>NC_141326.1:16435000-16525000 GCF_037954235.1 Aulostomus chinensis
CTCTCATTTCCCAGACATTTTCATTCTGGGATGAAGGAGGTGGAGCCTCCTAATATACCCAAGAACACGAGAAAAATTTCAGCAAGCTCACCAGATACGAGACACCCAGTCAACTGCCATTGGATGTGTAGTGGGAGGAGAACAGAAATGCCATTGAAATGCCATGAATTTGTATGGAGTCAAGCCACACTGTCATACTTGCTCGTGGACACGTCATTCCCGGTCTCAGTGGGTGGAAACGCATAGAACTTTCTTCTTTTTAAGTATAATCTTAATTTGTATCACAGTTTTGAAAGATATATCAATTTCTGTTTTAATACACCAGTGAATGTGGACTGTGCAGGCTATCGTTGTCATGTCTTTGCCTAGAGTGGAGCTGTTAATTCCTCCGTGGGATTTTTGTCTGATTCATCCCCAGAGGTATTGATTTTCTCCTGTGGTTTTATCTGTATTTGGTCACCAGGGTGCGATTTTTTTTGTCGGAGGGGACATGTTTTACAAATGAAATAAAAGCCATTTACTAACACTTGACAGTGGGGGGAAAAAAAAGTGATTTTCACATAAAATATGCATCAATTCTCTGTTTTAACGAATGAAAGGATCGGTATTCCTGGGGACACATGCCATCTCTGAGGAAAGTCTAGATCCACATGCCTTAACATTGCTAATGTTTAGCAAAAGGGAAAAGATGTTCATATTTTCATACTTTTGTCTTTGACTCTATTTGCATATGTTAGGAAGAAGAGTTCCACCTTTCCACTGGAATTAAATGGTTCCCAAGTTTCATTGATGGAAAATGTATATTTATTTTTCTATCTGCAGGTTAGCAATATGCACATCACACGTGGATACTGTAAAGCCATAAGTATTTATTGATCAATGTTTTGTTCCATCTTTTCTTCTTCTTCTTCTTTTTTTCCCAGAATTGAACACGTGGGGAAATTTAGGAGTCTTAAACTACCACTGATAATTTCATTTTGAACAATAGGGTTCATTTCTATCTGATTTTTGTCTCATATGTTGGTCAGGCATTCATTTTTAACCCAGCATCAATGGCTAATCATGGGTGAAGGATATGAGGGAACACTCTGCTCCACCCTGGCAGAATGACCCTATGCATGAGAAATCAACCCTCTCTTAGAAAATAAAATAGCCATCCAAAAAAAAGGAACGTTTATTCATCTAAAAAAACTAACAGTCTGTCATCCAGTGGAGGTTGGAGAAGCGTCTGCTACTCGTCTGCCTTTAAACGAACGGACAATAAGTATACTTCCCAAAAAGTTGGTATGTTCCTTGGAGATACCTTTGAAGTCACCTGGAGCTAAAATATGAACATTTAACATGAGAAATTCTATCAAGAAAGCCTCAGTTTAATATATTCACAGTACTTGTCATCTTTTAAATATGCAAAACATACACATTCTGAAGTTAGCGCGCTAAAATACGGCACTCCAGCAAATATACAAGAACATCGTCACGACACTTACCACCAAACATAGAGCAGCCCTTTTTGCACTATCGCAACTGATGTGACCTACAAAGAGCCTCA
The DNA here is from genome assembly GCF_037954235.1 of Aulostomus chinensis. Taxonomy (NCBI): domain Eukaryota; kingdom Metazoa; phylum Chordata; class Actinopteri; order Syngnathiformes; family Aulostomidae; genus Aulostomus; species Aulostomus chinensis. Next base: position 16,436,550 of record NC_141326.1, read on the forward strand.
TCAGAGATTTTAGAGATCCAGATAATTGTTTCAGTGGGTGAGAATGACAAATCAAAGCTTTCACTTCATCTAACAATTTCTTACAGCTGGATTCTTCCTCCCACTCACCATGTCTGTCTGCTAAGGGTGTTTTTTTCTTCCATCAGCGTTGTCCCAGATTTGCTCGCTCATGGGGAACTGTTGAGTCTGAGTGTGGTTCTAGAACCTTTTCTAGTTATCAAGTGTCATGTGAAAACCTTTGTTGTGAATTGGCGCTGCATAAATGACACTGGCTTGAGATCAGCGTTAGTCAGGATTTAGCAGTTTGATCCCCACGCGACTTTTCTTACGAAGCGTCCTCTGTTAGGTGTCGATCTCCTGATTGCTGCTGTAGAGCAGATTGTTGTCTTGCATGATGTCATCAGTGCATGAGTGTTTCTGTGACGTGCGGGTGGATAAAAACAGTGGAAATACAAGATACAAATCCAACCCACTCACCACTTACAAGAGGTGATAAACTTCATTCCTGTCACATTTTGCTACATTGAAACGCACAGCAACCTGGAACTCTGAAAAGCTTCCACGGTAGATGAATTTCTTACTTTAGCTGTTTGTTCTACATTTACATCCTTCACCTGTCTAATCAGCACACACACGAGGTGCTTCACTTGACTGTTAGACTGGTGATTCACTGTAAACATTGTAACCAGCATCACTTTCCAGATACACATCCAAATAAAGCATAATTGGCATCGCATATTGAGCAAGGGTTCGTCCCGTGTCAGTCGTACATTGACTCAGTGAGGCCCGTCTGTTTGAAGGTCTCAGCCACCTGTCTGGAGTGCTGCATCTTAGCTGACAGAGCCTCCAGAATATCATTCTGGTCCACAGCAGTAGCAGTCCGGTAGATGAAGGTCCCCATTGACTCCAGACCCCTCATGCCTAGATTCACCCCACAACCTGGGAGGGAAAGCAGAAACACACACATCTATTAAATAATTGTACGTTTGTTCGTTTGTTTTCTACTGCTTATCCTGTTAAGGGTCGTGGGTGGGCTGGAGCCTATCCCAGCAGCCTTCAGGCGTGAGGCGGGGTTCACCCTGGACAGGTCACCTGTCCATCCCAGGACCAACACATAGAGACAGACAACCATTCACACTCACAGTCACACCTACGGTCAATTTAGAGTATCAATCAGCCTCGTCCCCTCTTGATGTCTTTGGACTGTGGGAGGAAGCTGGAGTACCAGAGAGAACCCACACAGGAACAGAGAGAACATAGAGACTCCACACAGAAAGATCCCGCGCCCGAGCCGGGGCTCGAACTCGAAACCTTCTTGCTGTGAGGCGACAGCACTGACCACTGTACCACTGTGCCGCCCAATAATTGAATGTGTAAAATTAAATTTTGGAGTCATTCACAATAAAGTAGGCTGCTGCTCCTCGTTTTGCAGGTATACAGAACTGTAGCCTTGACATTATATTTGTTGTACGCAGCAACAAATTTATATTGAGCAGCATGGAGAAGGAACCAGAACAGCTGAAAGAGGCCACTGATTCCAGTAATGAGTCACACTTTGATCAACAAACTCCCACCGCGCACACGTAGAATTGGTCTACCTGTTCTTTGCAGCTTCCTCTCTCTTGTTATACACTAATGGCTTTCTGCTATTTTAATGATTTAAACAGATCATGAAACCCAAATGCACTTTCTTCAGCTAAAAAATGATGTAAGTGGGAATTTATGGTGTGGGTGGGTATTTATTATGAAGGTCTAAGTGAGTCGAGGCTCCGACCAAAGTGGTTTAGTTACTCTTCAAATGTTTAAACTGACTGGCGACCTGTCCAGGGTGAACCCCGCCTCTCGCCCAAAAGTTGCAGAGATAGGCTCCGCCCCCCCCGCAATCCTTAACAAGATAAGCGGAAGAAAATGGATGGATGGATGGATGAATGGATGAATGGATGTTTAAACTGTAAGTACTATGTTTTCCCACATGGGGGCAGCAGACACAACATTAACGACCATTCTCCTTTGCTCCTGTGTTTTTAGTCTCTGAGGGAAATATCTGCTTTATGTTCGCCTACTGGTCACTAGCAAGCGCCATCTGTTTGCCATATGATGGTGGATGTGAAGTGAACAGCGGGGTTTTACAGTTTTGCTTGCTTTTTATGATCTGAAACTTTATAAAGTTCAAATCTGATCATCTGGAGGTTCACTGGTACAAGCGACGCCTCGTGCTACTACCAGTAAATAAGGGTAATTGCTGCTTTACATTCAGCAGTTGCTCTGAGGACAGATGAGACATCATAACTGTGTACTGCCTTCACCCTCCTCCCCCTCACAGCATCTTGGTACCAGATGCTTATGGATGTATGTACTGTACCTGTGTCGAAGTTGAGGACACGCGCTGCCTCTCCCTCCACCGTGACAGCGACGTTGTCCCCCTCGATGTAGGCGGCGCTGATGCGTCTGTACGACAACTGAATCTCAAAGAGACGGCGGCTGCACTGCATGTGGTAGAGCGTCATGTCATTGAGGCGAGGCTCGATGTCTGTCTTGTAAGCATTGAAGGACTGATGGAAAATGTTCTTCATGACCTGTGCAACAAAACAGAGACGGCGATGAGTTCCATATCCCAGACATGCTGTTCTGTGGACTCATCGTCTCTACTCGGACCCGAGACTAACAGGCTTTTAGGGGCCGATGAACTAAAAATAATGTTTGATTGAGTTCAGTACCTGATATTTAGGGCTGGTATGATACCAGTATCAGGGAGTAGGATTCATACACCAATACCATTGTACATCCATCCATTCATCCATCCATTTTCGCTTATGGTGGGGGGTGGGGGGGGCAGGCTGGAGTCTATCTCAGCAGCCTTCAGGTGAGAGGCAGGGTTCACCCTGGACAGGTCACCAGTCCATCACAGGGCCAAGACATAGAGACGAACAACCATTCACTCTCACAGTCACACCTACAGTCAATTTAGAGTATCAATCAGCCTCATCCCCTCTTGATGACTTTGGACTGTGGGAGGAAGCTGGAGTACCAGCGAGAACCCACACAGGAACAGGGAGAACATGCAGACTCCACACAGAAAGACCCTGCGCTGGAACCGGGGCTCAAACCCAGAACCTTCTTGCACCCCTGCACCGCCCCAATTCCACCGTGTATGTATAAAATTGACCGATATCTGCCGAGATCATCAGCCACACCGATTTATCGGTTGGTCTCCAAATGTTGTTGTAAGCACTTGATCGCAGTTTCCTGCTTTAATCATTAGTTTGTGAAAGAGAAGAGAGACTGGTGAGTAGAGCGAAGGTGACTGGTGCTTTCTTATGATGACCAAGTAAAAATATTCTCTGGATGAATTTATTCTGCAGATGTTAATGTTTATAGTGAACCTCTTTTGGAGGCAGGAAAAGATGCATCGCGACATTTCACTGACTAGAAAAAATCAATTAAGACAATTATCTAAAATGCTTCACAGTAAAGTCACGTCCTATCGCGTTCCTTATTCCAATAATCTTTTAATATTAGAACTCAAGTCCCACTTTTAAAGTAGAGCGTGTTTTTTCATCTTTTCCTTCATCTCCACCAGTGGTTCCGCATTTTTATCTATCCGGACATTAAAACGACGGTCATGCATGAACACTGAAGATGAAATGTTATCCACCATTTGCTGTATCCACACTCACACTGATGCTACCCTAATTACGTGTATTGAGCCGTTCTGTTGCTCTCTCTGCCTCTGATGCGCTGCTCAACAATGCTTCTTCGACCCATACTTGCACAGCCATCTGTTACCAAGTAACGTGTCTGAACGGCCACCCACATAGCAACAAGCGCTCCAAGGATGGCCTTGCTATGTACTCTGATTTAGTAGACTGAACACCATGGCCACAGGCAGTATCAGAGCAGTACATGAAAACCTGAAGAGTTTGAATAAAACACCAACTGGCCAGTGGTTCTAATTACATCTACCTCCTTTTGTGTTGTACGGTAGTCTGAGTCAATTTATTCATTGATGTGTAACAGCAGGGCACAGACTGCCTCTGCACACACAAGCACTTGCACACAACAGCTCACATCACTCATACACAAACATGCGCGCAAATGCGTCAACATATGGCTTCGCACAATAGGGCAGTCAGAGGCTATTTGCTGAATGAAAGGTGAGGAATAAGTAGGTAGGCAAGACAGCCCTGTACCATGGCAACACATTGTCCATGCAATTAACACAGAAACACATTTGCATAATCTTCACAACATGTCCGTACCAACAAAAGCAAGCAGCATGATTTGATCAAAACAGGGCAAGAATCTCACTGAGGAGTTGGCAGTGTGTCTTAGGAACCGAACCATCTTTGTGTCCGATGCAGGGGAGACAAGGGCCATGTAGCGGTTTCTGAAGGTGCCATAGATCTTAAGGTGGAAGCCTGGTTTGGATATGGGGTTACGTTGCTCTCGGAGGGCCTCCACTCCATAAGCAGACAAATCAAAGAAGAGGCTGTGGGCTCGGATCTCGGGGGTCGGCACCTTAAAACAAGGGACAGAGAAAAGAGCGTCAATTGATTTCTAACTATAAAAGCGATAAGTCTCTGTCTGTGAACTGATTAAAAAAAACGCCGATAAAAGATGATATTAAATTTGGCACGGACGATGCTGGTGGTTCAATAAAAATATAGCACTGAGTTTGAAGTCTGTGGTCTGAAAGCCTCAAGTCTGCGTATGAGGGGTTTGTCTGTCTGTCTGTCTGTCTGTCTGTGGTGATGAAAGCAGTCAGGGATCAAAGATAACAGGATGACAGGTACAATTTGGGTGCTGCGCTAGGATAACAGCCAGAGTGACTGGGATCAAAGTCATAGATAAAAGTCTGCGCACCAAGATCGAAGTCAGAGATTGTCAAGGTTTGGGGATGTTACACTACCCAAAGATAAAGGGGCAGGGCAGGGTAAGGCATAGGATTGAATGGCTTCACACAACCCATGGTCCCACCTTAAACAGCTGCACTGCACTCGTATTTGGTTTATTTAATAAAACAGAAATTGAGTAAATACAGAAATTGGATTAGAGTGATATTTCATATATTCTGGTCACTGTCAGCATATCAACTAAATAAGCCTCATTCCTAATATAAATTGACTATCATGTCTATGAAAAGATACACAGACAAGTCATCTCTGTTTTCACAATCAGAATCAGAATGCTTTATTGCCATGTATTCAAGGTCCAACAAAATTAAAAAGTTTTGGTGCATCGTCATTTGCAAAAGCTCAGTCAGGCAGGTCCCTTCTTTTCCCTCAAGCCAGAATTGACCGATTTCATTTTCGATGAAATAAACTAGAAAAGTGGGCTCAAAAAAACATTTAGCGCAGCCAATACAGACAGCAAAGGAACAGAGCGATGGCTGTGAGGGGATGAGACGGACAGTGGAGCCAAGCAGGTCATATCCTGGGAGGTAAATTCAATCAGTACAGGAAACTGCCAGGGAGAAAACGGGCCAATAAAAAGCAGCCGCACAGTCTCGAAAGAGCGTGATATGAATGGTTATGACAGCATAAATTAGCAAAGGAGCTCACGCTTGTGTTCAGATATTAGCCTTAAAGCATTTAACCACAACCTCTTGATATGTGGCTGTAATTAAGGGTATTGTGCAGATGGTCACTGTGTATAGTCATGAACAAATGACTACATTTTGAATGTGTCTTTGCCGCGGACCCGCAGGGATGTCACGTTCGTGTGAATGTTCAATAAACAATGTATGCACACCGTATGTCACATTTCCTCTCAGTGTCCAGCTTCCTTGTATGCATCTTTTCTGCAATCAGCCATTCAAAGTCAAAATAAACTAAAGACATGTGTGGAGCTTTTTTTTTTTTTTGGAAGTCTTTACGCAGGTAGCAGTGACTCATCATTTAAAGAAACATCTGCTTACATAACGACAGCTGACCTTTGGCACACTTTGCGAAAAACATTTCGGCTGACATTTTGATATTCTAATTCATATTCTCCTGGCAGGCAGCAGATGAGGCGCCTGGCCACGGAGGTGTTTGGAATCAAAAGCTTTATGAACGCCATCACCTGCATCTATCAAAACAACAACCGCTCCTCTCAGATTCGATGAGAAAATCAAAATTGTTTCCCCAGAAATCTACCAGCCGGGTGTTTATATGAGAGTCAGACAGTCCACATCACTGTTTGCTCAAATCCGCTTTATGAGGATAAATAAAGCCCTGCAATATCCTGTTTCTGCTGACTTCATTCTTAAAACAAACAGCCACCTGTTGGTTGTTACCTCAGTGTGTGTGTGTGTGTGTGTGTGTGTGTAGATGACTGAATACAATGCGTGTGTGCGTGTGTGCGTGTGTGCGTGTGTGCGTGTGTGCGCGCACACCTGTCTCTGGTCTAGTCTCTCAATGGTGGCGTTGGCTCCGTAGGCATGGCAGGACTCCACAGTGTAATCAGAGCTGATGCCCAGCACAGAGCAAGAGTCACCACACGACCCATCGGCCACCACGATCACACGCGGCCAGTCGTCCTGTGGGATACGGCGGAGGTAGTCCTCTGTGAACTAACAGATGAGATTATTTCAAAAAGAAAAACCCTGCTGTTTCTTGTTTCTATGTGACATTTTACAACATCATACAACGGTCCGGCCTCTTCTGGACCCACAGCCTGAGTCAGAGTGGTTGTATTGTAATGTGCCCACACAAGCCATTAAAACAGGCTCGAGATGCTCTGCTCGTCTTGCCAACAGTCGGAGAGATTTATGCTTGTGTGTGCATCGCTGGCCCTCGGTAACATCAGGTACTTGCGTTTGCAGAGGAGGAGACAGAGCAAGAGAAAGTGTGTTGAGAAAGACTGAGAGGCTGCAAGGGGGAATAAAGAGGGCTGTATTTCTCCAGCAGAGAACAGATGCTTTAGGAGACAGGTCAGGAGGGGAATCCAGAAGAAATGTTGAACTTTGCTGTGATTAAACAGGATTTTATCAGGATTAAAGACCCACTTCCAATTCTATAGTTTGTCGAGGACAGAGGGGCTGCTGTGAGGGAACAAATACCGATGTGCTATAGAAGCGCAGGATTAAACAATGAACAATGTTTTCAACAGTTTGATGAGAAGGAGGTGAAAAAAAAACAAAAAACATCCACACTGACGCTCTATTGTGGTGAAATCGCTGGCTTCCTGCCCCGACACAAATATTCACTGAGCATTTAATCACGCTGAGCACACAGTGCATGCCTTCTGTCTGAGAAACTCTGCAGGTTTTTTTTGTGTCAGTAGGTTATTTCTTTGTCCTGACTGAGGTCTGGCTGAGGGGGTTGGGGAGTTATTCTCATGATATAAAGACAGGTCCGTACAAACAAACGACGAACAACCAAACACAGAGAGATGTTCAGATCATCAGCAGGTGCCAGAATGCTGCAGCTTTGCGTTTTAACATTTCGGTGATTCACTGTTTTGACTGCTGTCCTGCTCTAGCAAGCGTCCTCTGCAGGTTTGAGGTCAGCTTATGTAACCGCTTTTTTTCAACTGGAGAGACTGTTTCCACACTGACAACTCATAAAGTTGTGCGGGGAAGAAGAAAAAAAAAAACAACTATAAATGAACAAAGTGATAGTGGAAGATGAATGAGGAAAATATGTCTGAAAAGCAACTGCAAAACAAACAGGAGTGAGCTACAGAGGGCAGCCTCTCTCAGGACAGGGGCTCCTGATTGGACGCTGACCACACGTCCCTGTCTCCATCACCGCTGATGGCGACCAGGCACTCACACCAGCTGCTTCTCTGACCACTGACACATAGAGGATCAGTATGAGGCCAGAAGTCATCACAGCTAATTTCCAGACAGGTCAGGTCTATGGATTATTAATAAGCTACAGGACCTTTGAATCCACATAAGAAGGACATGATCAGAAAGTGCTACCTAATTATAATTCTATGCTGTTAACGGTGATGTGCCACGATGACAGAGGCTACATGGCGGTTCGGGGAAGTGTCTGTACCTTGGTACCGAGCTGCACCTTGACATCCACCTTTTGTTTCTTCTGTTCCAGGATGCTCAGCAAGTACTCCTGAAACACGCCTATCCTGGTGAAGAAATGCTCGTTATGCCAGCAGCCCTCCATGTTATCAAAGTCTACGCCGAGTCCCAGCAGAAACTTGACGCTGCGAGGATCCAGAGCAATCTGCTGGGGCCGACACAGCAGCGCAGTCCGGTATCTCTCGTCTAACACGGTCAGGTTCAGCACCTTCCCGGTGCGGACAGCGACCAGAGCCGCCGTCAGTCCCACGGGTCCCGAACCTATAATGAGCACCGAGATCCTGGCCCGCCACTGTCTGATACCATCCAGGCTCACTTTCACCACCACATAGACGGCCACGGCGACCAAAGTGCTGAGAGCGGTATCCAGGGCTAGGGCGCGATACTTTTCCTCCCCGGCATCAACTCCACCATCTCCCGACTGCAAACCATCCATGACGCCGGCAGACATGAGCTAGAAGAGGCTGGCCTGGAACTGCTCTCCTCTTATCATCTATGGACACTGGAAGAGAGGAGGCTTACACTCGAGGAGGACGAACACACACACATCAGACCAGCTGCGACAAGCCGCGCGCGTCCTCTGCGCTCTCTGCGCTGCTGCAAGTGGAGTTGTTGCAGCGCTCTCTCTCTCTCTCTCTCTCTCCCTCTCTCTCTCTCTCACACACACACACACACACACACACACACACACAAGGAATGAACATTTTAGTACGTGTGTGTGTGTGTGTGTTGAGATTTGTATACCCTTGACTGTAATAAAGAAAGGTACAACAGTGCACCCTACCCATGGTGGTGGCTCCACTAAAGACGCTGCAGCTAAGAGCTCTAATGTTGAACACACCTGAACACGGATGACGTACACTGGGATTCTGGCCTATTCTACACGGATTGTTTCTGATTGGGCCTGGTTCCTTTCCAGGAGTATCAAGGTTGAAAAAGCATTCATCCGGCTGGAGCCTATCCCAGCAGCCTTCAGGCTTGAAGGGTTCACCCTGGACGGGTCACCAGTCCATCACAGGTCCAACACATATTGACAGACAACCATTCACACTCACAGTCACACCTACGGTCAATTTAGAGTATCAATCAGCCTCATCCCCTCTTGATGTCTTTGGACTGTGGGAGGAAGCTGGAGTACCAGAGAGAACCCAAGCAGGAACAAGGAGAACATGGAGACTCACACAGAAAGATCCCGTGAGGCGACAGCGCTAATCACTGCACCACCGTGCCGCCCTGTTGAAAAAGCATTTAGCACTAAATGCTCCACTCTGCTTCTCCCTGCTGCCACCTCTGAACGACCCTGATCCACACCCATGTCCTACATTTTAATTAATACATTTGAAGCGACCTTTTATGGCTGCTGCTGCTGATAAAATTAGCACATTGAAGTGGTGATGACATCACTTTAACCAACTGCTGTTACATAAAGCCAAAGCTTTCACAGGAAGAAGGCCTGGGGGGCTTCATATGGTGCATCGGTTCCAAAGTGAGGGGAGAGGACACCAACAGACAGAAGCATACTGGCGTGCTTCACCCGGCCTCTAATTGGTTTCCACCTCTGTTCAGGTGCCTGGCAACGATCCTGGCCAGAAAGCCAATCCACATGAAAAGGGACACGAATGTCGGTGAAGACCTGCTGGCTGCACGCTGGTCAACCTCAAACAAGCAATGATGCTGCGCACAGATGGAGGACGCACGGTCTCCTGGAAACAAAACAAGGAGCTGAAATGTTTTACTCACTCCCTGACGATTGTTCTTACTTCTGTTGCACTGCATGTTATGGGTTACTCAGATATAATTAAATTCAGTCTGAATGTTGAAATTTGAATATATCGTTTCTAAAATTGAATTAGTAGAAAAGTACCTCCCATTACAGCCCATAATGTTCCATTAAAATAATGCACTGGGAAACAATTAAGTGTAAAAAAACAACAACAACTCTTGTGCTTTGATTGGCTCATTGGCATGCTAATATATGCAGTTACATGGGCCGTGGAGATAATCCCTCCACCAATCCCGGGAACTGAATGTGTGCCTGGTACTGAGTGGATCCCTCACAAAGAACTTTTTTTTTTTTCTCTGCTTATAGATCCATCGTTAGAGAGAATTAGGCCTCATCACAATTAACTTCTGTTGTCTGGGAGTATTAAAACAACACATTAATGAAGAGAATGACAGAGCCACGAATTAAAGCTTCAGATTCCCTCCACGTGTGCAGAGTGTTTAGGTCGGTAGTTTGTCAAGAGACAATCAGCCGAGGTTCGGATTTCCTCACAGATCAGAGCAACACATCAAAATCATTTCCAGTGCAGTGAGGAGGGAGTTCCCGTCATTATTTCAGATTTTCTTAAAAGTAACAGCAAACTCTCTAAAACCAGAGGTGCCCAAAGAACAGAGATACACTGTTTGACTGTACTTCCAAGAGGCAGTCAACCAAAGTCAAAAATTACAAATAATAAAAACAACAAGAGAAAACAACTAAAAATAGAATTTCAAAAATTACAATGATCATTTTCTTATTATTATACAGTAGTACTGGTTCTAAAAATGATCCTCAAACATGTAGTGGATAATTTTTTCTACAATTTGATCGGGCAGCAGTGACTCTCAGCAGGATGTCAGAGGCAGCAGGGACAAAAGGGACTTCAGCATCACAATATGCACTGTTTTTTCCTCAGGGGCCACTAGGGGAGAGTTTGGGTGCTCCGCTCCAAACACAGGGGCCAGGCTCGAGAAAGCTGTGGTGATACCCCCATTACTGCAGAAGCCGTTACATTGGCTCCTGCTGGAAACATTCACTCCTGCATTAATTCTGCGTCGTTTTTCTGTAAAGCTTTACATCGTCCTCACTGCTCGGTGTGATGAACGGAGACATCTGCCCGCCACACTGAAGGCTTTTAATCTGACACCGTGTCATGCTGTAATGATGGTTTCACAGTGTTAAGACAAATCCTCGAGCTGACTTGTCTTTTTAATTCCCTGAATAACTTCCATGGAAATGTATTGGACTCTTCCTGTGTCGCACACTTCTGCTGTGGGAGATTGCAGGTCTTACTCAAGCCATGTGAGGAACAAAAACAACCGTGAAGTCACTGGTTCATATAGGGAAAGCAAATACTCTTCATGTGACCACCTTTTCAAGGACTTGGCTTGGTAAACGTCACAGCTGCCACTGAGGCAACAGACCAGACTGGACAAAAGCAAAAATATTTCGCTTGCTTTATCTCAAGGCCAGACAGATAAATGCTCCCATGAACAAATAATGATTTCCCTCCAGGTTAAATGTTTTTGCATTCCTTCTGTTAAAAATTAAAAAAAAAAAAAAAAAAAATATATATATATATATATATATATATATATATATATATATATATATATATAATGTGTTACTGAGGGGTTCAGTCATCGGTGTGGAAACTGGGGCATTTCAGAGGTGGTGGAGTAATGATCAACTGTCAAGCTGTCCAGCTGAGCCTCAACCAGTGACGCGTGGAGCAGAGACTGGAACTGTGGTGACGTCAGTTCAAGCACCCGAGAAGACACTATGAACACCAGGAGCAGATCAAATCACCATGGTTACTCAGAGTAATAAGGTCAGAGTATGACGTTGGATGTTCCCATCTTAGGAAACTCCTGGAAGGTTTCCATCAGCAATCAGGAGTTACGCATGGTTTTTACATCAATGTTGCTCAGGGACGTCATCCAGGAGGGCACAGAACAGCAAACACTCTCCTCAGCTGTGCAATACATGTATTTGTAATGAATTAATTCCCACAGCTTGATCAATATTTTCCTTGAAGCTGGCTGCAGTACTTTTACAGAGACCTTTATTAGAAATCGTCTCTCTGTACACAATTTCAGTGGCTAAAAAAATACGACAGTGACTAAAAATAGTCTCCATTCAGCAGTCCAGCAGCATGAGATATATCAAGAAAGAAAATCTCCACATTTACATCATATATTTTATTTTAAAATGGAAAAATGACTTTTCACACTGCATAACCCTTAACAGTCTTAACAGCTGTTGTAATATAAAAAAAAAAAGAAAAAAGGACTGATTCCAATAACTACTGAAACACACACGAATCTGCAATACTTCAGGATTGTAGTACTGGCTGAGGTGTAATAAAACTTACACTACTGTGATCTTCCACTGGATACTTACTGGAAATACACGTTATATAACATATGAAGGCCAATTTTAAAGGAATCTCCTTTACCCCCAATAACAGGACATTCAGTTTCACCATTTCAATATTTCCAGTAAATAGAACATAAATAGAACAACACCTGGTCTCAGGAAGGCCTAAAGATTTGTGACTGGTAAAAAGGGTCTCACAGGGGCGTCCTACCAGTGTGATACAGCTGCTGTGACACATTTCTGGTTTAGAATCTGGTTCCATGGAGCTGACAGATGTGGCAAAAGGTTCAGCTGAAGTTTCAAATTACAGCGCGTTGTACTCCACACACTTTGACGGATCAGTTGTGAAGTGTTTCTGGCAGATCGTCATTAGTCTCTTCAGACCCTGTCGAGGGAAAACAAAAACAAGAAATCGGGTCATCAATAACGCATCATCCACAGCCGCCTCAGCGGTTATAAGTGTTTTAGTTGGCTGAAAACAACATGCAGCTGAGCTGAGAGGATTGTCATAAAAAAACAAGTTCGAAAAACTGAACCTTCTTGATTGAACAATACATTTCCGTCTTACAAAACACACACATTTGAATAACGGACAAATCCAAGGGCTGACCAACTGTCTGCTCAACCTCAAGAGCCTCATAACACAGTTGGTTTCATTTACATTTTAATACATGAAAAATGGAAATACGTTCACATTTTTGGAGCTTTGCACATGCCATACTCTCAATACAAAATAGTTTCTATACCTGAGATCTGTCCTTCACAAATCAGTCAAGATTATACTAGCTAGCATCATGCATTTCATCATGGGGCTACTGTGGAGATTTTCTATGGAATTGACAAGCAAGGTCTTGAAAATGGCATGTAATTAAGATGGAGGGAATACAATGAAACATACACAGAGCCTCCTCATTCTCTGACAGGGTTTCTGCACTGCTTGTGTACTGTTTCCAGCTCCTGCTCGCTCACACTCACACACACACACACACATACACACTTTATCTTATCAATATGAGCTGTAATTCTATAACAATCCATAAATCTATATATAAGAAATACACCTGGTTACTTTTAGGAGTACACACACACACCCAAACACACCCACACCACAGGCAGTGCAAAGGCGATCCAACCATGGCACAACTATGACCCCTTCAGTGAACCCGTCCAACCACAAACTTCTCCGTCTCATCATAGAGCGTGTAATTCCAGTATGCCTCCGTGCTCAGCTCAAACCTCTTTAAAAAGAGACCTCCACCTAGCCCAGGGCTCCAGAGTGATAGCTATTAGGTCGCATATGCGACCTAATTTCTTTAAGGTGTGAGTTAAAATTTACGAGGTGGCACCAGTGCAACTTACAGAGGACAGAAAATTTTAAAAAATAATACAAAAACTCCCTGCCTCAGCCCTGAGGCACGGGCGGCTGTTTTAGTGCATTAATGGTTGTTGTGGTTGATGATACAATATTACTTTCTGGCTCAGTCCGGTGAGTCCCCTCTCTCTGCACCGGTCTGATCATGTGTACCAAATGTACACGCAGCGCGCTCACTCATCACACCAGCGACAAACAACAACAACAAAAAAGAAACAAACAAGCAGCATAGCAGCACACATGAAGCGGTCTCTTCTTGATTTTTTTCGAGAAAAGAAATGTTGCAGAGGAGACAAATGAGGTAGCTGGAGGTGGGTTAGGCGATGAGGAAGGTGGAGAACAACCGACGAGAATCTCCAATTACGAGAGTGAAGAGGATAGTGACAAGTTGGCGAAAGCGACGGCGGGGAAAAGGAAAAAATGCGCTTTTCAGCCAAAATGGCTGGCGCAGTTCCCCTGGTTATGATCTGAGGGACAAGCCATGGTGTGTGAGTATTGCAGGAAATGTGGCCCGTGAAGAACACAATTTATGTCTATGCAGCAGTAAAAAGTTATACAAAAAGAAGACAATGCTCTTTAAGTTTATGAGTTACACCTGTAAATTAAAACTGCCGTCACTTTAAGTTAAGTTGAATTGAATAAATGATGCACAGTTAGTTTAGTTAAGAATGTTGTCTATGCAGCAGTAAAAAGTTATTCAAATAGAAGGCAATGAAATTGCACATTAAAATATTTTGCAAATATCGAGTTTGGGTCATTGTCAGTCTTTACATCAAGGCAAAACTATGGTATGCAAATTAATACAACTATCATCATGATAAGGTCATGTATTAATACCACATTATACGAACAAAAAGGTGGCGCTACCTAATTTGTGGGGGCGCTACCAACTGAAAAGGTGGGTGGGACCAGTGCTACTGTACCTGTGACACTGTTAGTCTGGAGCCCTGACCCAGACATGACTTTAATGCGGAGGGTGTGACACGTTGATGAATGCTGCTTGCAGTCATTACTCACTTGAATGTACTTTCTCTGTGTCTCATCATTGAGAACGTGGGCCACATGTTTGGAGAAGATCTTTTCTCTCCCGGTACGGGCGTGGATACCCACCATCGTCACACCAATAGGCCATGGAGCATTTCCAATAGCCATCTGCAGATATGCATCATTTGCCTTGAAAAAGTAAAACAACATAAAAATTTAATAGAATAAATGTTGTCAATTTGATATAAAACCAGGTGTTGTCAGGTGTCAACGAACCTTGACATATTCCCTCTCCAACATGAATTTAATGATATCTGTGATTGACTCCTTGATGTCTGCTGGTAAACTCTGGAAAACAGACATCGTTTTAAGGGAAACCAAAACTAACAATTACCATGAAGCACATCCTTTGACTTTCCCCCATCCACAAACGTTACCTTCTTACTGAGCTTTCTGAACAGAGGCTTGAGGTAAGACTCAGTCTGAGAGTGGGTGGCGCTGGCCAGCTTCCCCTGAACGCTGCGCTTCACGTGGTCTTCTCGGCTGTTTAGATCTTTGGCCCAAACACCAAGAAGAAACTGGAATCAAACAGGAAATACTGCAATCAACAAGATATTCAACAGTGTTGCTACTATTCATTCTTCACTTTCTGTGGTTATGAAAAGTGCAGAAAACACCAAGTCATCATCAGAACATGAAATGATTAACTATTTATTCGACACAAATTAATCTTATAAATGAGTAAAAGACCACGACATGAATAAAAAATTTACTTATGCAACGGCTAAATCTGGATCAAAAGCTAGCACAGTTTTCTTCACTTACCCTCAGAAACTTTTCGATAACATCCTGGTCTCCATGATCGTCCCCTGTCCCCAGCGTTTTTCCAAGAGCCTGGGGAAGAATTTTAAAATTCAGAGTTACAACCGGAGCCTCCTATAGGAATCAGAATCCTGTAGCCAGTGATAGATATTTAACATATTAGATTTGTGATCAAACGTTGCACCTCAATGTGTGCAGCCATGTACCCTCAAACAACATTCTATCAGCTCTCTAAAACACACTGCCAAAACTGAAAGAAAATACTTTATTCGAGGGAAACTCCTCCATCGTTATCAATGTAATGTACCTCCAGTTCTTCAATAGTTGTGTTTTCTTCGTGCACTTTCAGGTCGTGCTGTGTGTCCAGCTCCCCTGACTCTGTTCCCCCCACGATTTCATTCAGGTACTGCTGGTCAATCTTGTCCATGGCTGCCTTCAAGTCGTTCCTCAAGCCCTAGACACAGAGGCAGCAGAGATGAAAACATTGTCACTCAAAACAGTTAAAGACTCCACACAATATACTGTATTAGGGTACACTGATATATAGAAGAACTGCAGTTTACAAGCTGCAGTGTGAATGTTTTCCTCCTGGACACATTGTAATCAGAATATTATAAAAGGTGGACTGTGTCTAATCCAAAGATGCATTCAGTCCTACCTTGTTTACTTCTGGAGTCAGAATCTCAATCTTTCGGAGTCTCTGGAAAGCATCGTAGTCTGACTCCCCGAACAGTCGGATGGGTTCCCCTCGTTCTCTCAGACGCCGAATTACCTACACAAACAGAGCAAGGCATGCAATAATTTGGTAACTTTAGCCTCTGCTGCACAACACCCACTCTGACAAGCTTACAGAGTGAGTCTCACCGGTTTTCAACCTGATATTACTTTTTCTGTCCAGCTGCATTTGTCACTAAAAGCCTTAATTGTAAAAAATAATTCTGATTTGCTTGGAATTATCAAATTTGACAGCGCACTGGAAAACACTAAGGCAGTTCAGACTCTCACAGTGTAGGCTGCAGTTAATTTTCAACATTAATACACACTATGGTTAACATACCTTTCATCCACTTTACCATCCCACTGTTTACAACTAAAACACCTAGAAAAACCTGTGGCAATTTTGTAAATGACCTCTCAAAACCTGAGGGATTTCTGAAAACGTTACAGAATTGCCAACATCCACTCAGATCTTTATTTCTCAGCGTCTGAGTATCAGCGAGAATCATGACATAAAAATGAAATAAAGCTTAACCTCTGACTTTTATGTATGATGGCTTGCCTTTTCCATACTGGTATTTTTTTTTTTTTTAATCAATAAGCACCATCTAAACCGATGTGGAGGAACATTAGATGTTAAAGAGGGATGCATGCACATTCAGGTCTGAACGATGGAATAACCTCCATGTTGCACCAGGTCTAAATCACGTCAATCTTTCAAAACCATCCCCAAACCTTCCTGGCGCTGGTCTATTATCCAGATTCAGAAACAACACAATCAGACATAACAGAGGATTTGGTGTCTTCTTCCTGGCTGTGTCATCAGCCTTGCATCACATCATCTCTACCATCCAATTCAATTTGTTTTTTTAGTTTTAAGCAGAAAACCAAACCATATCAAGATAGAAATACTGTAGTTATGTAGGCCTGATTCTCCTGTGAACAGATATCGCCTAGAAATGAATGACCTAACATGCTGAAAACTCTTTAAACATCTGCAGAAACCCTGTACTTCCACCACTGCCACTATAGATCTGTGACAGCTCTATTCATTAACTGAGGCCTATCTATAATATTTATAATCATTTTTGCCACCTCTAATGTGCTTAACCACTTTACTGCACAATTTGAAGCGGCATCAGTGTCATGTTGCAATAATATCGATACAGCAATATAATACATTCCTTTTCTCCTCAATAGTGTATCATTATTCCAGCTCCTGGTGTTGATGCTGTATGGCAATATATCCTGAAAAACCTAATCGTGACCCATGTATGTTATGATAGCTAAATTTCAGTGTACTATTGTTCAGTGTGTGACACAAGAACTTACATGTACTTCATTTTTCCAATATGATGTTAGTATATTTAGCAACAGTGTACAACTTGGCAGCTTTACTTGGTGAGCAGCTGCTTGAGCTCCCGGCAGAGGAGTGCAGACACTCTCGACCAAGCTCTTTCTCTTATCCAGGATTAAAATGGATTTTTTACGACCAAAATGACGCGCTCAAAGAAGTCCACACCTTACTTGACTCAGTCAACATAAGCTCCTAAGAGCTTCTGCGGGAAACGTTGGGATTTCACGTGTAAAAAAATGTCAACTCACCTCCTGTCGTGATAGCGTCATTGGCAGCTTCTCTTCTGTCAGTTCCAGTTCTAACACTGGATTAGCTGAAGTAGATGGTTCATCTTCCTCATTTTTATCAATCTTCAGGAGAACGTGAGGTTGGGAGAGGTGGGTACATTTGAGTTAATAGAAATGTTAAAGGGTTGTTCTTTCAGGTCAGGTGATAAAGAAACCAATAAAAAAAAAGATGTGCGAAGAGTGCTCTATCTCCAGCGTCGTCATCAGAGTGACCTAGGGATGATGTGTGTCATGATAAAACATTAGACTGCACAGATTCGTATTCCATCTTACCTTCAACTCTCAATAAAAAAACAAGACAACTAATATATTAGCAGTAACAACACTATATTTAACATTATCATCAATTTTCTTCAAGTTGAACGTCCATGCTTGCTGCACTGCCAAATCATAATCACCACCAAAACACGTCGTCTTTCAACAGTGTAAAGTACTAGAAAGTCAAAGTGTGCGACTATATCATGCTTTCAGAAGCGCATGCATCTGGGCTCTCTTAGACTGAGGTTTAAGGAGCACAATCTAAAAGAAACTGATGCCAAAAAAAGACTTCAAAACAAACAATGACTCTTGCTCAAAGAAACACTTATCGCATGTGTGCAAAGTCTGACATATTAAGCCTCGCATGAGTCGCACAAAATAAAACAGCAATGCAGTTTGTTTCCCAGAGAGCAACTGTTACAAGGAAAAGCAAACTAGTGACACAAAACCTGAGAAAGGCCAACGTTGGTCTTAGTAATAAAGCTGCTGTCATCAGGTTAGGTGCAAAAGCAAAAGGCCAGCTTGACAACAGATTTATTTTGTACAAGACTTCCAGCCTTCATGCTGAAATCCACATTGAGGCTGTGTCCCTGTTTGGCTTTGTGACTTCCTTTCCTGGTTCCCTTGTTTTTGACTGGTGACTGATGCTAAAACTGTTAAATAGCTTGTACCATAAAACTAGCCTGGTATTGTGTCATCATAGCTGATGTAGCTGTGTATATAAATACATTGTTAGAAGCCTTATTATTGACTATGGTAAAGAACCGGCAGAAAATAGTTCCACAATTTCACATAAAGCAGGTTGATTAGTTACACTTTGATAACAATTGTTTACAGAATACAAAAAACTAAGGTTAAAAATTACCTGAAAAAAACCCTATATTTACAACAGGGCTGTTGGAAATTATATATTTAAAATCAATTTAAAATGTATTTGGATTGAGTGTAGAAAATAAAAAGGAGTCCACAATGTTGTTCGGCCTTCATCCTCACCAGTCTTAGCAAGACAAAAAGGGTTCCAAGGAAGCAGAAGCTTCGGGACACAGTGTGTGTTAAAACACACGCCTGTGATCATGCAACCTGTCAACTACTGTCACTGTGCAGGCCCATACCTGGCTCTCAGGAGGTTCGCTCTGAACCTACAGATGCAGGCAGCAGAGGCAGGTTGGGGAGAAACAGCACAGTAAACACAGACTAATACACACTAATACACACCTGAGCAATGCCTCAACTTCTCACTGCAAAAATGTTTGGCTACTGTATTGTCATAAAGGAGAAGGCTGGTCAGCAAATACCGAGCCGCAGATCAAACTGCAGAAATAGGCGTGTGTGTGTGTTTGTGTGTGTTTTGATAACAACTGACCTTGTATCCACATCTACGAAAGTAATCATCTTGCTCCTTGCGAGCAAGATCAGCCCTTTTGAAGTATCTTTTGGTGTCCTGTTAACAGAAACTTTGTTAGCTGGTTTGTACACAACTTACTGAATGGCTAATAGCTAGCTCCTTTGGATATGACCTTGTAAAGAGAAAGGTGATAACACTATAAAGGCTTTATTTATATTTATACATATATACATATATATACACATACATACATATATATATGTGTATATATACATACATATATATATATATGTGTGTGTGTGTATGTGTATATATATATATATATATATGTGTGTGTGTGTGTGTGTGTATATATATATATATATGTGTGTGTGTATATATATATATGTATATATGTATATATATATATACACATATATGACAGTGTAAAGTTTATCTCTGAAAAAACAATTAGGTTGCACTGCTGCCATTTTAGGTTGGATATTTGACAGTAACTCATTTCAGATCCAGCTGCTTCTTCTACCTGGTTTCAAGTTTGCTGGCCGTTCATGAAGGTTAATGAACCCCTTAGGGTGTTTATTTTGACGCCATCAAAAATGGAATGACTGAATTATTGTCATTTTCAAAATCTTTGTGCTGATCTGCCCATATTATGGACAAATATAAGGCTATTCCAAAAGTTAAGGTGTTGATTACCTGCTTAAATTAATGCTTCACCCAAAAAACATTGAATAGAATGAAGATCGCAATAACTTAGCACACATAACCCATAGAAATTTCTAGTAAGTGCTCAGCTGTGTCTTACAGTTTTCAGCTAAACTCGCAGTGGATTTGTGATTAGCCAGCTTTGTGTGGCACCGTACATTTTCTCTGCAGAAAGTTCTTCCAGATGCCTGACTTTTTGAACATCTCCCCTGTGTAGCGTTCTTGAAAGCCTGAGGGCGGAGCGGTCACAGTTCAGCAGCTTCAGCACATGGCTAATAACTTCAAATGAGAGCTGCGACTAACAAAACTATGAAGTTAAAGCTCTGTTTGAGAATAAGCATCTATAATTCATGCTTGGCATCATGATTAATATGAGTAATGTTGCACCACTACCACTACGGTACCTATTGTGGGATGATTTAAGAAGTCAAATGAAAAAGAAAAAAAAATCACCAATTACTGATATTTACAATCAATATAGTGAATTTTTGAGCTTGACTTTAAAGTAGATCCTTTCTATGATCACTGTGCACCAGTTTTGTATCTATATGATGATGTAAAGTCAGAATAATGATGTCTGAAATAATTTACTTAAAAAAATGTTTTACCTTGTCACACATGACTATTTAAATAAATGAAATTGTTAAATTAACTAGACAGAGGCACCAGAGTGCTCTCTGTTGGACACACTGTGTTACAGCAATTAAAAATACCATAGTCATTATTTGCTGCATTTTTTTGTGCTGTAGAGGTTGTTTTTTCTTGATATCAGTGAATATATGAAAACACATATTGCTGATACATTTCATCAATGATAGGATCGATAATGGCCAACATATTGATCGAGCCCTAGACTGAACAAATTAGACATCTCATTTTAGGCATTTATATTGCTATCTCCATTCCTTTTTGTTTTTATATGTTAAAATGGGCCAATAGATTCTGCATCAAACTACTGAGACAAAACAATGAACAGACCCAAAATGTAACAATTCTGGAGCAAAGGCTTGAATATCATCGGCTCATAGAGTTTCAGATATTCTTATTCAACGATACACAATGATACTGGCAGCCCTGATTAAGAAGGATATTGATTATTTCTTATGTATTTCAGTATCATCCCAGTTTTGGTCATCTCTTCTGCTTTATTTATTAGATAATGCAGCTATGACAAACCCAAATTTTAAAAATAGGAAAACTTAATCAACTTACCATAAACTATGACTTCACATAAATTACCTTGATACAGACAATATCGACAGTTCATATCGGCCACCCCGTAAAACGTCGGTTAAAAAGTCAATGTCGTGCATCCTTGGTCTTACTGCAAAGCACCACGGTATTTAGTTCTTTTATTTCACTCTTTTAAGTTCTGCGCCACGTGAAAACGTAGATTAAAAATCCCTCAATAGCGATTATTTGTTTATTTGAAGCAGAACCGCAATGGCGGCTACTAACGTCAAACTACGACATTTATCAAAATATTGGTCAATAACAAAAGTTATTCGCTAGTTTCCACTTTAACTTGGCCATCTGTTTGCTAGTTACAACTGTAAAAGTCTATGTCGACAAATTCAGTACTTGTGATTGACGAACAATTCACACACAAACCATTAGCTGGACAAGACCCGTTAGCAATGATGCTAACTAGCAAACAAATCACATTTATGAGCAACTCACGTCAACAAGCTGCTTTTCTTCGGCAAGTTTCCTCTTCCTGGCGATTTCGGCTTTAAGTATATCCATTCTGGTTAGATTATAAAGGTCGTTATTAGTTTATTTCGAAAATAAAGACATACTACTTGACAACTGGCTTAAAGCCTACACAACAGTAACCTCGTCTTCGCTTCAACCGGAAGAGGTTTCAAGCTGGTGTATGGAATTTCAATATATGAGTCATTTTTCTGAATAAATATTTCAAAATAAAGTGAGTTGTTGTTTTTTTTTTTAACCCATGCAAGTACGTATATGATTAAGGCCATATGATAAATTTTTATGCATCTGCATTTACACGGATTCTCCCAATGCTGACTATGTCTGACTGAACTGTGAGAAGATAATAATCATAACCTAGATATTTCCCACGATTTTGTATATAGTAGATGAGGAGTTATAGCCATAATAATAATAATAATAATAATAATAATAATAATAATAATAATAATAATAATAAAGGGAATACATTTTTGTGATAAATTAACGATTTCACTGATTCTCAATCAGTCTGACCCTCTCTGGTCAGGTGCTGATTCCATGATCATAAGATTAGTACAAAAAATGTGTTGAAAGTGAGTGTTTTATGGATGGGTGGCATATGTAAATTTAATCAGTTGGTGAAAAAGATTTCAATTGCATTTTTTCCACTTTTTTTTAATGATGTGATGTATTAATTCCTTGATTACCATACTGACTTTTCAGCGTTTTATTAATGGCCACGAGGCAGAGCTCTTGTCATGATCCGATACGTCGCGCAGCTGCTCTTGTTGACGCTGTACTCACCAAGTTCTTACAAACAACAGAAATGTGGAAACAACATTTATGCTGTTGTTGAATATTTAGTATAACTGCAGAAATGTGACACACGTGCGCATTGTGACTAACGATGTGACGTGTGACAAAACGACCCACAAATGAAACATAATGATGGATGTGAGGGAGTTCAACCCTCTTTAAACTGTATTCTCTTATTCCAAATGCAAGTCACCTGTCTGGACACAACAGTTTGTCTGAGTGGACCTTTTGGGTGATACCATCAGGTGGCGCAAAGGGATATATTTGGAGAATTTGTAATATAAAAGTCATTAATTTATTTACATGGCGAAAGGGAAGAACCGGCGTCACAATGCGATCGGGAGTAGATCAAACAATAGGATCCATCCAGTCTATTTTGGCTAAACGCTGTGAAAATCCGCTGATGACCGTATCTTTAGCGCAGCCTTGGAATACATTTAACTGATTAATAAAGCAGAGGGACAGTCACTTCGTCTTCTGAAGAGCGATTTTCAGCTGCACGAAGATGGAGAGTGGGGAAAGAAAGAGGAGGAGGAAGTCACAGAGCTTTAAACTGGTCACGGATGAAGGTAAGCTGCTGAATGAATGCAAGACCTTGCAAGATGCGCGTCTGTGTCTGGGTGGTCGTCTGGCGCTGCTATGTGCCAGCTCAGGCGACCCTGTAAACAAAAGCAATGGACGCGACAATGCGTGATGAATCAAGGCATGTAAAACATTCCTGGAGGTGTGATTTAATGTAGCTCATTCTGCTGAGATTCTTAAGAGCGTGCAAACATGTTGCACATTCTTAACACACAGCTTCAATTGTTCACTTCACTGATGAAGCTACACCACCTCTCTCACTAGTTCATACCACCTACAGGTGGTGGTTTCTTCATGGGAAGGGAGGGGGGCTGGGCGGGGGGGGGGGTTGTGCTCTGTTTGACATCACAGATCCCATAAGCAGCACAAGGTTCAGGAAAGGCAGTAAAATTACAATCTGTCATTCAGTTTTTCATTATTATTGTAGGCCAGGGGATTTCTCAGTCTGAGATGGTCGACCTCCCTGCAGACAGCTTGGAATAAGGTGCCCCCCTACCCCTCCGTACATTACTACTAGTTTTGTGTCTGCCTTTAGGTTCATTATTATCTTATCTGATCCAATCGTCAGTCAATTATTTAGCCAAGCTAACCCGGTGTTAATGTTTCAAACAATTTCAGAGAACACAAAATACATGAAAATGAGCTGTTCTGTGTTATTTATTAGTTTTTGATGCTTGGAAAATAGGAAAAGACGGGTAAATTACATCCATACTTTTATATTTTTCAACCAGATCTTTAACCAGATCACACACATTTGGGCCGCTCTACTTGATGTCCATTTCATACCTAATATAATTTGACTGAGCCTCAGCTGAGTCTGTCCAGAGGCACACATATCATGATGATCTTGAAAACCCTTGTTTTATTACTATTTCATTACAACAATACTGTATCTCAACAAAAATCCTTGCGGTTCTTGCAGATTTCAACCCTTCATACTTGATGAATTCTAGCAGCAAAGGTGCCAACGGACAGCCTAAAGATGCTGCTGTGCCTGATGGTGTGTGTCATTTTAAGAATTGAGTTTATCAGCTATTTGTATGAAAGGTTTTGACTAAGTGTACATTACATTCAAACTGTCTCTCTTTTTAGTTTGGCTGGGGGATGAGGGCATGGAGATCAAAAAGCAAATCACCGGAATGATGAGGCTTCTGAGTGATAAGACCAGCAGGGTTTATCAACGTGTTGAAACAGAGCAAGACAGTTTGACAAAGACACCCTCGGACAGGCATCTGACCTGGATGCAGCCTGCACCTTTTTCTGTTGCTTCAAAGGACCACCAGATCAACAGCTGCAACTCTGCAGGGGATGCAGGGCCTTCACCTTTAACCGTGTCCACCCCCATCCCCAACGGTCCAGACTGTGCCCAGAACAGCACCGGCTCCAAAGGCCTGAGGATCATAAACACGGATCAGATCAAAGTGAATGAGACTAATGGTAGGATACCGGAGAGGAGACGACTCATACAACTCCTATCTGCGAAGGGAAATGTTTGTCTCAAAACAGGGAGCAGGTCTAGTGAATTAAGTCAGAGACAGAACGTTGAGTGGTTCAGCTGTAGAGAAGCTGCAACCCACTGTGAGAGAGTAGTGATCCCAGGCCTACAGGGTCCAGAACCTGCTAACTGACCACAAGGAGAGCATGACAGCACTCTGTCACACTTCCCTCCCATTTGGAAAGTGTGACCTCACAGATCCACTCAGTCCTCTATCCTAGGCTGCCCCAAACACCTCCAGGGACCCTGAGTCCAGGGTCAACATACCTAAGGTCCTTCATATGTCTCTCACACTCGGTGTGATGGCTTCCAGGCAAACGTCCCGCTTTCCCTCCTGGTTGTAAACCAGTATCTCCTGAGTCAACTCTTACAAACTGACCACAAAGAGCCAGGTTTATTGGCATGACAGTCAGTGCATAATTGTAGCTACAGAGGTCCACTACAACCACACATCCTGTCATTAGAGAAGTGACATGAAAACCTTCTGAGTGTGCGTGTCTGAGTACACAATCACTAGCTAACAAACCACTCATTTTCCAGCTGATATGGTCCCTCCTGCTGTGCCAGAAACTCCCTGCTGTATGTGTAACTGCGAGGGCACCCTGCAGGCAATTTTGCAAGAACTGCAGGCCATGAGACGGCTAATGCAGACTCAGAAAGGTCAGAGAATGAGCACAAATATTCTGCAAGGGAGAGACATAGGACAGAGACAGTGCAAATAAAATGTGCTATGGTCTTTATTCCAGCATCTTCGGAGAGGCAAGAGCAAGCAGCATCACCATGCCAACCTCGCCTCATCCCTGGCCCTACTCCTCGCTGTAGACCCCGTAAGAGGAGGACAATCTATAAAGTGCCACCATTAACCATGTCAGGGACTAGAAGAACAACTCTTTCCCCTGTGGGAGCATCATCACTTATAGCTGCAGAACCTGAAGAGAGGGAGGACTGTGAGAAACACTCGTCCTCACCCAACAGTCATCCAATCTCCACTGAGGTTTCTGCACAGGTTCCTCGCAGTAATCCAGTAACTGTCAAAAACACACAGAATTCTCTCTTGAACCAACTGAGGGAACCTCAGGACGCAGAGGTACTGGTAAACTACATGAGTTAGGGTGTGTCTACCCCTGAATTTTCAGAAGATTTCCCGAATGATCAAAAGTCACACTGTTTTATTTGATTGTCTCTTAGTCTGAGGTGCGCCTTGCGGAGGATTATGACGTCTTTATATCGAAGACTCAGCTAGATTCAATACTGGTCAACTATACACGTTCTGGCAGCCTGCTGTTCCGGAAACTGGTACGCATCTACAACTTTGATGTTAAGAAAAAAAGTTGAGTTTGCTTACGTTTAAGCGCTGTTTTAATATGGACCTACTATATAAAATTGTATCTTAGTGAACTGAGTTGTGTTTAGGTGTGTGCCTTCTTTGATGATGCCACCCTGGCCAACTCTTTGCCAAACGGTAAAAGGAAGAGAGGACTTAATGACAACCGTAAAGGCCTAGACCAGAATATTGTGGGTGCCATTAAAGGTATGTGAAAAAAAAATGTATCAAATAGATCTCGACATTGGGATTTTTGCAGAAACATCATGTATTGTCATGCTATCTGTGCCCAGTGTTTACAGAGAAATACTGCACAGAGCACAGAATAGAGAAGTTGCCCGGACCACGAGACTGGGTTCAGATCCTTCAAGATCAAATCAAACTTGCCAGGAGAAGGCTGAAAAGAGGTTTGCTATCTAGTCTGCTGCGTCTTTTATCAAAAGTCCATTGATTTTGATGTTATTAATTTGACCACAACCATTACCACTTCATGCCCCACTCATTTATCTCTTGCCTTGCTTGTTGTTTGAAGTACCTGGCCATTGGTTGTGTGACATCACAAAACCTCCCTGACAGTCTGTGACTCTGATCTGTCACACAGTTCCCTTTTTCATCCTGTAATCTTTGATGTCCCACTGCAACTTCTGCGAAGGTAAAACTTGCTTTTTCATTGCTCCTCAGATGCTGCAGAGGCAGAGGCAGTTTTAAACGGACCTTCAACAAGTATAAACCACACATGAAAATGTCAACACACACTACCCTCTTCTATTCACTAGTCAGTCGTATGCGTTTGAATCTCTTTCTGCATCTTTCCTCAAACATCAGCACACCATCTCACATCTTTCCATCACTTCCCCTCTGAGCTCACAATGTCTCTAGCTTCTGTCTCAAAATGCATGTGCACACGCACACGCACACGCACACACACACGCACGCACACACACACACGTACGCACACACTGGCTTGCTCATTGGCTCATATGTCTTTATCACGCCGGTACTGTGACATTCTACATTCTCACGCAGCTTCCCAAAATGTCAGCTAATTATCCTCACACCGTGCACAATCTTCCTTCTTTCACCTCTCTATTTTGCCTTCCCCATTACAATTCCTCTTTCTGCTGTCTCATGCTTTCATTAAGGTTTTAAAGATAAATGAAATTACATGACACTTTTTTTGGCGTGGGGGGGGGGGGTCTGCAGTCAGACAAATAGCAAACAGATGATCAAGAATTTAAGACTCATGCAAGCTTTTATTTTGAAATGTACATATCTTCACTTTTTTTCAGGCTGCAACTACAACAACCCTTCAAGTGTGAAAGAGACAGTGGTGAACAACATGACTGGTTGATTCAAGGGCTGCCTCCATGGCCTTACAGAAGATCTGATGATCGTCTCAATCTGCCACTTTAAATTTTTCTGTCAACTGATCGGTTATGGATGGGTTTCAAACACACGTTCAAAACATATCCATATACACACACTGCCTTTTGTGTCTGTTTACACTTCCAAATGATGTTTATGATCTAATATGGAAGCCAATGGAATAGAATTATGTGCTAGCAGACACTGAGTTATATATCATTTAAGAAATTTCAAGGCATTTTCAAGTTCAGAAATGACTTACTGATCTCACAATAGACAACACAGCTTTAAAGACATTTCTGCTTAGCTCACATTACTTGCAAGGTATACATACGTATGTATACAAACACACATAGGTTATTTTACACAGTATGTTAAGAGAAAGTATCCATTGTAGATTGTGCCTTGTTGAATGACCATTAACAGTGGGTGTAATGTGTAGTGCGGCATTCACCTTCATTCCGAAAAGTAAAAATATTTGATATATTGAATCGATTTTTGCAAAATAAAATTGCTTGAAAAGCTACATCTGCCTGGACATAATAAAAAAATATATTAGTCTATCAATAAATGTTTCTTTTATTTATTATAACCTATAGAATGCTTTATGCACATCAGTGTTTTGTTGTCAATATTGTGGAGTTAAAGCATTTTTATATATACATATATATATTTCTGCTCATGTGCATCTTAAATTAATATTGTTGCTCACATAATTAAATGTGGTTTCTTGACAATTTGTGTCCGAGTTGTTTTTATAGTTAAAGTTAAAACCAAGAAAATAGGCCAGCAACTTAAACATATGGCTGAACTTCTCAGTCGTAAAAATAATTTAAAACAAAACAACAGCGGAAACCACTCTGATCAAATTTAACTTTTAGTATGGACAACACTGCATCAAACTACAAGTTAGAAAACCTCGGTATGTTTACCCAGGTCTTTGTAAAGGTTCACATTTTAAATTGGACAGTGTCATGTTGTTGCAGGTTTAATTGGAGGGAAAACAGCAAATTAAAGGTACACTCCATTGTAGAGATTTTGTTGCCAGACTTCACAGCTCGTTAAAGGGGATGTTAAAGCCGCCAGTGCGCTGTCGGAGGACCCTTTGAGATCGCGTAAGTTTCCTCTTTATATTTTCGTCGATATATTATTTTACGAAGACGAAAATATCGGAAGCAGACCTTCGTTAAAATTGTGTGACGTTATACTTAATAGCTCGAATTTACTCCCTCTAGACGTGACTGAGGAAACAAATTTCTGTCATTTTAGGTCAGGCTTTCTCGCAGGACGCCCGTTTGTAGCCCCGATGCCTGCTGCTGCCGTCCCCGCTCTTGTGTCGGGATCCAGCGCTGACTTGAAGCTGGTAAGGATAAACTGGTCAGTTCACTTAAAGGGGAAATGTTGCAAGAATATAACTTCACTTTGGTCCTTAAATTACACATAGAGCAATTGTAAACACTTCTGATGCATCATGCCATTATAAACTTTGCACAACTCGCATGTTCAACGTTGTTTTATTGATATCAACTCTGATGTTGCACACATCGCATGGCGTGGGACAGCAAAGGGTTAATTTTTTCCGCCGCCGACATTTTTATTCGGCGCTCTACGGCAACTTTGTAACTTTCATGTGTTACCAGCTTGCGTTATGCCTCACAAGTATGTGGTATATTTGGGCCGTAGCGCACACATGTGGCGTTTTTAAAGGTGTCAGAGTTCATAGAGCTTTAGACACTTAGCTCTTTGTTTCATAGAGCTGCTAATGCTCCTCATTGATCGGTGCTAGCTAGCCTGAGCTAGCATGGAAACGAAAGATGCACATCCACCAAAACACACACACACCAATGCGGATGATGTAGCTGTTACTATCAGTAGATTCGTCACATAGTTGAGCCTACAATTGTTGACAGTGAGGTGTTCATAACACAGGACAGAGAAGTTAACCTCGGCTGTTAGCCTTGGGGTTGAATGAACTTGGCAGCATTTGTCTCTTGAACACTCCCTCAGAGTGTCAGCGGAGGCCCCCCCTGAGTAAAACATCAAACCGGGTCATGACTAACCACGAACTCAACTGTCATCTGTGCAGGATACCCGAATGTTTCATATTCCCATGTTGGAGTACGCCATCTATTTGTTTTCATGAAACGAAGCTTAATGTATCAGCCCAGCGTTCATCAGCTCATTGTGAAGTTCAGTGTTGCCAGATTTGCGTCATGTGCGCTCTGGCTGTGGTGCAATGTGTGTGCACATTAAACTCTTAGCAACACGGACTGCATGTGTTTGTTACTTTAGTTTGTACATCAGTTTAATACCCCTTACATATTAGTCTTACAGTTTATAACCTGCATCATATCTATCTATCTATCTACGTTTTTGATCTTGAAATGTTCTGCTCTGGTGTGCCCAGATGTATCATTAGGGCCTGAGCCTGAAGGTACTTTGCTCTCATGTTATATTGTTGTATAATCATATATTAAATATATTTTTTAGCGTATATTAAGTTTATTATGTTTTTGCATAAAATATGAAATAGTCTATGATTTTCAGTCATTTAAGAAATGCACAATGTCTTAATATTTTTACCAACATCTGAGATGCTATAATTGATACAGATTTTTGTCCAATAGCCAATATTTAGCAGTGTTGAAATTACCTTTATTAGACCTAATATGATGACAATATTACAATATAACATGGAAAATCAAAACCCATAAATCATATTATATTTGTTTCCCTCATCAGGACAGACCTGAACAAAAGTATTGGACCAATATGTATATATTTTTTTAAATGACCATAATTTGTTGATATTGATGATGTGCCAAGATTAAATGGGCATCCTGTTATTTTACAGCTTAATTATTGACTCAGCTTTTCTCCAGATCATCATCACATTTGTGATTCTGGTCCTCCACCATTTCTTCCATCTTGTTATTTTCCTGTGCTTTCAGAGGTGAGGGCCCAGAGTTTCTTCAGTCATGTCTGTGAGGGAGTCCTTTAATCCCGAAAGCTATGAGTTGGACAAGAACTTTAGGCTTACACGCTTTGCCGAGCTCAAGGGCACAGGCTGCAAGGTTGGCTCTCTTCATTGTCATATGTTGAACACTTGTTTATATAAATATACCAGTATTTGGACACCCCAGCTGATAAAAATGTGTGTAAAGTGGTTGTTATTGCCCTCTGCCACAGGTGCCTCAAGAGGTTTTACAGAAGCTGCTAGAAAACCTACAGGAGAACCACTATCAGGAGGATGAACAGTTCCTGGGAGCAGTTATGCCTCGATTAGGTAAGTTAAGCTTTAAATCGCATCATCAGAACAGGCAACACAGGCTATTCAGTATGTTTCCATGATGTTAGAGAAGGTGGAATTGTTGTGTTAGTGTAACTAAAACTGCATTTTAAAAATACTTGTAAACACGTTAGTCCGACTGAAATCATTCATTTCAAGGTCAGACGAACAGACATCAATAAACATACATCAGTGGGGCAAAACATATCAAGCTGTGGTATTTTTGCAGGCATAGGCATGGACACCTGTGTGATCCCCCTCAGACACGGAGGCCTTTCACTTGTCCAGACAACAGATTACATCTACCCTATCGTGGATGATCCCTACATGATGGTATAAAGCTCCTCCTTTTTGGATTTTTGTTGACACATTACTCATGCCAAATCTGTTTTGCTTCATTCTCTTTTCTTTTTCTTTTTTTATCTGTAGGGACGAATCGCTTGTGCTAATGTTTTAAGTGACCTGTACGCCATGGGAGTGACAGAATGTGACAACATGTTGATGCTTTTAGGAGTCAGCAACAAAATGTCAGAGAAGGTAAGAAGCATGTCCTTCTTATTTGAAGTTGCGTACAAAAAAAAAACCCACATCGGTAATAATGATGCTCTTCCTGGGTTTACAGGAGAGAGACAAAGTCATGCCGCTGATTATTCAGGGATTCAAGGACGCATCAGAAGAGGCGGGCACATCTGTAACAGGAGGACAAACGGTGCTCAACCCCTGGGTGGTGATGGGGGGAGTCGCAACAACAGTCTGCCAGCCTAATGAGTTTATCATGTAGGACTCCCATACTCTCTCTTTTCTTCCATTTTTCAGAGCTGCTTTAGAAAACATTTGCTAATGATTGTATTATTTTTTCTCCCCCCAGGCCAGACAATGCAGTGCCGGGAGACGTGTTGGTGTTGACCAAGCCATTAGGAACCCAAGTGGCCGTTGCAGTGCACCAGTGGCTAGATATCGTACGTTTGCTCCATATTCAGACCAACCTGAGCCCTGCACGACACACACAACCCTCTCCTCCACCTAACATTCAACTACCTCCAGTCACTCTGTTCTCATATGGACATACTTGATGGTCACCAATGTCTTTGCTGCTGTCTCCTCTTTTTCTGTCAGCCTGAGAAGTGGAATAAAATAAAGTTAGTGGTAACCCAGGAAGACGTAGAGCTGGCCTACCATGAAGCAATGATGAACATGGCTCGGCTCAACAGAACAGGTACAAACGCATTTGATTAACTGTGACGTACATAAACATGTACGTTTTTTTTTTTCAGGGACTAACCCTGTAAGGCTGGACAACATTTCGCACAACACAGTAATGTAAACTGTCAAACTTACCATGGGTCTAAGACTTCATCCCTGTCTTCCTCCTTAGCGGCTGGTCTCATGCACACCTTCAACGCTCACGCGGCCACTGACATCACGGGGTTCGGAATCCTCGGCCACGCTCAGACTCTGGCGCGACAACAGCGAAGTGAAGTGTCTTTTGTCATCCACAACCTCCCAGTGCTCGCTAAGATGGCTGCAGTGTCCAAGGCCTGTGGGAACATGTTTGGACTCATGCACGGCACCTGCCCTGAAACATCAGGTGTGTATACGGGATTTTGTCTTCTACCTAACTTCTCTGACAGTTCAATCAGGTGTTTCAGAAGGAGCCTCGGAACATGCTTGTAGGGCTGGCCTTCAGTTGTCTGCGACTAAAACATTCAACTACCTCCAGTCACTCTTGTTCTTGTTCCACACCTGCGCCGTCAATCTCTATTTACCTACAAAAGCTGTTGTTCTTTTTTAGCATGGTGAGAAATATGTTATACCATATTTACTATAATCTGTTCACTTATTAATAAAAGTCTTCCAGCATTTCTCTAGCTACTGATGCTGTGTCCGGTGGGAGGGTGAGGTATCGATACTGATTTTCTGACTTGACTTGGATTCAGAAAATCACGGTTTGATTCGATTTCTTAATCAGTTTGATAATGATGTCGCTCCTGTTAGAAATATTTCTGGCACAATGGTCAAAGCCATATTGCATCTAGACTGCAGTTTAGCACCGTGACCAGTATTTTAGCATTTAGCATTTGTTAAGCATTTTGAGCATTTTATTAATGATGACGCTCTTTTGTTTCATTTGTGTTTTGATATGATGTGAAATGTGAAGCTCGTGAAGTCAAGAATGAAACTGACAGAATAAAGGTTTAGTTATGTGAGCCAGAATGACAAATCTTCATGCTCTACATACAGCTCTGCTCCCCCCTATGTGGTCTTGTGCTGGTTGGTTGTTAACTCCGTCCAGGATCCAGCATCACCACACACATATTTAGGATCCCTGTAACTGAGTGTCTCCTTTCATTTACAGGAGGGCTGCTGATCTGTCTCCCTCGAGAGCAGGCCGCCCGCTTCTGTGCCGAGATCAAATCCCCAAAATACGGCGAAGGTCACCAGGCATGGATCATTGGAATTGTAGAGAAAGGCAACCGCACTGCTCGTATCATTGACAAACCTCGGATCATAGAGGTGGCGCCGCAAGCTGCTACGCAGAATGTCAACCCAACTCCTGGTGCAACTTCTTAATCCACTTTTCCCTGCGTCACAGACCTTAAACCCCCCCCCCCCCCCTAAATAAAAGCTCTGGTGAGTGATTTTAGACACATCAAACTTCAGAACCATCCTAGAGTGTTGAAGTACAGCATCTACAACAAATAGTATGTGCACAAAGAAGACTGGACTGGCATGTATCTACATGAAAAACAACCCCATGCAGTTGCCCTAGGGCGGGGGGCCGAGGGCCATGACATCATCACTCTATGGACTCAACTTACAGTACCCCCCATGATAGAAATTGGTAAGAAACAGAGCATCACTCAAATCTATTTGCCTTTCATGTCTGTTGTATTCTGTTGTGTTAGATGTGCTTGACTGGCAGGCAGCTTCTGGTAGGAGAGCAATGAAGATCTGAGACTGTTGATTCATTTTGAATCTGAGGAAGATGTCGGTGGTGTCTGTGGTGGCCTCTAGATTACTCTCATCAAGCAATCGGGCCATGTGACCATGGTGTTTCTGTTTGTCCCTTCACTTTGTACAGATATAAAAGCCTAGTTTTAGTTCATTGCCATAACTGATGCCTTGAAAGAGTGTGACCAGAATGGTTTGTTTTTTTTATTACTTTGACTTTTTGTATTGATCCCCACCTAAACTAATAAATACTCAAATAGAAGATGAATTGTTCTTGCTCGCTGCACTCATCAGGAGCCTGTACTATGAAGCAGGGTTAGAGGGTTGGTGAGGAAACTTAAGGGCCAACTCGGGGTTTCCTGTACTACGATGTGGAGTATATCACCCTAGTAACTTGTGCCGCAGAGCTAACCTGCTCTACAATAAGCCAAGAGGTAAGATAAGAGGTCAAAACAATAAAACTGACCAATCACGCCTCACGGGCGATGTTGTCATCACACCTAGAGGGTCATGGGAGGGTCTCTCAGGAGTTCCCTCTGATCAAAACCAATTTTTTTGTGGTGGGTATTATTTACATTTGCAAGTTAGTGAACCCATGCACATTTTATTAATGCAGCTGCAGCTGAAAAATTAATGCTAAAGTTGATATATACACCATAATCACCACCAATTCCTTAAATGTCAAACGTGGTTATTGTTGAATCTACTTGTGCCTTAATGACGAACGGTGATATTGAAAAGTACATTCCCACGGCCAGCCATTTGTCGCCGGCCCTCCTTCCTGCTTCGACTGCAGCAGCTGCACATTATGGATGTATATTCATATTTGTGGAGGATTGTTGTCCGTTCCTACCATTGGTCGTTCAGTGTCGCCTCCGCCTTTTTCATGTGAACCCCCTCAAAGACGGCCCAGATTAGCATCGTGCCACTTATTCTTAACTGCACTTGTCTGCTTTTATCATCCCAGGTAACTTGAAGATACCTTGGATGCGCTGATGTTGCTTCATAGTACAGGCTCCCGACTGAGCTACGTGTTAATCATTGTGTTCTTATGTCATACCCCTCAGGAGATTAACGGTTGCCATCTATGTTCCCTACTGATGCTCATATTTAGGGTACGCTGATGTTTAGAGTTTACATTATAGGATATCTGAGTTGTGCAGCTGCAAGGCGCCCTCTGGCTTATTCGCCAATAAGCACTCTTTATCCCTGAACCTGTCGCCTTTATTCATGTAGTTTTGCCAGAAGAAAGCAACCTGACTTACTGTCACGAAGCTTCCAGCAAATCAAAAGTCCAGATGATTTGTCTTAATGTGAATAGCAAGGATGAATCATGACAGCCTCTGTAAATATTCATGTGGATTAGCTAGAACATCCACCCCACCCGGTAAAATAAACTTCTCTTCAAATAGACCGTTCTTCTGTCTCAGTTAATAACCTCCAGCATCACCACAATGATTCATCCAATTTGTCACATCTGTTTTATTAACGCTAGTGATAGCGAGCAAGCTATATGTACATGTGTAGGTACTTCTAATCAGCAGCAAAGTACTACAAATAATTTCAATTTTCCCCACCGTAGTAAACTCAGGTGTACAGTACATATTTACAGTTTTCATATCCTGGCACAAAAGATTCAAGGAGGGAGAAACAAACTTTACAAAAAACAAATCATCCCAATATTTATATATAATTTATAATATACATATAAATAAATTAGAGGACTAAAAAGAAGTCCTTGTGTTCAACTGGGTGGAATGACCAGCTCGTATGATACGATCAAGTAGGGCTGAAAACTGCCATCATCATTGGATGAATCATACAATAAATATGTAAATGAAACTGTTAAGAAACGGACAGATAAAAGGCCCCATCAAATAAATGTGCAGAGGAATAGAAAAATGTAAAATGACAATTGTGTATATTCATGTGTCAAATTACCTACTTTTTAATTGAGATAGTTCCCTTTTTTTTGTGTTTCTGTTCACATTTATTTCCTATCCTAGTACCGCCTCTTCCCCAGGTAGCCCCTCCCCCTCAAATCTATTTCTGTGCATAATTTTTAAATTAACCTGTACATTTACTGGTGTATTGGGCCTTTCATTTATACAAGTATTTCTTTATTTTTTCATTCATTTAAATATTACATAATTTATTTAATTTACTTTAAATTATGGCGAAGTCCTTTGTATAAAAGTATCCGTATACATCTCAGTGTTAGATGTGTTTCTTCCCATTTTCCAGCTGCACGTGAATTTTGTGTTTCCCTGTCTTATTATTTTCAAGCTGGAAAAGTGCTTTGATGTCCATCATGGCCTTCCGAATGTGTTGACCGAACCTGTATGAGTCCTGCAGGTGAGGGGAAACAGAAACAAGGCACCCAGTTATCAAAAATAATCTAAAGTACAAGATGTCCCTACCATATGCAAGGATTTGGTGTTTTTACCGTGTCTGGGCAGGAGAACTTGCTGGAGATGTGGAATGTGACAAGGTTTTCTCCAATAATGATATAAGACACCCCATACCCATCATCCGCCACCTAGAGAGATAAAGGTATTTTTACGATTCATTTTAAAGAAATATACCAAATTTTGGGAGATGCACTGATTTGCCAACCATCCTCAGAGCCACAAAGGATAGATACTCCTCCCTCCTCGGTTTGCACCGTAGGGAGCTGAGACTCTAGAGACTAGCTGACCACTAGTTAGCTTAGCACAACGAATGGTAGTGGGTGGTAAGTGTTAGCATATCGCTGTCAAAAGTCATTAAAAGAACAGGTTCAGGATCTTGGTTTGTCCAGGAATAATCTTTCTCAACTCAGCCATGATTAATAATCTTAGCTTTCCTAACTGATGTTGTAGTGGGGCTCTGGAGGTGCTGTGTCAAATCACTGCACCCAGTCAGGAAAGTAGTAGCGGCTATGTGTCTGTTTTTTTTTATTACAGTGTCTGACATTGTGTTTCTTAAACTATAGTATCAGCCTCAGCCATACTCATGCAATTACATCATAGTATATAACTTCATCTTATAACTGTCTACTACTATAGTTTTTTAATTGATCGTTGTTGTTGGTTTTTTTTTCTTTTTCACAAGACACTGGATGACAAGGGAACAGGTTCTAAAGTGTAAAGGTTCAACTCACTGGGCCAAATCCACCTCCGGCGCACACAAATTTAGGGAACTTGTTGATGTCAACTAAGTTGATTTGCTGCTGAGGCGTCTGGCTGGTGGACAACCTCCAGGGCTCTGAAAGCACCTAGAACCAAGACATGGAACGTTGTGAGGGAAAGGATCAAAAAGAACGGGGTATGGTTGTGATAGGTTGCTTTAGAGGATCCTGGTTCCTACCTGCTCTAGAAATGGGGAGTCAACTCCCAGGTACTTGGACACAATGTAGAGGCAGAAGAGGTGGCGGTCGATACCGTCGCCCGTCATAGCCAGGCGGTACATGTTCTGATGTTTATCTGCTGCCTTCTGAAAGAGCGCAAGTCTCTGGGGGATCTGATCGCCAAAACAACAGACAAATAACCATCATGTGTGGTGATTGAATGTTGTGAACCAGATATGTTGTGCTTTAATCAAAGCCTGAAAGTAGCCTGATTCCCTCCTATTTAAAATGTCGGCAATTAATTAGAAAGTAACTGAACCAAACAGGACTGAGTTCTAACTGCTCTTTTCTCTTTTTGGCAACAGAGAAGTTGAAACAAGAAGAAGCAGTAATGTTAATATTAGTAGAATATAAACACAGCTTCAAGTACAGGCTCATTAACAGTTATTGAACAAAACCGGGGGATGCTGCAACGTGAGACATTTTCTCATTTGTCATGTGAAGGCGTCATGTTTTGGTAACGCCATTGGCTGAAGGAGCTTGTCTGTCAAGGTGAGAGCTCCGCCCTCTCAAAGTGGTTCTAGATTGGGAGTCCAGACGTAGCTGCAGAGGTGAGACACCGGCTGAAGTTCAATGTCCTGCTGAACCAGTTTGTGACTTCACCACCACAGGTACACGTTCACACACACCCTACCGAAGCTCTCTGGTTTGAAGTGTTTCGGTGTGTGAGTGTCCTGCTTACTGTTGATTTCGTGTCCTCCATGGATCTGACAAAATCAACAGACTCAGAGGTGCAGGAGCGCACTGTCTCTGTCCGACCGTCTCTGAACATACGAGTCATCGATGACTCGTACGTCAGACAGAACACTCCCTGGTCCTATAAAACAGGAGGATTAAAATTTAGTTACATGTTAAAATACTGGCATGTTTCTGGTGTAGAGACATGGACTACAGCTTTACCCTGAACTGGGCCAACTGCAGGGCCATTTGAATAAAGGCGTCAGGGCTGGTCTTGCACTTCTTGATAAGACCTTTCCCAAACTCACTGAACAGGCAAGCATGGAAGTCCACATCATCAGCTATCTGTTTAGCAGTTAGGTATGAGCTCTCAATGATGCGTTGGCACTGACCAAGAGGAAAACAGAAGGGCATTATGTGCCTACACAGATAACTTATTGAACAATTTACATGGACATGTTCTAAAGAAATAAATCTACCTCTTTTGGAATCCGCCACTCCAGTCGTGTAGGCTGAGGCAGACCCTTGTTCACGTCTCCTTTACAGTGTCCTTCCTCCGTGTAGCCAAGCTGGACGCAGTCTGTTGCTATGACATACTACACGAACCAGACGATCACAGCATTATAATGCAATCCTTATCACAATGTGACCTGAAAAACGCCCATTTGATAATTCGATCAGTATCTATGTAATGTGTTATGTTAATACTCCAAACAAAACTGATGTATTTGCGAATGAATCCCAGCTGCAAATGATTTCAAATACCTTAGAGAAGTGAAATTATATATTCTTAAATGGAAAGAGGTTCCATTTTACAGGGGAAAAAAAAGTAGTCAAAGGCTTCATACCTCCCATAGATGTCCAACTATCGGAGCATCAGCCCAAGAATGCTCAACATTTACTCCCATTTTTCCATTCGGATAAGAAATCAGCGTGAAGGATTTGTCAAACCACCTGTGAGGAAAGAAAGAAAGAAAGAAACCAAACAATCAAATGAAGTGTTTTCACCAACTGGGGTTTACACCTTGATATCTCAGCCTACCTGTTGAAACAGTTTCCATGAAGCAGAGACTTGGCATAGCTGTCGAGTGAATCGGTTCGTTCAGGATCATAACCCTGCGGCTTGTCATCTAACGTCAGGAAGAAGGCAGCTGACTCAATGGTATCCAGGGATGCTTTGTTCACTCCCTGACTGAAATATTTAATCCGTGCCTGTGCCCACGGAACTCTGGAAGGGATCAAACCTTATCATTGCCGGTTCTTTTGTGAAGATTTAAGTGAACAATACATGTCTTTGTACATTACATACCTATTTCCGGCAGTCATTGCAGCTAATTTCAGTTCTCCTGCCTGTGGTTCTGATGTATCGCTGAGGATCCTTTGAAACTGCATCTCAAGTTCACTGGGTAAGAGGTGGCGCCCTCCAGTGTACAGACACACTTTGAAGAAGCGACCTTTGTGGTAGACTACTAAGTGTTTCCTGTTATTCAGGTGCTGCACAATATCTGCAAGCAACCAAAAAAACATAAGGTTGCGTGAAGGCCTAATACTTGATCCAGAAAGTCATAGATCTCATATGTGCAGACAAATTTTATTGCAAGATAGAGGCACAACCAAACTGCAGGAAGTTAGATCCAAGTGCATTAGAAGATATCTACCTCATTGGGATTAAGTGTTTACTCTTTCAATTGTAAACTAAAGTTGCTTACCTGTTTCAATCCCAGGAATACGGGTGGTGTTGAACATCCTCTCCATCTGACTGGAACACATAGGAACAGTCCCCAGTGCCCTCAGCTGAGGGGAAGCAAAAGAAAGGAAAAGATCCTCAAGTTCAAATGAAAATGAGCTTCATTGTCTCTGTATAATTTGAGGAGAGTATTGAGGGTGGTAAAACCAGCGGAATTAGTGGAAAATCAATGGGTGATTGAGGTTCAAATAAAAGAGCTGCAGTATAATTACTGGCGCATGTTCACCACGTTCCAGTTTGCGTCTGTACTGCAGCATAGCGTGAACCACGTTTCCTGCTCGTGCGGCCTGACGGTGAGTTGGAGTCACGTACAAGAGATCCTTCAAATAGAGACACACAGGTTAGCTGGAGACAGGAAAAGCAGCACAGAACGAAATCAAAGAAGAAGAACTCCTGTCATTTATGTGTCCAACTGTACAACAACGTCAGTCGGTCTCACCATTACGTAGAAGTTACTGTTGACCATGATGGGGCTCCTGCCCCTGAGGTAAATGTACTCCTCCCACCAGTCGCTTACCTAAAAATATATATAAACATATTTGATGAATGACAATATTACTACTTTTTCTTTTAGATCAGTTGATGTTTTTGCTGCACTTTGGTGACTTTTTTGCTATTGCTTATGTCTGTGTTATTGCTTTTTTCTGTTTTTCAGTCAAAGTTGTACTAATTTTAAAGCAGTTTGGCTCAGTGATTAAGATTGGTTCCCTCCCATAAAGGTGCCAATCCTTATATTTCAGAGTCTGGAACCAGCAAATGTTTGATATTGTTGGTTGAAAAATAGAGGAAGCAATTAATTGACAACCCTAATAGTCGGCGATTCATTTTCTATCAATCGACGAACCCACTGATTGTTGCAGCTTCACTGGGGCAGTTCACATTTTTGTCTGCAGTTTTAAAACCTCCTGCTTTCATCCCAGCTTGCTCAATTGGAGCTTTTTTTTTTTTTTCTTTTTTTTTTCATTCGAACCCAAACGTTGCATCAATTCAACATACTCACATAATTTGTTGCCCACCAAGATTTCAGCATTAAGTATCTCTGAAGCCTGGCTGCCTTGGTGTCCTTGAAATCATTAGCCAAAGTCTTCATTTTGTTGTACTGCTCATCATCTAGCAGAGGACGAACTGACTCCAGGTACTGTGGAGGGGGAACGTAGTTGAAGCAGCACTGTCATGTAAATACACAGTCACAGACAATCCACACGCTCTCTGAAAAATAAAACATTGAATCTGAAAGAAATCTGTACGCGTACGTGTGTGTGTGTGTGTGTGTGTGTGTGTGTGTGTGTGTGTGTCATATTCATCCAGACAAGTATTGACTACACCATCTTGCCTTCAAACCGCATTCTGGCTAGTTTTATTTTTCTTAGCTTCAATTGAAATGACTCTTCATTTAACACTACTTTCACAGCTGAAATTTTAAGTCCTTTCCAAAAAAACAAAAAAAACACACACGTACACATTATGAAGTAAGTATGAATCCATTTCTTCTAAAATACAGCCACTTTTTATACACGTTATACTTCTATATGGCCATAAAGGGGCACAATTTTGTTACATACCCTGTGAATTGTGTTCTCTACACTGGGCACAGGAAGTCTGGGTAAGGATGCCTGGAAGCTGTAAAGCAGCGGGCGGCGTCCACAGAACA
Organism: Aulostomus chinensis; assembly: GCF_037954235.1. Lineage (NCBI taxonomy): Eukaryota > Metazoa > Chordata > Actinopteri > Syngnathiformes > Aulostomidae > Aulostomus > Aulostomus chinensis. Next base: position 16,477,546 of record NC_141326.1, read on the forward strand.
TCTTTACAAGGCTCTGCAAACAAATAAACAACACTTGATTAGCACAAAGATGAAATAAATCGGTTCAAGCAGTCTGACTGGAGGACAGAAGGAGAAACCCACCAGCCACAGTTTGGTAGGTGTGCTCATTTTTCCATGCGGTTCAAATATCCAGCCGTGATAGGAGAGGAGAGCCTTCAGCGTGTATCTCAGGAGATAAATCAGAAAGAGCCACAGTCCCGTTGCAAACAGGATGGAGCTCAGCACTGCTCGGGCCTGCATGGACAGGTACTCTCTGCTCGGGGACAAATTCAAAGATTTAATCAAAAAGAGAATTTTTCTGCAGCGTGTAAATGTCAGACATCTGTTTAATTAAAAAAAAAACACAAAAAAAAACCAGTAATCAATGACGAGAGGATTCTGACCTGAGTGGAAGGGTTTCCTTGATGGTGTTAATCATTCCTAAAGAAGGGTCCAGTCTAATGTACAAGCTGCTCATCATTGTGATCACCAGCATCAGCCAGCTGAAGGGGCTGGCTGGGTAGACTCCTGCTAGAACGCCATTCTGTCAGAGGAAAGCGAGCATTCATTTTGGTCATGGTTTTTGATCACTTAGAGCACAAACAGAACTTTACTGTAACCCTTTGCATAGGGTTGGTGCACCTTGAACTGAATGGCTCTCTTCTTCCATGCTGTCACCCCTGACAGGTAGATGTTTTTGATGACGTCTTGACTCAGTTTATGATCCGTGCCATCCGGTCGCACGGTGAACTGGAAGCCCACCGCTTGATGGGCTTCGGCCATGTCTGCAGGTCACAATCGCTCAAGGTGATTTTTGCGGTGGTCGTCACAGGTGCGGGCTATTGTTGCCCGGGCAACAGCCCATTAGCACTCTTTGGCAAAGTTGCCCCTCTGGAGTTTTTCTGCATAAATACAAGTAGTTATTTAAATAATCCCAAAGTTTATTAGCCGCTAATCTGGCCCAGAGCTCTTTTTTTTCTTTTTTGAATTATTACAGCTGTGCAACATACACAACACAGTAACGTACATGCAACAAACACAACATACACAAGACGTGGAGCCTGAAATACACTCAAAAAGTCAACCATCACATTCATTCAAGAGGGAATCTGGAGTCGCACTAGATAAACGATAGTTTAACTGTGCGTGGTGTGTAACCCCCAAGTTTCCAGTCGTCAAAGCCGCGCCGCGTTCCGGTACCGACGCAGACCGCGTCCGTCTTCCTAGTCGCTGCAGTTCCTCCCCCCCCCCCCCGGTCGCGTTTTGCCTGTCCTGCTTCATTGATCTGCTCCGAATCTGCGAATGTGTCGGTTGTGTCTTGACTCATGTTTCGAACAAGTGAGCGTAGAGCAGGAAGCTGCACGGTTTGTTAAAATGACAAAGGGGGCGAGTGACTTTCTAAGAACTGAAATAATATAAAGACTAGAAGAGGAAGTTAACCGTGTAAAATTCCAAACAATGATATTTGTACTGTTCGAGTTCATAAACCGCGTAGTGTCACTGACTCGGTGACTGGTCTAGGATTTCTTTTTCCATGTCATATGACTGAAGAGTCTCTCAGTGGGACAAAGTTCACTGGCCAGATATAGCAGGGTAGGCCGAGCCAGAGCGCAGGCCTCAGATGGGCATGACAATGTAAACACAGCACAGACAATAAATGCGTGCTGACCCCTCTGGTATCATAGGACACGGAGGACGGGATGGACAAGTAGGTCAGAGGTGACTGGTCCTTTACATCCTGTCAGAAATGCTGAAATGTGGTTTCCATCACCTGACTTTGTCTCAGAACTTCCCCATCGTGATGTCTGCGTACAAGTGATGGTCATAATGAAATATGCCATTCATTTCTCGTCCTCTTTTTGATAAACTTTTTACCCCTCGCTGTAATATCATAATTGCATCATCAGTGTGTTAAGATACACAGCCATGAAACGACCCTGCAGCTGACACAACACGCACACATGAGTGACACAAAAGAGAATTTTACCTTAGTCAAGGGATCGGTGTGACCCAGTGAGGTAGAGGAAGGCTGGGACTCCGGGACCGAGGCACCTGAATGCCTCTGTGCTCAGGTTTGTGTGCTCTATGCGACTCCACTGCCCTTGAAGTGGCGCTTTCCTCAGGTAGTGACATTAGAGGCGTCCTCTACTGGGCTTTGAACTCCCCAACCTCTCTCTCTCTCTCTCTCTCTCTCTCTCTCTCTCTCTCTCTCTCTCTCTCTCTCTCTCTCTCTCTGACACGCTTCTTCTTGTAACAGGACACCAAACATAAACAGAGTCTAACCTCATGTGCCGTGACGTCTCTGCTGTGTAACCTTATCTGCCTCAGCGCCGTGTTATGATGGGAATTGAGAATCTAACATTTCCTCTCAATCAATTCAATCAATTGAGACGCTGCCTGTTTTTATGAGCCTTGATCGCTTTAATAGTTAATGGAGTTTATCAAGAGAATATAGAAAACATTTTTTTAAAAATCAAGTGACAAGTGTAAAGCTGTTGTTGGTGAGGCAGTTGTGGTTCTCTGAGAGAACATATAATTGGAACTGAGCAGCTCAATTCAGTTTATTTATTTAAAAGGTGGCATCCCAGAGTACAAGGCAGAGTAAAGGGAAGTTGATGCTAGAACCTAAACAGATCCAAAGATGAAAGTTATTATTTGGTACCCTAAAGCTTCCTGTAATATCACTAAAGGTTCTGGAAACTTGGGAACATCTAAAATACTTTTCCATAAAATATCATCTGATGTTTCCTGAGCATCCTGAATGTTCCTTCAACCCAGATAGAATGCTCCTTCCCTTTAGATCTCAACATCTCGACCAACCAGAAATGTTCTGGTGTGAAGACCAAGAGGGAACATCCTGGTGCGATGATCCTCCGCTACACGCTGACATTTTACAAGGTGATGCTCTTGGAATGTCGGGGAACCTAAAGCAAATGTTTCCATATAGTTAGTATAGTATAGAAGATGTTATGAGAATTCTGCCCAATGTTCTGTAAAGGTTTAGGATGTTCATATTCATCCTCTTAACGGAAACTTGAGAGAACATTAATGCAAGGTAAGATTATTATCTGTGTTTGGAGGCAAATTATAAACTGAAGGGTTTAGAAACCCATGAGGAGAGAATGTATAGAAGACATGAAAACACTGGGTTTTTGTTATATTCACACATTGTTAATCCCACATACATCAAAGACATAAAATGCAAGGTCAAAAGTGAAGATAAAAGACAGCTTCATAGCAGATGGAGATGGGTAGAGGAGGAAGAGTTCTCAGCTCCAGACTTGGGAGATCCATCCTTGTAATGGTGTTGTGTTCTATACTTGGCATCAGAACCTGGTCACCTACTACGGTTCCCTGTCCTGCATATGCAGCTTTCTGAGTGGTGCGAATCTGGAGCGAGATGTGGTATCAGAAATACAAATTTAAAACAAAAAAAAACCCACAAGTGCTCAGATGAAGAAGTTGTAACAAGTCAAATGTCATCAATTAAAATGTAAGAATTTAAATGTTTCTGTTACATCTATCTGTTCAGGGGCCTCTGAGCTTCAATGTGAGGAAGTCACCACTCATTTTGATTCTTACCTCTCCCCATTTCTGAGACGCCACACAAAATGACGTCATCACATTATTTGAATTGTTGCCCCCAATCACAATCAGCTTATCGGTGGCACCCAGGAAGTAAAGAGTTGGAAGGTCCGCATCAGTTCTGGTCAGCGTGGGAAGCAGTTCAGACCAGGAGTCTACAGGGCAGGAGGTGCACTGGTGTTAGGAGCTACAATGAGCAAACTGAGGCCAAAACAATGGAGAATCCAAGCTCTGGATATAAAACCACATCCTTGGGTGGTCCAGGGTTGTTGTGACTTACCCTGCCTCGTGCTGTACTGGAGCAGCAGTTTCTCTCCAGTCCTCTGAATATTCCCTAAAACATAGAGACAGTCTCCAAGACTCGCAGCCAGAGGTACATCATGGGACAAGGACAGAGTGAACTGGAAGTCACTGAGTGGCAGTGAGGAGACGAACCTGAGGCAAAGATCATATCGACTCACACCAACAATTAAGTGAAGACTTGGTTTTTTTCATGGAGAAAAAAAAATCCACTTTGATTAAGGTGCTCGTAATAAACATCAATTTATTGGTATTATGGCCTCCCTAAGTCCTTAAAAGATGCTTGCGGTACGTTAATAACACTGTGTAAGCATTGGTAATAGCACCATGGATACCTTTATCGTTCAAAGACATATGACTAAAGAGAATAAACTTTTTTATGCATTTGTTTGCAGTTACTCTGCACTTATCAACAGATAAAAAAAAGCTTTTTGCACTAATCGGATCTAAAGGGAAAGCAACGTTTTATTAAGGTTAATAAATAACCTATTGTGCAATTATTACAAGTTATCTGAGCGACTGGAGCTAAAGCTGACTACTGATACATGCATTAGAAAGTTTAACAGTGCTATATTCTTTCAGACAGTTTTATAATATGATAATAAACGTGTTTATGGGGCCGTTATTAACAATTAAATTGTCACATCAACATGTGAGAACCATCTTATCAAACATTTAGGGACCTCATGACCTATCAATTCATTCCCATTACAAGCACATAGTATAAAGTGTCAGCTATATGTCTCAGTGTAACCCCTAAAAACATCTTACACACACACACACACACACACACACACACACACCTCCACGTGTCCGTCCAGGGATTATAGCATTCTACAGCTGTATAGAGAGATGTGCAGGAGTCAGGGGTCACCAGGGAGTCCAAGTACCAGCCTCCCACAGCATAAATACCACCGTCACACGCCACCGCGCTGAAGTGTCTCCTGTGCTGTGGATGCAACAGATGGCGACAGTTGTTGACAGTATTATTCTTTATCAGCTTGTCCAAGTTACCGTTTCCATCTTACCTTAATGAGAGGCGCTATGGCAACCCACGTATGAGTAGATGGATTATATCTATAGGAGGCCAGTTTGAACTCCCAACCTCTTTTCACACGCTGCCTGTAGCCTCCTAGGATGTACAGGTAGTTAAACAGAACCACTGCAGTGAAACACCATTTATCAGCCCTGAAAGGAAACTCAGTAAGAACACGCCAATCTCCGCTTTCCTCTGACCCATTCAGGGTGAAGATATGTCTGGCACGCTCAGTTCCTGGGTCATTCCAAGATATCAGGTTCTCTTTCCTGAGGCTGCAGAGATGAGGGTCTCCTTGAGTCCTCAGAAGGGTGAGTTCCACCCTGTCCTCATCGCTGAGATCCCTGAACCACAAGAAACAAACTCAGTGAGTGAACAAGTGAGGAACACAATCATGTAATTCATGAATTAATACCTGATGAGGTGAGGTAGTTCCAGCAGGTTTCTACTCAGGAAGGAGAACACAGTCATCTTCAGTTCCTCACAGCAGATCTCTTGAGCCAGACTCAGGTAAGACAGACAGTTATCTGGGCTGAGAACATCTGCCAGCACAGACAGGATCTTTGAGAGGAAGGCCTCTGCCAGCAGGTAGCTGCTGACCTCCAGAGACAAAACCAGATGTGCTGAGTTCATTTCAAGGAGAGGCATTCACTCTATTAGCAAATTAAAACATGAATAAATGAAAAGTTTTCATACCTGAATATGAGTCCCCAACTCCTCCTCCTGAGGGATTTTAAACTTTTCATGGAAGGAAAACTCAAGGAGATTGTAGAAGACGAGGGAGGGCACATGGTCCAGGTAGATGATGCTCTCTCTGGTCTCCCTCATCCTGGACTGGTACAAGGCTCGGAAATACTCGCTGCACTCTGAAAGTTGCCCAAGATCCACCTTGAAAATGAACCAAATTGACTACAGTAGCTGTGAATAGCCAGTACAGTCAAGAGCGTTGAGGATTGAGGGTTTACTCACATGGAACGCATGTGTGCTGGTTTGAACTGCCACCATGGTTTCACCTCCGTCTCCACGGCGATAAGTGCGGAGTGCCCTGTTGGTTTTCCACTGCTCTGAGTTTGTTTGACATGTTTTAACACATGGGGTTGCTATCCAAGTATTAACTATTGGAAAAGTCCCACACAGTCTCATTAGACCATATTTCACCCATAAGCTTACCCATCTAAAGAGTCTCATAAAACACTGCTTGACGGGTTTCATGAAAGAAAGCAGTTTCACTAACATATACGGTCTGTGCAAGATGTTATTTGTTAAATTTCTAAAAGGTCTTAAGATGAACAACCACTACTTGAATCATGCTCTCCAAATCCACCAAATAAGGTACGACAACTGCCTGATGAATTCCAAACAGCCAGTGTAAAAGGAAAAATAGAAGACGCAACAGTCAGTTTACTTCAAGTACCAGCAGCTTGTCTCCATTTCCCCGTCTCAGTTCTCACTGTCACGTGGTCTTTCAGAGAAACAGCTGTGAGGATATTTCAAAGACCACTAGATCTGCCATAAAGTGAAATTTCCACTCAGGATTCCTGATTGTTCTGTAAAAGATCCAGTAGATTCATAAGAAAGCCTCTCTATCCCAGGGCAGTGTTGTTGGTTCAGGCTGGTCTATTCTAGGCACATGGAGGTGGGACAACCGTCAGCCTCAAATGAAACACGGCCCACTTGGCTCTGCTCTTGACGTCATCAGTAGCCACTCAAGTTACTTCAGGCATTACAATATAGTTATGTGTCATTAAATATCCCTTATTGTGAAATTATTACACATGATAATGTTGAGCACGGATGATTAAAAAACAGGGGCACTGACAGGTTGTCAACAAATGTTTATTACCTTTAAATTAGATTTGAACAAACAGGACCAACATACTACCAATAATGGTACAGTAAGTTTTAACAGACATCAACCTGTATCGGGAGGATGTTGAAAAATTGAACAGGTAGGCACAGTCAAGCTTCTAGTTGTCTTCTTGCGATGCAGTTATGTGTAAAACATGGACGCCAAGGCAGAGATTAATGGCAGTGCATTCAGGTTAATACAGCCTACTGACTAGAAAATACAGAGAATCTAAAACAAAGAGGGATGAAAAGACTCCACAGATCAAAGACATGAATACGGCCATCTGAGGCTGAAAGGAAAGAAAACTGTTATGTGACATTAATATGTTTCAAGTGTTACATCGTTTTTTTTCATTTTGATGTGGTTGCATATTAGTTAAGCTCATATTTTACATATAAATGTCTACATAATTCAGACTCTTGCAAAAAACAAACCTGATAAAACGGAAATAATCCAGAAAAATGTGTCAGAAAAATGCCAAGACGGACACAAAAGACCCATGATTTTGTTAATACGGGCAGACAATTAAAAGGTGCTGCTTGGTTAAACACTGACATTTACAAGCTGCAATATTACTCACTTACAGGAGTACTCCACTGATTTATTACTGCACATCTTTAACGTTGTCAATCTTTTACATTCCTCAGCATTCCTCACTTTTGCCTGCTTCTTATTTACAGTCTACTTCTCTTTGGGTAATTATCAGCTTTCACACATTAACTTCATGTCACTTCTGCACCTATAAACTTGGAAATGAGTCCTTCAATTGTACAGTCCTTCAATTGTACAGTCCTTCAACTGGAGAGTCCTTCACTGTTGAAAATCAGTAGAGTTTTCTTTTAAGATCATGTAATTCATAACCATTTTTATGGTAAATCAGACATTTATTTGCAGTAATGCTTTATAAAATAGCCCTCTTGGAATTACATGCTGAATGAGTGTCTTTTAACCGAACTTTGCTGAATAATTGGTGAAGATTTATTTGAATGTGTTCTTGAAGGAACAGACCAACTTGCCAGGGAAGAGGTGGTTCACTCCAAGAGGATAGGTATCCTTCTCTCCTCTGTGTGTGCAGGTGGGAGCTAAGACCCAAAGACCACTAGGTAGCTTAGCGCAATGAATGGTCGTGAATCAAGGTGTTAGCTTACTTAAGTCCAAACATCGAGCTGAAACAACTCCTAAAGTGACCCAATAACACCAAGAATATACTCGCAAACTCTGTGAGTCGAGTCCTCGTTTTGCAACACGTGACTGCTAAGCAGAAAGCGCAAAATGGAGGAATGCTAACCCACCCGTCCGCTACCATAATTGCGATAAGCTAAGGAGTCATGCGATCTCCGTGTGTGTCCTTGAGCACGCAGAGAAGGGGATCTGTTTTATAATCTGCCTCTGGAGAGGCTGATCAAATTAGCATTATTTACTTCCAAGTTAATTAAACTACCTGCGGTGCATGAATTTCGAGGCCTTGAGTAGTTAGGTGAGTCTACACCTAAAGTGTATCGTCACAATGTGCCTTCATGCCACTCTACTGCATACAGCGCATCAGAAGAAAGAACTGAGCTAGAATGACAAGAGACACTAAAACATAAAAAGCCTTCACAACAGTGCTGTGGGTTCAGTAAACCAGTGGTATCGTTACAGTAGGATAGGATCTGACAAACAGCCATTAAAGAAAGTGGTCCAAAGAAGTGGAGTGCATCTACAAATGGGAGATCAAATAAACACATTAACCGAGACCCTTTAGAAAATACTAGGAGCAATACTTTCTTTAACTCAGTATCAAACTACAGGAAAATAGTTAGTTGTTGAATCAAAGAAACCGCCCGCACAATTTCATTGCGCTCATGCATGATTCAAGTGTTAATGTCGACCGTTTACCAAACATGCTCATCATTAGCAGAGCCGCCTGGAACTGGATTACCTCTCGCTCTAAAAATGAATCCCCGACAGAGGAACGTCGGGGGGGGGTTTGAAGAATCACGAGAACAAAATAAAAAAGAGGTGATGAGGAGGGATTTAGGAGAAGAGCTTTTTTTGCTTGAAGTAGGCGTCAAAACGACACTGGGCATAGTCCTGCAACACAATGAAGAACATTAATGTAGGAGCTGTAACACATGCGGTGAGCATCAGATTAAAAACAGAAGGACCCCCCCTTACCATGTATCCAAACTCAATCTTGGATATCTTGGCTTGAATGATGGACCACAGACCCCAGAGGAAGTGTGATGCTAATGCAAACCTGCGCAGAGATGATGACTGTTACGAAGGTGCCCCATGACTCGTGATCATACTCTAACATTATAAAGCACTGTGTGCGTTACCTGTTCGCTTCAATTATCATGGCTTCTTCAATCCGCGCCTGGTCCTTGGGAACGTCGGTGGATTTTCTCTGCTCAGCCAAATAACTTCGCATAAAATGAAGCTGAGATATAAAGAACACAATATTTGCGTTAAAAATGTTAAGAGACGAATCCCAAAAATGTCTTTGGAAGAAATGTTTTCGGTTTCAGTATCAGATTAAAACCATTTTAAAACCTCCAGCTCATTCCACTCGTACAAAGATACTGTTTATGATCCCCGTCAATAAAACTTCTGCCTAAAATACCTCTGATTAGGTAAGATTGGATTTAAATCATAGTACATGCCTCACCAGAATAGGCCACAGTAGACAAAGACTCCCGTTGAACACAAAGTTTCATTGCCACAATTTACCACTAGAGGGCCTCAGAAGGCCAGAACAGGTGCATCATCCATCCATGCTCAGAAGAGTTGTGTGTGTCTTACCAATTACAGCGTACCAATGATCTGGCGTTGTTAAATGTGGCGGTTGAAATCAATCTTCATTTGAATATCACGCCCCAGTATATTTTCATAAAATAGGCCCCTAAAGTTTACGACATGCAGGAGCCTAACCGGGCCGTGAGGAGGAATTTCTCTGGCCTGGAGATTGAAATCTGGCAACGTGATATTTGATCGTAGCGGCTGCTCCTGTCCACAAAAGCTGAGGGAAGATGATCATCCCTTTTCCAGGTACGCGAGTTCGTGAAATCATCAAAGATGTTGTAGCGTTACCAAGCAGGAGGTCGTGTAGGCTGACCTGCTGCTCCCTGGTGGGGTAGTCCTCTGGTTTGGCTTTGTAGAAAGGCCACTGGTTGTAGGTGTAATCATACATCCACTCACAGAAATGGTTGCCGAAATCAAAGCCCCTGAGCAAAACAACATACTGATCACTTCACAGGCACAACCCACATCGTTCGGAGTAAGAGGTACTGATGTTGTTGACGAGAAATGACAGTAATTAAGAGACGACACCTGTAGTTGTAACTGCTGTACTCGAAGTCTATCAGCATCAGTCGCTCAGTTGAGGTTTGGTCCCCGTTTTCCAGCATCAGAATGTTACCTGCAGTGACAAAACAGGAAGTTAAAAAACAACAACAACAACAACAACAACGACAGAAAAACCATCATCGCCAGTTAACTGAGTGTGTTCACTCTGGATTAAATTTGCATTCCCCATAATCTCTAGAGATTTCAACCTCAAAACTAAACTCCTTCCAAACTTTGTTCGAGAAACTGTAGTGAATCAATCCAGGTTGTTTATTTTTCCAATTTTGAATAAATGATTGCTGACAAACCATGAGTGAATGCCCTTTAAGCAAATAGAGGTTTCCCTGAGGGAGGAAGGAGGGGCTGCAATCTCCAAATTAAGTCCTAGATGGCACAAGACTGGGACACTGCTCACACGGATCCTTTAAAAGTAAGACTGTTGAAGAAAGAAGAAACAGCAGCCTCTGCTGTCACAAGTGGTAAGAACAGGACATTGATGTGTAATATTCTGATGACAAAACACCGGGACAGAGGAAAAGCCACCATGGGCCTCATGCAAGAAGGTGAGAAGTTTTTTTTGTACACTCATATTCAGTTTAAGTTTTCGTCAGGAGGAGAGATGGGATTCTGCCACATCAGATTCCCCAACTTTTGAATCACCAGGAAACACTCGGAAAGTAGCTGCTTAGCACGCTGGATCCCTCCTTTCCCCCGAAAATAATAAAATTAGCGTTAACGGATGCCCTCACAATACCATGTAAGGTCAGCTGAGCTAATGGGAACAACACAGAAGATGAGGAACTTTTCCAGCTCTGAAGAAGAGAAGGGTAAGTAGAATTAAATTCCCGAGAAATCCAAGGGATGAGAAAAACTGACTTGTGCCGTGACCGCTCACCGTTTAGAACTAACACAGACATGGCGGAGCAGACTGTTAACACAGAGGATGAGTGGCGTATGATAACACTGTCAGGTATTGCAGCTGATGCACCTCTGGATACCAGCTTGATGCCTGCTGCAGCTGCAGCAGCAGCAACAGCAACACACACACCCACACACACACCCCTAACTTTTATTTTACAGCCTAGAAACCAGATTAATGTCCATAACACACATTGACTCCGGCGTTCCATGAATGACAGTGACACTGTAACCACATTGTGTTACTTGATGTATTCACACTGAAAATGTCCTCAAAGTGATGAATGGGACATAACTCAGTCATCATTCCACTAGGAGGGTGAAAGGCGGTTTGATTACAAGTGATTTAAGGGTTGGGTGCGTGCACCAACGGTTCCGGCATGAGGCCCCATGTTTCCGGATGACGGAACATTCTGGTTTTGCTGACGTCCCTCACCAAGCTGCTATGGGACTGGCGCCCTGAGCAAGGTGTATCTGCAGTGGTGCTCGTCCCACAAGCTTAATCACCTGGGTAGGTTGGAACTGCAAGTGTAACAAAGTGTTTAGCGTGTCTAATCAGCCCCATTCCTCGTAAGGACTGCGTACGCGTACGCGTACACACACACACACACACACACACACACACACACACACACACACACACACACACACACACACACACACACACACACACACACACACACCAGTAAAGGTCCATATTCTGGTGAAAGTAATATTCCACATGTTTGATATGTGCTGAAGCGGAAGAAATATTCCCGTTTCCATGTTGGTTGGCATATTCCCAATAATCTAGTCTTTGCATGTGGGAAGAAGCACACACAGTGAACTTGCTCCTCTTCCAGTTCATTGCTAGGCAACCTCGCTAAACTGCCATAAGAAATACTAAGGTGATACAGTAAAAGTCCCCAGTGAATATTCTCAAATGCAGTGATGTGTTTACACGAGTCAGTACTCCGGTTAATACAGGCAAATGCCACTTGTCTGAATCTGCTTTTTAGTAACTGGAATATGACCTTAATCGGATTATGGCATGTGTTCACATGCTCATATGCAGTGTAATATGGGAAGTGTGTTTCGTGTAAATTTACTCACGGTGTAAACACACTCAGCACTATCAGCCAGCGACACACTGCAGCTGACTGGCTGTCCAGTGGTTGTGTCGTGTGGTACTATGAGTCTGCATGTGGACCTACGTGGTCGAAGGAAGTGATGTAAAACTTAACACAATTCTGATGGGGCTCAGCTCAGGTTACACAGCGTGAGAGTGCAGAGTGCATATGAAAGAGGCCTGACACTCTCAAGTCAGAGTATCAATAAAACAGGTGAAAATATTTACACACACACTTGGTGGAACGATCCCTCTCTCTCTCTCCCTCCCTCTCTGTGTTTCTCTCTCTCTAAGCCATGTTAAGGTTGGCGGTTGATCAGAGAAAGCCACAACAATGGCAAACCTAAATGTCCGACTGTCATCTCGTCCACTTCTGCTGCTCAATTTACCTCACAGGATGATGCCTAAGAACATGAGCCGTCACTATTAATAACTGCAAACTAGAATTCCTTCCTGCTACTCTAGGGAAATGCGCCAACAGAGCCAAAGGGTGGATAAACCGGCCGTATAAGAAAAAAGACGAGGAGGTAGAAGGAAGTTTTATTTTTACTACCTTCTTGGACGTCATTGTGGCAGAAAACCACAGGTGATGGAGTCGCTGCTAGTAGTGCACTGGAGAGAGAGAGAGAGAGAGAGAGAGAGAGAGAGAGAGAGAGAGAGAGAGAGAGAGAGAGAGAGAGAGAGAGAGAGAGAGAGTGAAAAAGCAGGGAAAGAGGATGTTAGCGTTAGAAATGCACAGAATACAAATCCAAGCGAACTCTTCGTCAGTTGAAGACTTTCTATGGAAGAGAAAGAAGATGAGACAATAAGACGCACACATTCAGTGTACCGCAACATAAAACTGACCGTGTTGTGCTGATGACAAGCTGCATTGCGCAACCCACTCTAATGTTCCGCTTGCTAATGTGGAGCATGCATGGCGCAACGGAGAGACCTCGAACTGAGTCCATATCTACGCTTGCAGGATCCGTTTTAAAGATACATCTCCATAACTTTTCCGTACCTTTTTAAGAAAATTTGCGTGAGCGTATATTCTCTTGTTCTCTGTTCACATACAAAGACGCACGTCAGAATCGAACATTGTGTTAGCTAAAAATCAGTGAGGGGCTATGTGGTTTGACGTGACATGAACAAGTAAATCAATACGAACTAAAACAGATTTAATAAAAATAATAACAATATCACGGAATTGGCTGAGCTGCATGAAGCAAGTCCAGGTGTGATAAACCGGGAACATGCAGTGCTGATGACATTTTCAGTCTGCTTCAGCATGGAACTGGAACACATCCTCACGATGGCATGTTAAGAGATAAAGACAATAAACAGTGGGCTGATTCTCTGCTGAGGACACGCTGCCTGGAGGACTCTGGAGTCATGAAGTCACCGGGACAAAGGTCGGTGACCGAGTGGAAACAGCATGTACGCATGACCAACTCAACTTGTTGTTACTTGTGCTTTGGGTCACCAGTCAGGAGTTGTCTGGTGCAAACCAAATGGTGTCCTTGGTCTCACACACAGGCGGGGGCCTGCGGGAGGATAGGTTGTACTTTCATCAGCAGAGTGTCAAGACACACTGGGCTGAGTTGCCGGGTCATGGTGGTGTTCTACCATTTATTTGTTTTTGAAAAGTTTATTTAGTTATTTCTTGCTGGAAGTGAACCGGGGGGGGGGGGGGGCACAAATGGGATCATTTGAGCTCACCGGAGGCTCTCCAGCTCAGCGGGCAGATTCAACTTCATGAGCTTCTTGTACTTCTTCACGTGAGCCTCCCGCACAAAACTGAGCTTCATCACTTGATCCATGTATCTGAGGGAAATCAACACGCATCAGCTATCAACTGTCCATACCTGACAGCAGCAGGAGAGACGAGAGGGACACACGAAGGCGGTCTTACTTGTCAATGGTCCCAAACAGCCACTTGGGCTCTTTGTTGAAGGGCATAACCATGTCATGGAAACGAGCCACTTTGGTGGCAATCTCAGCTGAGATGTCGGGGTCGGACAGTTGAGCTGTGCGCATGCGGGTGTTCTTAGAAAAACAGAGACGGAAAGAAAATGACTGATTCTATGAATGCTTCCTCTACATTCACATCGTAATTTAACTGATTCACCAGATCTGAGCATGGGTTGGTAAACACCGGAGTCAACTGACAACACTTTTAGCTTATTTTACAAGAGAATGTAGGTGTTTTTAACTTTAATCGGAGGTTATTTATCTGGATAAAGCACAGTCACTAACCACTGGCCGGTTGAAGACAGCCAATCAAGGCCCAGCTAGCATGCGGGAAGCTAGGAGAGCTAGCTGCTGTCAACGCTAACGATGGTCACCAGTCGAAAAACACCCTATGTCATCAAATCATCCGGATATTCCTTGATATACAAGTTCTTGTAATAGTATTCCACACATTATACTACTATTCTATGTGTGTGTGTCATACCAGGAGATATTGTTCCAAGCGTCCCTCTGGGAAGATGCCATAAAGTTTTGGCCCTAAAGTCCGTTCAGCCAAGATGGCAAACATCACACTCTCCAGTACCAGAGAGTCCACGCCCTGTGACAAGGAGATACACAGAGATGACATCATTTCACCAGATTAATATCATTCTTCTCCCCCGATCATAAAAAACACAACACAACACAAATTCACAGGCGACGTTTTCCTAAGGATGCCCCTGATGTGGGCGGACCAACCTGTAGGATGGCGCCGTAGACTCTGAGGAGAACCTGGCGAGGTTCTTCTCCCACAGTGTGCACGTGATCCGGCAAACTGCACAGGTACAGCAGATTACTCAGTCCGCCGCTGCAAAACACCAAAAACAGCAGGACGACATTTAATCACACGACTCAAAAAGCTGCGTTTTGTGAACACTTTCGTTCACAATCGTGCAAAACTAAAGTGCTCGAGTTTGTTGCTAGCTCAGATCACAGTATCTGTGGACTACTGAGCATGGAGAGAGATTCAAAAGCTGAGGATTACAGCAGACAATGCTCCTGAAGGTTTGTAAACTGAGATTTTCAGGTTGGTGTCCATCAGATGCATTTAGCCTTCAGCTAAATATACATGGCTGGCTCTTCCTGCATTCTGGGGTTCCAGAGAAGTTTGCTGAGTGTAAAAACATCTTTGTGACCTCCAAATTGTGAGCACATGAAAGGACAAATACACATTGTGGATGAAGTACTGCATCAGTGCCGGAGCTTTTTGGGGGGAAAAAACAACTCACTCCAACTGTGTTTTTTTAAAAATACTTTGGCGACTCCTTTACTTGCGATAGAACTCAAAAGAAGATGGTAAAACACCAGTTCAAAATAGAGAAGTCTCGGGCTGTAAAGATTATTTTTGAAATCTACTCCTAATGTCTGTCTCTGTAAATTCAGTAGACTTAACAGCAAGGATGCAAGATAACATCAGCACGCCATTATGTTGTTGTTTTTTTTTAATTTTATTTTATTATGCAATCAAACTGAATAGTTTCTTGAGCAATACTTTCTACTCTGCTATTTCTTATTTGAGACGTTGAACATGAACTTAATGTGTGATTATCTCAAAACTGTATGGTCCATGACCGTTAAATAATTGTACTTTAATTGCACTTAAAAAATTGCCGATTGGAAAGTTGTGCTTGTAAATCTTGTGATAGCAATTCAGAAACTGCTTAGTCTTCTCTTTTTTTGCTCATGATCCAGTTGATGTCTGTGTAGGTTCTCATTCATCCAGGTCATCGTAGATCGAAGCGAAGTAAAATCTGGTCAACTGGACGTAAGTTTATCTTGAAGACGTTTCACCTCTCATCCGAGAGGCTTCTTCAGTTCTAGTGAAGAGTGTGGAAACTCCAGTTTATAAACCTATGTGGGAGTGGTCAGTGCTATTGTGGTGGAAACCCACCCACACTGACCACTACTTGCTTTTTGACTCTCACCATCCTCTGGAGCACAAGTTAGGTGTCATCAGGACGCTGCAACACCGAGCGGAGAGACCATCCCCACCAGCGTCCAAGGCCGGAAAAAAGAACAGCAGCATCTGAAAAGAGCACTTAAAACTTGTGGCTTCCCAGACTGGACCTTTGTAAAATCCTTTTCCAGGTCCAGAAAGGAGGAGAGCTCCAGGAGGAGGGAAGATGAAGAAGGCAGACGAAAAAACATAGTGATCCCCTATGTGGCAGGGGTTTCTGAGAAATTAAGGAGAATCTATAACAAGCACCGCATCCCTGTGTCTTTTAAACCAGACAACACTCTGAGACAAAGACTGGTTCACCCCAAAGATCCCACCCCTCACAGCCAGAAAAGCAATCTGGTATACGCTGTCAGATGCAGTGAGGCCTGCACGGATCTCTACATAGGGGAAACCAAACAGCCCCTCAACAAGCGCATGGCCCAACATAGAAGAGCCAACTCTGGAGGACAGGACTCAGCGGTTTTCCTCCACCTCAAGGAGGAAAGCCACTCCTTCCAGGACGACCATGTCCAAATCCTCGACAGAGAGGACAGATGGTTTGAAAGAGGAGTTAAAGAAGCCATCCACGTCAGGATAGAGAAACTATCTTTGAACAGAGTAGGTGGACTGCGACGTTTCCTTTCACCTATTTACAACCAAGTCCTTTCAAAGCTTCCCCAAAGAGCTCAGCTGAAAGACCCATGTGGAACGGCTGCTGCCAGCACAGCCCATTAGCATCTGAGTGGTCGGTGAAACTCCCGAACGACCACCCCTGAAACTCCCTGACACCTCACAACGACTGTCGTTTGGGGAGGCCAGGTGAGTCTCGGGGGGGTCGTTTCCACCACAATAGCACTGACCACGCCCACATAGGTTTATAAGCTGGAGTTTCCACACTCTTCACTAGAACTGAAGAAGCCTCTCGGATGAGAGGTGAAACGTCTTCAAGATAAACTTACGTCCAGTTGACCAGATTTTACTTTGCTTCGATCCAGTTGATGCGATAAATATAAGATTTAAGGGCACCTGGTTTCCTTTCCAGGTAATTTGGAAGTCATGAATATGTGTTTTCATCAATTTCACAATGTTTACATGTGTTTTTCACCCTGTTAAAAAAGAATACATATCATATGATATGAATATATTTTTAAAATAACGTATTTAAATATTATCCAGTTTAAAACTCTAACAGTAAATCACTCTTGAACAACTGCACCTGCATCTTTCTACTATCACATCATCATTATGTCAGTGTCAGAAAACGCTCTTCAAACGTCAATCGTGTCTCATGTGGCACTTCTATGTGGGACAGTTCAATGCTGAAGGACTCAGGGGCTCAGGGACTCTCTGGTCCTCTTCCTCACCTGACGATGCTGATCTGAAAGTCCGCTTCTTGGATGGCCTTCCATGAGCCGGACAGAAAGTCCCGACACCAAGTAAACGCCCTGCCCCTCGTTTCCCGGTCTACATCCTCGGTTCTTCCATCCCGGAACGACTCTGCCTCCGAGTCGTCATCACAGTTGGCTCCTAACAGGGGACTTGGGGTCCTCGATCTTCTCTCGTTATCGATAAGAGCGATTCCCAGTCGCTTCCTCTCCGCCGGAGGGCCAGCATCGGGGTCCTCTCCGAATTTGCCGCTGTTGCTCACATTACGACCGGAAAGCATCGTGACTTTCCGGACAAAGAGAAGCGGAAAGGCGTGTTGAAGAGTCGGAGTGAGACGGCTGGAGTGACGAGCTGATGGACTCAGCACGCCCGTAAAGCTGCTTAACCGGAAGAGCCAAACATAGCTCGATGGCCTGAACCGCATGGAAAGCGAGAGACATCAAGTATTACAGCCTCATTCTGAGTAGACCGCTGTGCTGCTTCTCCTCCTCCTGGCTAGCTCACAGACCGGGTCACGTGATCCAAACAGCCCTTATTAATGTCCAATCACGAGTCGTTTCCGCGTTCACATGATGATACGATTGGATTTTTTTTTCTTCTTTTCGTTAAACTTAAACGTCACAAACAGGAGTCATGGGGGTTTTGGGTAATTGAGTTCTTCTATCAGGCGACGATTTTAGTTCATTCTTGGCAAATTCGAGTGTTCAACTGGGCACTAGAAAAAAGCTATGACCTTCGATTTTCATCACATTGTGGCTCCCAAATATGTGGTTTCTAACAGATTCGACTTTTTTTCCCAGCATTGTAGAAATTAACTTTACAACTTTAATTCTGTGTCATACTTGGAGTTAATTCACTCTCCTCCTCCAAGGTGGGCCACAACCAAGGAGAAACAAGCAATGATGAGCAGACTCTCACACCCCTGGTAGGTGAATAAATGAGAGGCTGACTTTCATCGTGAGTGAGTGAAGGAAATGATGTGTTTGTGAAAACTTTGATGCACTCCTTTAGTGGGTCCACCAGCTCCATCCCAAATACGGTCAGAACCACCTTCAGAACTTGCTGATGGATTTCAGTGTAAAAAATATTCTTGATTCATGTACTGCCAAAATTCTGTTGTTTTGGGTTTTTTTTGTTTTGTTTTGGTTTTTTCCAACAGCTTCCACTTCAGTTGACCTCTGGACCCCAAATCAGCACCAGCTAATAATACAACCCTAAATATAGCACACGCCTCTATTTTTTTTTTTTATCACATTCTAAAATTAACCTATTTGAGCTGTTACATGGCTGCACACTACAGCCTGCTTTTTATTGAGCCGGATATTCAAATGACCTCTCCAGTCAACATTTTGTTTTTCTTCTTACTCTCATAATTGAGAGTTGGAGCGTCTGTGTGTAGGGATGTATGTGTAGAGCTTTGCGCTAGGAGGCTTTTTTCACATGCACCGGTGAAAGTGTCAATTTTTTGCTCAGTGAAAATCTCGACGTGGATGATTTGTGACATCACGAATATTTTAGAAACTGATCCTGGTCCACATGCTCAGCATATAAGAATGTGATACGGAACTACGAAGCCTCCAGTTCTCAGGGAGTGAGAACGAACTGGTTTTAGAAGTAGAACACATGGATTTTACTGTTGAAAGTATCATTGTTTATCTGCACAATGTTAGTCACACATTATTGTATTTGCTGACAGAGCTTTTGAGCCAACGTGATCTTCAAGGGGATTTCCAGCATAATGAGTTCACCGTTTATCATTTGCATGGTAGCCTGTTTTTATGTTTGACGTCAACGGTGTAAGAGTGACTTGGAAATTTAAGAACATCGCTATTGTCCTTGAAGAAAACTGAATGTTGAAGACGAATGAAACCCAAAATATCGGTCATAATGAGTGTATAATATAATGCATTTGATAATAATGTTGGATACTGCTTGTATTCTATACAAACATTCTTCAAACAAGTGTAAGGTTGACATCCTTTTTATTCATTTAATGGATTAGATTTATTCGGGGGCGGCACGGTGGTGCAGTGGTCAGCACTGTGGCCTCACAGCAAGAAGGTTCCGGGTTCGAGTCCCGGCTCGGGCGCGGGATCTCTCTGTGTGAGTCTGCATGTTCTCCCTGTTCCTGTGTGGGTTCTCTCTGGTACTCCAGCTTCCTCCCACAGTCCAAAGACATCAAGAGGGGATGAGGCTGATTGATACTCTAAATTGACCGTAGGTGTGACTGTGAGTGTGAATGGTTGTCTGTCTCTATGTGTTGGTCCTGTGATGGACTGGTGACCTGTCCAGGGTGAACCCCACCTCTCGCCCGTAGATGCTGGGATAGGCTCCAGCCCCCCCGCGACCCTTCTAGTAAGGAATAAGTGGAAGATGACGATGGGATGGGGGAGATTTATTCGGATATTCGAACAGGCTACACCAGGTAGAGTGATAAAAGCCATTATTTTTTTCCCTCATAGTCGAGGAATTTAAGATTTATTGAATGTGGATTTGAAATATGTCGTGTTGATCAAAATAACACATGTTCAACTATTTTAGCGTGCTACTTTGGTGTATTATATATAATATTATATGGGGGGTTGGGTTAAAAGGGTTGAGGAGATCAGACAAAAAAAACAGTGGCTTGAATATTTATTGCAAACTCAAATCATTTTTTTCAGTATCAGAGCCAGATTTTTCCTGGTGCCATTGTTCTGTCTGGATGATGCTACTGAAGAGCGTCCTCTTCCTCACGCATGATAATCCCTTTACTGCTCACCACCGTGGTCTCAGCTCTTGCGGCTCTTATGACAGAGGCAGCAATGTCTCTCTCTGTGAGAAACAAAAGATGACGGCAGATGTTAACAACTGTCGTTGGCGCTACAAGCCACACTGTTACATATATGATCGGCTTCCTCTTCTGATTGCTGTCCAGCTTAAAGGAAGCAACATCAAACGCCATGTTGGTGATGTATAGAACTGAAGACTACACTTACTCTTTCTGAAGCATCTGGGTTCACAGTTATTTCCCATAGAGGGCAGGCACACAGCTACGTCACAGTGGATATACACCTGGTAGAAAACAAAGATTGATGTTAAAGTAGCGGTTAAAAAACAAACAAACACAAAAACTCCTTCATAGATGCATCCTACCAATTCATCCAGAGGTGTCAGAACGACATCTGCAGCCCCTCCAAGGCTTCCCTTGACTGTCTTGATCTTTTGCTGCTCAGA
The DNA here is from genome assembly GCF_037954235.1 of Aulostomus chinensis. Taxonomy (NCBI): domain Eukaryota; kingdom Metazoa; phylum Chordata; class Actinopteri; order Syngnathiformes; family Aulostomidae; genus Aulostomus; species Aulostomus chinensis. The sequence goes on from NC_141326.1 coordinate 16,498,202, forward strand.
ACCTCCTTCCTTTGCCACAAAAGTGAACATCTTGAAAACGAAACGCTTGTGGTGGGTTGGGAATGCCAGCCCTGATGAGGCATCCACAGGGACCAGGCTTGTCATGTAGCGGTCATCAACGTAGGGGCAGCTAAGAAGAAAAATAATTTAGTATTCTATAATAAGAAAGAAAGACAGATAAAATGTGCTGATTTCATCTCTTAAGTCAGAGCAGCTCTTACTCTTACCCATCAATCAGCAAGTCCCACTGAGGAAGACTGAGGGGGTTGGGGTTGGCAGTTGCCCAGCATCTCCCCAGAGTCAAGACAAGGTTGGGATCAGTCCTCTCAAGCATATGAACCTGAACATACACGGGATCCCTGAGCACCTTTGTGACTGGGTAATCAGTGTCCTGGTAGAAGGAGGTGTAGGCGACATCCACTGTTGAAACAGAGAACACAGTTAGTTACACAGTCTCGGCTTAAGGGGGATCAAACCACACACCAACTGAGCACTAACCTTCCACACAACCCTTGGCAGTACAAACTCCATTGCCCAGCAGGAGCTCCACACGTAGGGGTCCAGGAGCTGCAACTGGAGGTGGTGGAGGAACTGAACCAACCTCAATGACCAAAGCCTCAACTGTGGTGCCAATGTATCTACACTGCACAAGCAGCCTGAGACAAAAAATATCATCAGTGTCATTCAGACAGTAAAAAACTTTGAGTAATGCTTGAAAAGCATTGCAATGAATTAAATCTTCGCTCAATAATTGGAAGCTTTTTAATCCTCAGCCTACATGTAGTGGCCACTCAGTGTTTTAAGACAGAGAAACACCTACTCATAGCTGCTGTCCCTGGTAATGCGGCCATTGGGTCCCAAAAGGACTTCATATGAAGAAGACATCCTGTTCTCATAGATAAGAATTCCAGGCTCCTCCTACAGTAAATTGGCAGTATTTCAGACTTTTTATAACCGGAGACAAAGTGACCACAAAGCTAATCAAAGAACAGTATGGGTCACAGGTCTCACCATAACCACAGTGCCACAAGCAGTGACAGGGAACTGATAGATAGCAAAAGCTGAAGTCGTGCCGACTGGGTTGCAGCGTTGATCTTCTCCAAGGAAGGAAATGGTCTCCAAGTCAATGTTGGGTAGGGTGGCGTCTCTGGCCACAACCACAATCATCTGGGCATCCTTGGTACACTGAAGAGTCACTGGTAGCAGGAGGTTAGGAAGGACCAGTGTTGATTATTTAGATATGTCAAATGTCCATTTACCAAAACTTGAAGAGTATAATAAATACTTACCGGCTTTACCATAAAAGCACTTGCGTCCATCAAAGCAGCAGTTGATAGCGCTACAGTCACTAGCACCGATCCCTGTGGGGCCACACAGTATCTTCTCCTGCTCATGCACTTCACAGCTGTGAAATGTTTCTGTAGCAGGTAGTTGAGGGACCTGGCCGCCTTTCTGGTCATACTGTGTCTGCTGCTGTTGTGTAGGCCTTTGATATGTAGGCCTTTGGATTGTAGGCTTTTGTTGTACTGGCGGGGGCCTCTTAGGCTCCTGGCCCTTCTTGCCCCCATACTGAGCATCCACCAGGCAGCCAAGGAGGCCAAGTACCAGAGCACAACCACAAATCAACTTCATTGCCTTGGTTTCACAGCACTGGGACTCAGACTGAATGCTGTGGAAAACAGGGTGCTGATATGTTGACTTTTATAAGGTATTGGCCTCGCTGACTCATTGATATCGCACATCCTATTTGCTGTCCACAGCTGCCAATCAAAGGTTGTTGTTACTGATTGGTGTGTGATGAAGCAATGGCATGATCCCTATGATTCCATGAAGTAGATTTACAGCATAAAAAAATGACATATTCACTGCTATAATGCATCTGTAGATATGGACAAAATAGTAATTATAGAATATTAAATTCAGATTATTTTCGCTACTCTGCAATTACTATTGATCACCTTTGACTGAAATTCCAGGTTGTTTGAACAATTTCAAAGTAAAAACCTTCACATGGGTCTGTGTGACCTGCACAGAGCAGGTCACACGGTCTTTGCGTAGGATGGCTGACCAAGACAAACACCTCTTCTTATCTTCAAGAACATTTTGCCTCTGCTAAAAATTTTGAACATAATGAAGCTGTTAACAACTAAATGACATGCGTCATTTAAGTAGAATCTCAGTGAAAGAGGGTTGCCATTTCTGTCTATGTGGACACAATTTTTTCCTCAAGTATGTACATACGTGTGCATTTTGACATGAAGAATAACATTGCAGTTCGTAGGGAAATTGTCAACATTTCACATGAAGGAACACATGTTAACATACATCAGGCAATGAAAAAACAGGGTGTGTGGGACGTTAATGTATATTAATAAATGGTTATTACCAGCAACACAATATAGACTAATAGCACAAATAATTATCAATACACTGTAGCCTCTCTTCATATTCACCGCAGTTAAGCTACTTTTCGTCTCCTCATGGAGATGAAATTTTAAAAAAAAAAATTTCCACATTTTTGATTTTTTCTAGTCACTAAAAGGATGTGGAGAATTTTAAGATATGAATGAACTCTTTCAGTGTCCATGGTGTCTGTGTTCTTTGTGCCATTCACTCCTGCACTGCACCGATCCCAGAGTTGCCCCTCCATCCACCTGCACATCATTCCCTTGTTCCCCTTTTCTGTTTTTCCATGTCGTATGTATTCACCATCCTGAGATTCCTGTCTGTCAATAGCAAATCCCAGCTGTTTGTCTCAGACTGTTGCATTTGAGTCCCATTTTATATACTGATCAAGATATTTCATTGAAATGATCACAATATGCAGAAAAACAAACTTTTGAATTGGAGATCTGATCATCTACTTGTTAATATCGAATATCTGATGACTCTTGTGGGATTACCAAATTTAAAACCTATCAGTTGGACAATTATCACGACAAAGATTTGAATTCTTTTTTTCTTTCATTACACTTGATATTTTAAGTCAAGGGCAGCACGGTGGTGCAGTGGTCAGCACTGTTGCCTCACAGCAAGAAGGTTCCGGGTTCAAGTCCCGGCTCAGGCACAGGATCTTTCTGTGTGGAGTCTCCATGTTCTCCCTGTTCCTGTGTGGGTTCTCTCTGGTACTCCAGCTTCCTCCCACAGTCCAAAGACATCAAGAGGGGACGAGGCTGATTGATACTCTAAATTGACTGTAGGTGTGGATGGATGGATGGATGGATTTGAAGTCAAGCCACATTTTGTTTGCATCGCCATAAACTTCAATTTGATGGCTTCACACTGTGCACAAATTGTGATGCACTGTCCTACTAAAAAAACACCCCCCCCTCTTGAAGAAAGAAAATTTAAGAGGGGGGACAAAAGGAGTCACAAACGGAAGATCCCTTTCAAAAGATATACAGACCTGAAAACATGACCATCAGAACATATTAATATACTTTAAAACTGTCATCAAAAATATTGTTTGGTCTCCTTAAATTTACTTTTGTAAGTCTTAAGAACATTACTGCACTGACCCAATAGCAACCAACTTTTAATGGTGTTGCCTTAAAACACTGGCAATGAGCTCTGACACTTACAATGTATTTAATAATTCAATTATTTTATACAATTCTGCATGGCAATTGTCATTATTACCGTGATCTTTTCTGTCCCCACTGTGGTTTCCATTCACAGCTTCAGTATAGAGCTGGTGTTATTTTTGTTCGTAGTTTTAGTAGTTATTATTTTAATTGAACAACAACAACAAAAAAACGTATTTGCCCCAAACGTGTCATATCAACCCTGCAAGCTTTTTATCAGGTTAAAACAGCTTGATATTTTAAACAAACAATGCAATGTCCAACTAATGCAAGACTTTGAAATATGTTTTCTCATTGCTCCAGACTCTGTCAATGTTTTTCTTCTAAGAATGGCAGTTGAACATGATTGGGATTTACTGCATGTGATTCAACAGCTGGCCCGGGGTTGTATTTGATTTCAGTTGATGGTGGTTTGGTCCATATCGATTTGCAAATTGTACTTTGGCAAAATTCACTGTGTGACATGTCAGGTGGAGGGCAGGTAGGCCTGACCCCAGGTCAGCCTAACTTTGTGTGACCACAAGCTTCTGGGTTCAGAATTCTGGGAGTTGTATAAAATGCTCTAAAACAGAAAATTTCAATTAGGTTAAAATGAACTTTCAAGTTGTACTCACAAATAAATTATACATTAAGCATTAAATTATCCTTATCATGATTGTGTCATTTCATGTGTTTTTACTGTGTTTTTATTTTACTGTCTATTTTCTTGGCAAAGTCACATTTTGTGGATTAAAAGAATATATTTTTCCAACTGAAGATACATAAAGAGGGCTTTAGTTATCTTGCTTTCACAGATTTTGTTCAACAGCTTAATAACATTGGTCAACATGATTTCATTGGCTGAGATTTTCCCTTATCAGGTCAAGTGGGTAATGTGCAACAGAAGGGGCGGGAATGTCATGGAAGTAAATCAGCTCACAGTGTTATAAAAGTAGCTGAGCAGTTTCATCGTCCTTACAGCACCTAGTGAACTGTGCAGATCACTTGTTGTTGTGAAGCCATGGTGATGAAATGCACTGCTCTGTGCCTTGTGGCACTGGCCCTGCTTGGCAGCCTCTGTGATGCTCAGTGGCCTGGTTACAACTCAGACCCCAACATTCAGAAGCCAAGACCACCACCAAGGCAGGAAACCAAGAATCCATTTCCAGATAACCAACAGTCAAAGCAGACATTTCAGAAACCCCTCACATGGGAATACCCTGAAGACCCCAAGCCTGACCCGAAGCCTGAGGGGCCTTTTGAACTGAGGCATCCTGTTCCTGCTGCAACTGTCTCAGTCGAGTGCAGGGAGAGGGACGCGAAAGTGGCCGTCAAGAAGGATATGTTTGGAATAGGCCAGTTCATCAGCGGCAGTGACCTCACCCTGGGACGCTGTGCTGTTGCTGCAGATGACGTGGCTAATCAAGAGTTCATTCTGTTGGCCGAACTGCATGACTGTGACAGCTCAGTAATGGTAAGTACGTGCAAAATTCAATGCAAAAATAGTGGGTCATTATATGCGATGAGAACATCGAAAAGTACACTAGTTAAACATATACAATTAAATATGAAAATGATTTGAAATAATTGTTCATTGTCCCGTCTTAATCATTTGTGCATTACAAACTATTTTTCATCTATGATGTTGTTTCGTAAGATGTGTTTATCATCATATTTACTATTTATTTGCCAGATGACAGAGGACTTCATCATCTACAGCTTCACCGTGAACTACGATCCCAGACCTGTGGGTACCGCCCCTGTTGTGAGGACCAGCAAAGCTGCAGTCATTGTGGAGTGCCACTACCCCAGGTGTGTTGGTTATCAGTGGGAGGTGTGACCAAAACAAACAAACAAACAAAAATACAAATGACATAGAAATCATTGAATGAAATGTACCCCACAACACTAAAAATGGATCATCATTTCAGGAAGCACAATGTGAGCAGCTTGCCCCTTGACCCACACTGGATCCCATTTTCCGCCGTCAAGGTTGCAGAAGAGTTTCTGTACTTCACTCTGAAACTTATGACTGGTAAGTTAAAATACATTCATTTACTCATAACTTACTGTGTGAATTTAAAATGTACATCTATCTATCTATCTATCTATCTATCTATCTATCTATCTATCTATCTATCTATATGTTTAATATAGTAGTATAATTCTCAGCTATGACTGCATTGCACAGATGACTGGAAATTTGAGAGGCCAAGCTACCAGTATTACCTGGGAGATATGATTAGAATCGAGGCCGCCGTCAAGCAGTACTACCACGTGCCCCTCCGTGTTTATGTGACTCACTGCACAGCCACTCTGGCACCAGACGTGAATTCCAACCCCAAATACATGTTCATTCAGAACCATGGGTAGGTAACTTTTTTGAATTAACTAAGTTTGTCCTGAACTGTGTAGGAAAAGATGACCAAGAACGTCAAAGCAGCATCTCTAATGAATCTTTTCCTGCATGCAGCTGTTTAATCGATGCCAGGGTCACAGGCTCTGACTCTAGATTCATGGCTCGCTCTGAGGAGAACAAGCTTCAATTCCAGCTGGAGGCCTTTAGGTTCCACGAAGTTGACAGTGGCATGGTAAGCATCTCCCAAGAGGAGAATCATCCATCCATTTTCTTCTGCTTATCCTCTTAAGGGTCGCGGGGTGGGGGGGCTATCCCTGCTGCTTTCGGCTTGAGGTGGGGTTCACCCTGGACAGGTCACCAGTCCATCACAGGACCAACACATAGAGACAGACAACCATTCACACTCACAGCCACACCTACAGTCAATTTAGAGTATCAATCAGCCTCGTCCCCTCTTGATGTCTTTGGACTGTGGGAGGAAGCTGGAGTACCAGAGAGAACCCACACAGGAACAGGGAGAACATGCAGACTCCATACAGGGTTCCGTGTCTAAACTGGGACTGGAACCAGAAACCTTCTCTCTGTGAGGCGACAGTGTTAACCACTGCACCACCGTGCTGCCAAGAGTTTTTGTATTATTATACAGGAATACATACATGCAATAAAATGACAATAATATCTGAAAAAAATTCCAACAGATCTATATTACCTGCCACCTGAAAGCAACCTCTACTGCCTGTCCCATCGATGCTGAACACAGAGCTTGTTCCTTCATCAGTGGGTGAGTCCTCATGTGTGACAATAACTTTTCATGAAAAAACATGTGATTAAATACTCTATTCATATTTGCTGCTTGTACCGTTTCTTCTCAGGTGGAAGGAGGCCAGTGGAATTGATCCAGCCTGTGACTCCTGTGAAAGTGCTGGATTAGGACAAATTCCTATTTCAAATCATGAGCTTAAAGGTCAATCTAGCTGGAACCCTGGAACTTCTTTGCCTACTCACGGAAGGAAATCCCGTGAAGTGGAGCAGTCTCAGCAATGTATGTTATTTAGATATTCATTAGTATACGTATGAATTTGACAGAGTACATTTTTTTAAACCATTCCATGATCACAACTTTGTACTGCGAGACAGTCAGTACTGTAACACATGTCTTCTGTCTTTTCTTTCACAGTTGTTGAGTGGGAGGGCGATGTCACCCTGGGTCCCATCCCCATTATGGAGGCAGCAGCTTAACTTACCAACCCGTGGCCATGACCATTAAAATAAACATTATCATTGGTTCATGAATGTCTGTATTGTTATTCCTTTCTTCTTGTTATTGCTTCAATTTTAACAAGAAAATAAAACATCTATCCATCCATCCATCCATTTTCTTCCACTTATCCTGATTAAGGGGGGGGGGTGGAGCCTATCCCAGCGGTTTTTGGGCGAGAGGCAGGGTTCACCCTGGATGAGTCGCCAGTCGAAAATAAAACATTAAAATATGATATATCGACTGCACAAATGTAACAAAGATCCTGGCAGATTAGACACATGCAGATTAAAATGTCCTTTATTTTGGATTGCTACTTTGTAATGATATACCAGTGTAACTCATGGAAGACATCTGTCTATATGTCCAGGTCATGGGATTGTAAATTCTTCCATTTGATGGAAATAAAGATGCAAGTGTATGAAATAAAGAGCTTGTCTTGTTACCTGCGCAAGGCCATCATAGAACAGGCAAACTCGCCCACATTTCTCTCAATCTGAGCAATAAATACATGTTCAGTTGAAAATAAAACATGAACCTACATAATAATCATAATAATAAATACGAAAAAAATAAATGTTTATAAAGTATGACAAGAGCCAATTTCATAAATCTGGAAACTATAAATTCACAATCCATGACTACGAGGAGCCGAGAGGGTTTTGCTCTTCTCCATGAGGTGCTTCGTCAGAAACAGGCATCACCACAGTCCAGGGTCTGACACTGTGTGCAGTCTCTGTGCAGTCAGCATGCAAATGTCAAAGATTAACTGCAGCTGCATGTCACCAGGAGGTCTCTGGGTCCTCCAATCACAGTTTGCTGGTTCTCAAAGCTGTAGTGTGCAACATGATGTCATAGGCTCCTTGTACGCTACTCCGTTGTAAAAATAAGTGGATGGATTGTGTTGATCAATGTGTTGCCTCCACCAAATGGCTCGTGTCACTGTAGCAATTTGATTAGGTTGGGGTAATAATGATTGAAGGGGGGGCGGCACAGTGGTACAGTGGTCAGCACTGTCGCCTCACAGCAAGAAGGTTCCGGGTTCGAGCCCCGGCTCCAGCACGGGATCTTTCTGTGTGAGTCTCCATGTTCTCCCTGTTCCTGCGTGGGTTCTCTCTGGTACTCCAGCTTCCTCCCACAGTCCAAAGACATCAAGAGAGGACGAGGCTGATTGATACTCTAAATTGACTGTGTGACTATGAGTGTGAATGGTTGTCTGTCTCTATGTGTTGGCCCTGTGATGGACTGGTGACCTGTCCAGGGTGAATGCCGCCTCACGCCTGAAGGCTGCTGGGATAGGCTCCACCCCCCAATGACCCTTAACAGGATAAGCAGTGGAAAATAGATGGATGAATGATGGAAGGGTTGTAAGAGCTGATGAAGTGAATTATTTATCCACATTCAAGTTCTGACTAACCAGAAGACATCACCATCTCTTGCCAACTCCACTGTTACTCTTTTGGCTGGAAAACAGAATAAAAATGTTTGTCACACAACCGGCAAAACGATTCACTTCCACATTGGTGGAATTTGATCAAGTTGGCCAAACAACTTTTGGGAAGTCTGTAACTGCCACATGGTTAAATTAGTTATCAAGTGAGCAGAGTGCCAGAAGTTGCCAGCTGTGCAGCTTCTCTCCTCCTGGCAGAGCAGGGAGGAAGGTCACCACATCTCCTACAACCATGAGATACAGAAAGATCTATTTGACAGCAATGAGCTTCATGATCATTGTGTGAACTCATTTCTTTAATGTGGTGGGTGTTCACCGATATGAAATAATGATGCACTGCAAGAACTTTAATCTTCACATGAGATGACAGGAGGCTGTGCTTCTGAAGTGGAGGCCTCTGTTTTTGCCGGGGTTTTCTACAATTCTACAATTCTACAATTTCATTTAGCAGACGCTTTTGTCCAAAGTGATGTACAACACAAGCAAGAATTTAGACTTAATTAAGGAGAAGTCCATAGGAAGCGCAAAAGTATTTCAGTTGTGATTTGGTCACAGGTACTGCCATCTAGTGGCAGAAGAAGTGTCGCCCCCCCCTTTTTTTTTTTTTTTGACAGACATACAACATCACACAACACAGTTACTGCTACATAATCACTAAGTGCTGGGTCTTGGACCCTCTGACTTATTCTACCCCAAAGAGGAGAAGAGTCAGGTTAAGTGCCTAGGTGTTCTCTGAACAATTGAGTCTTCAACTGTCTCTTAAAAGTAGAAAGGCACTCAGCAGAACGCACAGAGTTCGGTAGTTCGTTCCACCATTTGGGAACAACAGAAGAGAAGAGTCTGGCTAGGGATTTGGAGCAGCGCTGGGCTGGAAGCACCAGGCGTCTTTCGCATGCAGAGCGTAGTGGGTGAGAATGAGAATAGACCTGGATCAGGGATTCCAGGTAGGCTGGAGCCGTTCTTGTGATTGTTTTGTAAGCCAAGAGAAGTGCCTTGAATTTGATCCTGGCTGCCACTGGAAGCCAGTGAAGAGAAACCAGCAGCGGGGTGACATGTGCCCTTTTGGGCTGGTTGAAGACCAGACGTGCTGCTGCATTCTGGATCATCTGCAGAGGCTTGAATGAGCATGCAGGGAGGCCTGCCAGAAGAGAGTTGCAATAGTCAATGCGTGAGATGACAAGAGCCTGAACCAGAATCTGTGTGGTCTGTTGGGTCAGGAAGGGTCTGATCTTCCTGATGTTGTAGAGGGCATAACGGCAAGACCGAGAAACTGAGGCCACATGAACCTTTAAGGTCAGCTGGTCATCAATCATGACACCCAGGTTTCTGGCTGAGTTTGTGGGCGCAAGTAGGCTCGAGTCAAGTTGGACAGTGACCTGAGGCTGAACAGACGGAAAAGCTGGAAAGACCATCAGTCTTAGAGAGATTCAGTTGAAGGTGGCGTTCCTTCATCCAAGTGGAGATATCAGCCAGACACGCTGATATACGATCTGAGACTGTTCTGTCATCAGGTGGAAAAGAGAGGAAAAGCTGAGTGTCGTCAGCATAACAGTGGTAGGAGAAGCCATGGGAGCGGATCACTGCACCAAGTGAGGTGGTATACAGAGAGAAGAGAAGGGGACCAAGCACTGACCCCTGAGGAACCCCAGTCGATAGGCCATGTGGCCTAGACACCTTTCCTCGCCATGACACTCTGAAGGATCTGCCTGTGAGGTAGGACTTGAACCACAACAAGGCAGAACCAGATATGCCGAGCTTAGAGAGTGTGGAGAGGAGAATGTGATGGTTCACCGTGTCGAAGGCAGCAGACAGGTCCAGCAGAAGTAGGTCAGAGCACTGACCAGCAGCTCGAGCTCGTCTCAGTGACTCAGTGACTCACAGGAGTGCAGTCTCAGTGGAGTGGTCACACCTGAAGCCAGACTGAAAAGAGTCAAGTAGGTTGTTGTTCCGCAGATGTTCAGAGACCTGGTTAAATACTGAGCGCTCCAGTATTTTTGACAGGAATGGCAGAAGTGATACTGGCCTGTAGTTTTCAACCTTGGCGGGGTTGAGATTAGGCTTTTTGAGCAGTGGGGTGACAGGGGCCTGCTTAAAAGTAGCAGGAAAAATGCCAGTTTCCAGGGAGGAATTGACAATGAGTGTGACTGCAGGGGGGCTGCACGGTGGTGCAGTGGTTAGCACTGTGGCCTCACAGCAAGAAGGTTCCGGGTTCGAGTCCCGGCTCGGGCGCAGGATCTTTCTGTGTGGAGTTTGCATGTTCTCCCCGTGCCTGCGTGGGTTCTCTCCGGGTACTCCAGCTTCCTCCCACAGTCCAAAGACGTGCAATTTGGGGACTAGGCTGACTGGAATCTCTAAATTGACCGTAGGTATGAATGTGAGTGTGAATGGTTGTTCGTCTCTGTATGTTGGCCCTGCGATGGACTGGCGACCTGTCCAGGGTGAACCCCACCTCTCGCCCGTAGATGCTGGGATAGGCTCCAGCCCCCCCGCGACCCTTACTAGTAAGGAATAAGCGGAAGACGACGATGGATGGATGGATGTGACTGCAGGTTTGATAGTGGGTAAAATGGTCTGCAGGATGCTGGTGGGTATTGGATCGAGAGGACAAGTTGTAGGTTTTGAGCTCAGGAGAAGTCTGGAGACTTCATCTTCGCTCAGGGGAGCAAAGGAGAAGAGTGAAGCAGCAGTGGCAGGTTGGTGCTGACTGGACTGGTCAGGCTCAGAGAACTGGTTGCTGATTGCAGCAACCTTTTCAGAAAAAAAGGAGGCAAACATGTCTGAAGTCAGCGCAGTGGAAGGCTGAGCAACTGGAGGAGAAAGCAAGGAGTTAAACGCCATAAACAGTTTTCTGGAATCAGAAGTGGCACAGATCTTGTTCTGATAGAAGGCTTTCTTAGTGGACTGTTAGCATGAGGTGAAGGAAGTAAGTTTCTGTTTGTATAAGGACAAGTCAGTGGGTTCTTGGGATTTACGCCACTTTCTTTCTGCAGCCCTGAGTCCAGCTCTTTGTTCTCTCAGAACTTCAGAGAGCCATGGACTTGGTTGTTTTTTCTTGGCTGGTTTGGACACCAGGGGGCGGAGTTTGTCCAGAGAGGATGCCAGAGAGGAACAGAGTGTTTCTGTAGCCTCATGAACAGAAAGTGAGGAGAAGTGCGAGTGGTCAGGCATGACGGAGTTCACCTCATCAGACAGCTGTGCTGCTGTGAGGGATTTCAGGTTTCTGCGGAAGGAAACCGTCTGTGTGGGTGTCTGCAATTGCGGAAAGGCAGCCGCAAATTTGACCAAGAAATGGTCTGACAGGTGGAGTGGGGTAACTGTCACATCTGTTATGGAGCAGTTATGAGTCAGCACCAAGTCAAGGACTTTACCAGCTTTGTGGGTGGGAGGAGAAGGAGCTAGTTCGAGTGCAAAGGAGGAGATGAGTGCCAGGAAGTCCTTTGCCAGAGTTCTGTCAAGATGAATGTTCATGTCTCCCATGACAATCAGTGGTGTGCCATCGTCAGGGATGTCAGAGAGTAACATGTCCATCTCAGAGACAAAGCCATCCAGATTACCCCCTGGTGGGCGGTAGACAACCAGAACATATGCTTTGATGGGAGCAGTGACACTTACAGCATGATATTCAAATGTTGTCTCGCTGTTCGACGGGCGTAGTGCAGAAAAAAACCAGTTCTCAGGAATGAGCATGCCAGCACCGCCTCCTTGTCCAGTAGAGCGAGGGGTGTTGCTTAGTGTGGAGGACTCAGAGAGTGCAGCTGGGGTAGCAGTGTTTTCTGGGCGGATCTATGTCTCAGTCAGGGCTAGGACATGAATGTCTGAGAGTTTCATCAGTGAACTGATGAATTCTGTCTTATTGACTGCGGACTGACAGTTCCAAAGACCAAACGTGACCAAGTGTGGGCTGGGACCACTTTCTGGGAGTGCGGACAGGTTTTGCGGATTGCGTTTCCGGTAGACTGTGTGTTTTTTCCGATTGCCAATAATGACCGGGATGTGTGTGGGACACATTGTGCGATAAATTTAGGTCGGACAGGCGGCAGCGGTAGTCGGTGTCCTAGCACGATGGACTCGCGCAGGTAGACTCTCAGGCCTCGATTTCACTAGGGAAACAAGCAATAGAGGGTGTGACCCGCGTCAACTGACCTCACCTATTGTTGAAGAGAGGAAGCGAAACTCCAGTGCCCAGCAGCTAACGACCCACAACACAAAAACAAAACCAAGCAAGTTTCAGCTTACCTAAGATGGCTCAACCTTCTTCAGTCGAAGATTCAGTGCTTTCGCCTCAGTCACAGAGGGCAATGACTGCGTGTGTGTGGTACAAGGAGCTCACTGCAGTTTAGCAGGTGCGGCACGCCTGCTCAGCAACATGATACTTCCTGATTGATCGTCAATCAGCCATGTAGTGAAAAGCACAGGAATGAATCGTAACATACTCTACCTCCTACTGTAGCTAAAAAAAAAAAAAGAGGCTTATGTTACTGTTTCAAGCGAATGAATATTTTGGAACAGTTTTGCTGTTGTTTGGAGTTGGTGGAGTTGTCTTTACAATTGTTCTTTAGGATTAGATTTAGCTAAATATACCTGGCTAATCTCTTTCTGCTCTCTGGAGTCACAAAGAAGTCTGGCAGGGGTGGAAAAACATCTTTGTCAGCTGAATACACTTATCTGAGTGAACTCAATACACTTTTTGGGGACTTCAATGCTTTTAAGTGATGACTAATCTCTGAACCCTACATGATTACTCAGCCCAATGTTATTTGCAGCAAGTATAGCATCTACAGATATGGTTGTGACTGGATGACTGCTGTCCCGTCTTTCCATCCTCTAATGACATCATCATGTCTGATATTTTGGTTTTGGAGCTCTGGGCTAGCCAGGATGTCCTTGAGGCCTCAACCGAGCTTTAATTTAGCCTTATAAAGTCCAACATCCTCCAAAGTTTTCGTTTTCCTTCTGTGTCACATTAGGTTCATCTGAGTTCACTTTCATGGAGGTTTGTCCTCTCCAAGGGCTTTTTTTTTAATGTGGGTGATGCAAAACCAAAAAAGGTGGTGATAAAGAGTTATGGTGAGTAGGTCAGTGGGTGGGCCCAAAGGAAGGTGGGCAGGATTGACTGATAGGCTGGTGACACAGTAACAAGAGGGTTAACAGAGCCTGAAGATGCCAGTGGTTCTCAAAATGAAGGCCGGGATCCCTGAGTGTTTCTGAGAAATAAGAAGCTAAGAGATAAGAAGCTGATAATTCTGACATCACACACACACACACACACACACACACACACACACACACACACACACACACACACATATATAAATAAACTGGGAACCCATTACATCATAATGCATTTAATATTGCTGTCATTGCTATTATTATTATTGTCTGCCAACAGCTCTCTCACAGAGTGTCACAGATATATGCATCCTCTGTATCCTTGCAAGATAAAATTTTTCACAAAAATGTGGTGGTTCCACGCCCTCAAAAGGTAACCTCCAAAATGCAGAAAGAACCAAAAACTTACACTTAGCTTGAAGCTAATGTTACCCTATGGCCACCAACTACAAACAACAACAACAACAACAAAAAAACTGTCCAAAAATTTGCATTAATAAACTCCCAAGTGCATCATCTAATCCACGCCTTCTTTATCCAGCTGCATGCTCAGTAATCCACAAACGCTTTGATTTGACTCAAAAACAGAACCACTACCCTTGTGTTGCGGTGCTCCACCTCCAAGCATGGCCAATTTTCATGTCCAGTTCTTCCAACTCACTCGCACTCGACTTTTTCAATGCACATTTTTGAACAGTTTTGCTGTTGCAGTTGGTGTCCATGGGGTACCATTAGTTTCAAGCTAAATATACATTGCTAGCTCTTGGAGTCACAAAGAAGTGATGCAATGGTGAAAGAGAAAATACAGTCTTTGGGTGAAGTATTGCTTTAAACATTATTCATAAAGTCTTCAGGGAACCTTCCCTGAAGGTTATCCGTTTACTGGGTGTTGCTTTGAGTGTCCTTGAAACTCTTCCAAATATCCCGGACCTCTGGTGGCTCCCGGACCAAACTTTCAAAAACATCTTGTCAATGCATCAGATATTTAACTGTCATATAAATATTTGTGGAGAAAACGTTATTCTACGTCACCGTTTCGCGGCTGGTCGAGCCTGCAGGTTCATCCTCATCAGGACCGTACTGACGTTATACCCCCTCCCTCCCCGTCTCCGCCTGTCTCCGCACTGCTGGCCCGTTTCCGTTGTGTGTCACACGCAGCATCTCAGCAGCAGCAGCAGCAGCAGACCACTGAGGAGGCGAACTGCGCGCTTATGCTGGACGTATTGGAGGAGGACCGCGTCTATCTCTGAGGATCCTTTTCTGCCGTGACACCCGCCTCCTTCCCTGCTTGTGTGGATGGTTGACTGCAGATTTGATGGTGCTGAGCAGGCTCGTCTGATCGAAGGCTTACGGGCAGGGGGGCATCTGTGGGGCCGTAGAGAGAGAATTAAACCTCCGTCTCTCCACGGTTGCTTCCGTTCTCTGCCCTGTGACTGTGAATGGACTGCGCTCCCTCCGTGATTTTCTGCAGTCACTCTGAGTCATTAGTGGAAGAAGATGGCGGACAGAGCTGAGATGTTTTCCCTATCCACTTTCCATTCCCTCTCTCCTCCTGGCTGCAGGTAAGCAAGCGCTCACATGCAAAGAGACAGGCGGGGGAGGAGGAGGAGGATGGGGGGAAGATGCTGATGAAAGGAGGGAAGGGCAGGAAAGACGGCAAACATGTCTCTTGGTGTTTTGATGATGCAGTGGAACGCACATCTCAGCAAATACATGTTTCTGAATAACCTGCCAGGCCTGCTGCTGGTGCTGCCTCCTCCCTGCTCGCGCGCTGGTGCTGCAGTTACACAGGGCTGGTTGTTGTGCTCTGGAGCTGGGGCGCTCGTGAACCTATTATATCTTTCAAAACAACTGTTTATTTATTTTATGAAAACTATGAATGAGGTAATTGGAGACAGAAATGATTGATCTTCAGCTGTCGCGACCGTCAGCTGCCTTGCGCATTCTCAATGTGAGGCCCACGCCCTGTTGAGTCCAGCCCAGGCAAGGGCATGTTGCTGAACAATGATTTACTCTCACCGCGATGCTGCCTCAAACGTCTCTGAACTGACCTCTGCCGCACACAACTGCTTGCATTTCCCTGAATGCTGAGAGAAATTCAACTAGCAGCCGGTAACTTGAGTATTACCTGCCGTAGTTATATCCACAACTTTGCGAAATTTGGAGGAAAAAAAATTGTGTGGAGGCTGCTGCAATGTGCAAATCAGCTTTTGACTGCAGGCATATTCTAAGAATATTCCCTGGAAACATAGCTGATTTCATGTGATGTGATCATGTCCATCCTTTCTAGGGCTGCAAGCCCCCTCCCTGATAGCAAACAGTATATAGCTGTCTTAATAACAATTGATATTTTGCAGCTGCAGACTTGCATGAATCTAACTTTAGGTCACTGCACAGAACTACTGAACTATAAAAATAGGTGAAAGTGTGTGGCTTCATCATGCATGGAGCAATAGAAACTTAATGCCATAGTATTTTGGGGAACATTTAATATTAAGCAGCTTGTAATAAGCATTAATGACTAGGGAATAACTTCATTATAATAAATTATATAGTACAACATGATGTTATTAACTTTAATTTACTATTAACAGGTTAGACTAAACCCGAACCCTTGTTTATGATGCTTCTCACCCTTGTAACACGTTATTAACATGTAATAAGCATCGAATGAGAATATAAGGGACTTATTACCCATTAATTGATGCTTACTACAAGCACCTAATATAAAGTATTACTGCATTATGTTGTCAGAGAAATCACATGACTAAACCAAGTCCCAGAGGATTTTCTCTCCACTGCCTGCACTAATATGGGATTTAGTTACACACTGCAGCTTCAGCTCATGGACAGATCATATCAGATCAATAGATCTACCTTCCACAGTGACCTTAGTTCAGAGTACAGCACCAAGCTTTGGCCACGATATCAACATTTGGAGGCTATGGCACAGGCTAACAGCACGTTGCTAGTCATTGGCTTATATCAGAGCAAAAACAACTTCTAACCAGTGTTACAGATCTCTGGAGAACAGCAAGGACCAGTATAAGTGAATGGGATGGAGACAATAACTCAAATGCTTTCAGTGACTACAGGGTGCATTCAAGAAGGGCGTTTGTTTTGGCTCATAACAGATCAAGTTGTTGAAATACATGTGGAGTTTTTCTTGTACACATCTGTCACAATGTTGCTTGTGTGTGTGTGTGTGTGTGTGTGTGTGTGTGTGTGTGTGTGTGTGTGTGTGTCTTTTTATGTGACTGATTCATGGATGAAACCATCGCTAGTGTGATGTATGGTACATTAATCTGCCTTACATAACCCCAACTCTGTTTCTAAAGGGCAACATAATCTCTCTCTCCTGAGCACCAGAGATGTGTTACACATTAAAACATCTCCTGCTTCCAAACCTGGATGATGAACAACAAATTTCACGTAATACCAAAAACTACAGTTGATTACAGATGAGTTGAGGACCGAAATACTTAGATAGAAATGGTCTACATCCAGTATGGTTTGATTCTTCGGTGAGATGAATTCCTGCTGCTATTTTGAAAAAGTAATTTCCTTTTGCTGTCATAATAGAGTCTTGGAGCTATGTGCTGTAGGAGGGTTTGGTTCTGATCGAATATTTGATATTGGATCCAGTTGGTGAATTTGGCTCGTCTTGCTATTTTTAAAAAATTTTTGTTTTCAATTTACAAAATATTTCCACCGAGATTTCCAGACAGATTGCGACCTTGAATGATAACATCGATGTCGCATAAATTGATGAAGCTGAAGGTGCAGAAATGATTAATGGCTCGGTCAATGAAGAAAATATTAAAAACAATAAGCAAAACAAGGCAAAGATGAGTTGGTTCCAGTCTCTTAAATGGGAACATATTCTGGTTTTGTTCTCTTGTGATGCATTTCTTATGTCTGGATTATGGACTTGTGGTCCAAGAACAGTAGATATTTACGGGAAAAATCTATAGGACATTTTTTTTTCTTTTTTCTTGTTTTTGGATTCATGATTAATCAAGAAACTTATTGTTTGGTAAACCAAACTAAATTTGTCTGCAGCCATAGGTTCAAGAGGTGACTGGTGTTTGACTGTGTTCTTTAAGTTTTGCTCTGAAAGAAGCACATGTGAGCTGGTTTTTTGCTCTCGTTGTGCATAAATCTCCCTTTCAGCCAGCCAATTCTGCCTTCACGCTAGAGAAAATTGAGTGAGGGGAGTGGGTGATGGGTACGGTTACCATGGTGTAAGAGGCTTAAATCAAATACAGATTCATTTTAGCTTAAGCGTTCCATCGTTGCCTCCCCCCCTGCTGGCTTCCTCTCTCTTGTTTTGTCTTTCTGACCCCTACTCACTCTCACCACCACTTGTCATCTTTTCACATAAATCAGCTGCTGATAAGCATTTGCTTTTCCATTAAAAAAGAATAATTAGTATGAGTGTAAAGGTTCCCAGCAGTATTCGTTTAAATCTAATGACTCAGTCTGATGACTCCATTATTCCAAATCCAGCCAAATCGACATGAAATCATCTGTCCTGGTGGTTCAAAACTGGCATGCTCCTCCAGTTTGTATCGGATACAGACAACAAGACACTGCTTCATTAGGTTAAATACATGACTCATATATGCCAGTGCCTGAGTGTGTTTGTGTGTGTGTGTGTGTGTGTGTGTGTGTGTGTGTGTGTATTTGTCTGCTTGTGTGCGGTGACGGACGCTGAGTGAAAAGCCTTTCGAAATTCATCTTGTAAATGAGTCAGTAGCGACCACATCACATGTCCTTGGCCCTTGAAGATGATGATGTCACGGTGAAGTAGTAGGCGATGGTTAGACGGAAGCTTCCACATCCTCCTCTGCATCCACAATAATATTATTATCCGTTATGTTTTATTTTTGTCATGGAATCACTTCTTTTTAGAGGTCTTTGCTTTATAATCCTTGCTGTGATTGGACTAATTGAGGTTTTAAGGAATAGGTGTATTTCATCTGGGTAAGTTAGACAGTGTCTAAATGGATTATTTAAGATTTCTTTGGCAGCAGAGGTAGCTTATATTTCCAGACATGCTGTGATAGTGACGGTGTGTGCCAGCGTGTGTGAGCAGGCAGCCAGTATGTACTAGTATCAGAGAATGTGCTGGTCTGGAACTGACAGAAGAAGAGATCATGGTAACTGTGCGGATGAATCGGTTTGGAGAATGTTGAGAAAAGCTGAGGACCTTCAGCTCTTAGGAGAGGCGGTGAATCTGGGTGTGCCACCCCAGCAGCGTAGTCTTCATCCGTGAATGGAAATGTTGTACTGGCCCATTATCTCGTCATTTTACTCTGTGTATCACAGTCAAGAGTTCAGAACGGCACTGGCTCCAAGATTTTAATTTGAATTCACATAACCAATTTTACACCAGGAACCGAGTCAACCAGTGTGAAGATGAAACCTGCCTGTAAAATATTTGATTCGACAGAAAAATATTTTGAGAAAATGGAGGAAAAGCAAAGGTACAAGACTGTGTCCATAGTTAACCTGAGATGTCAGAAACTACTCACCCTATAAGACATTGCTAATGACTCCATAACTCCATTTTGTGGCCAGCTGACCATTTTGCTGCTGCTAGCTTACTTGAAAACATTCTATATTTCTCATCAAAAAGTGAATTCTTGAAAGTCATGATGTCTAACAGTGATGAGTTCAGCTTGCATTTCCATAGTAACTTCATGCTCCGCTATTCAGAGACATTCCTGATACACTTAAGGATTTTGGGTAATGTAGTTATTCTCGGTGAGATTGAGAACAACCCCCTTTTCCCCCCTCTTAAACAAGGCTATATCAACGGAACGTGAGGCTTCTACGGGAGCAGATACCAGATATCCCTCGTAGTGATGGCTACAACATAATGGTGGATCATCATTTCCCCCATGGTGCCTTGTTGCCCAGAACAATAATGGAGAGCGGTGACGATCCGCTCTCCAGATCTTAATCATCGAGAACACTCACCACAAGCAGAAGTGGACTGACAGAACAGGGTGTGACAGGGACTGACGCTCGATCAGATCCTGTCGAAACACAAACGAGACATGTCACACACGCATACACACATACGCTAGTCTGACATAGATGCTGAAATCACAGAATCACAGGCACGAGTCAAGACATCAGTTAGTCGCTCTTTTGGCCTCATTCATGAAGTATTGTTGCGCAATTTTTTTTTAACTTTCTAAACCTCGATGTAGCCTTGCATATAGTAAGGAAAGCCAAGGGTTTTTTTTTTTGTAACACTTTGCTGCAGATTTATTGTGTACGTCTCATAACATTAAAATCTTTGCAAACCCAGATGATTGACAGTTACTGTACGTTCGTCCCTCAAGAGGGACTTCTGGATGTCACTCTGTCACCCTTCACGTGTTTTGAAGATGATTTGCTAAGGCTGAAAAAAATGGACCAAAAACTGTATGAATATCTAAAGCAGCAGCTGTGTCAGAGTTCCTGCTGCAGAGATCATGTCCAGTCACGGTAACAGTTTCCCACAGACTTAAGGACGCGCCTTCGTTTCATACAAATCCTCGCAAACATCATGCCGTTATCACTCTAATGTGTTTTTCAATGAAAAGAAGAAAAGTAACCACTAGTTGTTGGTGGGTCAGCCTAGTTAGGGAAATGGGGGCTGTCGTGGCATACATTGCAGAGCCACAGGAGATTAAGCAGATGCAAGGAGAGACAAAATGGAGTCTGGAAACACAACAGATCGATAGCAAGCAATAGAGAGTAGAGAGAGACCAGGGAGTAGATGAAGGGAAAAAGAAATAAAATGCAATATTACATAACATAGACAATAATAAAGGACAAGCTCGTGAAAATATATCCACCTCACATTTATCATGTTTATTAGTTTAGTTGCCGCCATGCAGATCTTTTTTCTTTCAATCAACTCACTCTCAATGCAGTAAAGCTTTTTTTTTTTTTTAATTTCCTACAAATGGAGCTGCAACAAGAACAAATGCCACGCCACCCCCCAGCCACCCGCCCCCACCCTGCTGCCGCCAAAGCTTCTCATTTCCCAACAATTTCAAAAATCCATTTACAACTCCTTTAAAAATTCTTCCCACCGTTAT
The DNA here is from genome assembly GCF_037954235.1 of Aulostomus chinensis. NCBI lineage: Eukaryota > Metazoa > Chordata > Actinopteri > Syngnathiformes > Aulostomidae > Aulostomus > Aulostomus chinensis. The sequence continues at coordinate 16,519,041 of NC_141326.1, forward strand.
AAAGGCATTGGTAGTGTTTTCTTCGCATCATTTTATTGTGTGGGTCACACCGACTGCATGAGTCACTCCTCATTATCTGTATCCCTCTATTTTTCCTCAGCTCTTCACCAAAAAACCTAACAGGGGACTTCCTTCCTCCTTCTTTGTGGAGGGAAGCTACCTTGGATACATGTGGTGTTTTTCCACTGTGTGTATCACACACCCACAGACATGAACAAACAAACAGCTTCCCTGAAGACTTTTGGGTGGGTGAAGAGCTCATTAGTGTCCTCTTTTCTTCTCTATTTTACTGCTTAGGATTCTGACAGATATAGGAATCCTCTTCTGTCTGTGTGCATCCAAGTGGAAAAGTCTTACACCCACAGACCAACTCAATTTGAATATATTTGTACGGTGTTGTCGAAATATTCGGCTTAATACTATTAAGTCTCACAATGCCTGAGACCAGTATTCACATCATAGAGGGACAGATGTAAAAATAAGGTCTCCACGGTGCACTGCGTAAATGATTTACTGTGCAGAAATCTCTCCAGACACTCGGACACATGCCTGAGGACCGAGTGGAATGTAAAGTGATCCTTAGTTGAATATTACGGATGTTGTGAAATATGTATCTTTTTTCAGCCTTTTCCCAAATGAACAATTCCTGCATTATATATTGATTCGATTTCATGGCTTCTTTGGAAAGCCACCTCTAATGCTATCAGTCCTGTGATTTTTCCGGCTATTAAAAGTCACGATGTCTGTCACGTAAAAGGTCTTCGACTCACACTCACAGAATCAAAAAAGGCAGAATTCGACATGGAGAAACCGGTTTGATGTCCTCCTGCTGAGGACCCGTGCTGTTACAATAACAAAGGCTACAGACGACACTTGTGAACATTTTCACCTTTATTCTGCTTGGCAATTACGCAATACTTGGGGAAATTTTCAAATTCTTGTTTTTACATCATGCTGAAGACAGGACCGATCTGCAAACATGTAATATGTATCGTACAATTTGTGTAGGAATATATACTGCACTTGACAGATGACCATTAAAGTTAAATTCATTTTGTTAAAATTGATTTTTTTTTTCGAATAATCCGAGGACAGGTTTGAGGGCATCAGGTCACTATTTGCACCGTTTATTAACCCGATGGCACTTAGACAGCCGTTGCGAAGCCGACGCGGTTGTAGGTGCGGTCGTACACAGAGTAGTACTCCCTGAGGAACACGTCTCCAAAGATCCACAGCGGCTGGCCATTTTGTGATGGCAGGTAGGTGGGAGTGACTCCCACGATGCAGTAGTAGTATCCATTCCTGTATTGCTGGAGGAGAACGACGGAGATGGGATGTCTAAATAGGGAACTTAGCTTAATTAAGTCTATATACACACAAATAAGTGCCGTTGCGGTACTCACCTGATTGATATAAGCAGAAGGTGGCAGAGAGAAAGAAACACCGCTGATGACAAAGGTGAGAGTTGGCAAGTTGCTGACCGTACTGCAGTCCACCGCAAACTAGATTTCAACGGAATAAAAAGAGACAGTTTAAAAAGGGATGAAGAACTGGTCAAGTTTGTGTATCATTGCATTTTAGCAGCATTTTTAGAGAGAGAGAGAGAGAGAGAGAGAGAAAATAGTTGCGTTTAGCACACAAGTCCATAGTAGATTATCAGTCAATAAGTAGTGGAGAAGGCGTGGGATCAACAAAGTTTAGAATGACATTTCTTTCTTGTTTTTTTTCTTTTGTTGCTTTTTTATTCAACATTTTTTACATGTTGGAAATAAACATTTCACTGTTTCACAGATCCATCAGGCTTATTGAAGGTGAGTTTTATGACCTTGACTTGAATCAGCGAGGTGCAGCTGACGTCTGTCTGTCTGTCTTTCTTACCGTTCCGTATGAGACCTCTCGGGCTCCCATGGCTTGCGCGATATCACTCAGAAACTGGCCTGGTGCTGTCAACGTGGAAGTTCCAGTGTCCACGATGGCCTGGCAGCCCTGAGAGCACCAGCCAGTCTCCTGACCGTTGATCTGGAACCTGAAGGATGCCACACAAGCCAGACCGGTTATTTTTCCTTTCACACAGATCACGTGACTGCGTAATCAACTGGTCTAGGTCACATTAGTAGAAGGACTTTCATGTTGATAACATGATAAAAGGATCAGACCCTTCAACGCCAATCTGCCAGTAGGTCTCCGCGGTGACAGGGGTCCAGTTGATCTGGCCCTGGTACTTGGTGTTGTCCATTCCTCCGAAAGTCAGCTCACTGCCCTCCTGCTCCTCCCTACACAGGGCAACAACCTCAGCTGTGAGCCCGTGTGCTTAGGCAGTGTTTATGTTACCTCTGGAGGTTTGTGTCATCTTTACCCAGTAAGGTAGAAAGCAAACATGTTGGAGGACAACAGGTTCTGTGAAATCATGTTGTCCATAACAGGGGTTTCTCCTCCAGCTGAGATACTTGGGTAGGACAGACCAAGGATGCCATCAAACTGGGCCACCTCAAAGGTCGTTCCCGGCTCATCTGTGCTCAAACCAATCTCTTGTTCAGTGATCACAATGCCGGCGACCTAGAAAGTCACAAACCAGGAGTCCATCCAGTTCTCCAACAACCGTAAAAGTTATTAATTGCTTAGTTTGGAGGTTTGGACTCACATTGACTGTGTCATAACCAAAGGTTCCGTAGAGGCTTCCAGCTCCGTAGGGCAGGTAGAAAGTCTGACGTGTGGCAGAGTACGTGGACGACTGCTGGGGATTGAACTTTGTGTGTGCATCTGTAGAGGGAAAAGATGAGGATTAAATCTGGATCCATTACCATGGACCTGCCATGCAGGTCAGTATATTTGAAAAAAATCCAAGACAAATACCATCGATGTACTGGTATCGTTGTATTTGTTGTCTGATATGAAATCCTTTCTTTCCTTGTACACAACGTATTTGAAGACAAAGCTCGGGGTAGTTTAAAATGATTAAATTCCAAGTAAACTTTATTATTTCAGTGCACTGATGTCACTTGGGACAATAAAGATAATTTTAAAACTGTAAAATATCCTGCCTCCATGACATACCTTTGTTATGTGTTTTTGATGACTACATTTGAGGGATCATTACAAAAATAACGATAAATCTATTATAGAATTTTTTCATTTACTAATAGTGGAAAATACTTTTTTTTATTTTTAAAGTGGAAATTGTCCTGCTGCCATTACATGCAGTAGTTATTTGCCACAAGTGTGTGAAAAACATATTTGTGGGATTCAGATGTGCAAGAAATAAAAGAAAATAATTATCCTGGCTGATAGAGCAGTATTGTTCTTTTCTTTCTCCCGAATATCTTTAATTAAAGGGAATGCTCCTCATGCTGACGTGCCTGATGAAAATATCTACTCACTGCATGACTGAGTGCTACAGTAGATGGAATCCACCCACAGGTTAGCAGAACCAGTGTCAAACAGCACCTGGAAGGACTGGGGAGGTGTTCCAATGCTAATAGCGCCATAGTAGGTAGTCTGGTTAGAGGTAAGCAAAGAGAGAGCACAGCGATCAGTCAGCAAGTGATTTGATCCAACTGTACTTGTAGTATATGAAAGTATTTCTTACATCAGCATAGTTATTGATGTACATGTTGGAAGAGCCAGCAAACTCGGCTGGCCGGTACTTGAGAGCCGGGTCCTGGTAAGGCAGCTCAATGCCTTTCTCTCTCAAGGCCTGACGCATGGACTTGTGTTTCATCAGAGGGACCCTGCGATCGAAGGAAACAAAGAGTCAGTTAAATCATGGCTTCACAGGTACCAAACTGAGTAAATACTAAGTTTGTTTTATTACTTGACAAGTCCCTCGGCGAATACCGCACAGACCAAAACCAGAACAAGACACTTCATGATCCTTCCCGTGTGGTCAGCCTCCCTGGATGGATACAAGTTGATGTGGTGCCCAGCTCTTATATACCTGCTTGAGCCTCATATCAGCCGCTTATCACACATTCAGTTGTATCAGTTGAGGCAGGGTGACCTTTTCAGCAATTCCTTCTATAGCAAAAAAACCCCAAAAAAGACTTCATACTAAACAAAATCACAAAGAACTGCTGTCTTTATGGAGTAAAGGGACACTAATATTTTATTAGGGGATCCAATTGCAGCGTTTTAGTGAATTACTTACATTAAATTAACAAAAACCCTGATCAATTGATCACATCTGCTCTGTTTGTCAGTCGTACAAAGCTACGGAGAATTTAATCAATCAATTAATCCAAATTCAACAGGTTTCTGTCTGATCATCTGCATGCAAAATCCTCCAGATGCAGCTTTACTGCAAATTTCTGTGGTTCGATACACACAACACAAGGTCACGGTGTTCAGCTGGAACGTGTTACGTCTGCAGTTTAGTATGACTCACAACTTAACAGCATCTATCACAGAATTAAGCTTATCATAACTAGTAATATTGTTTAAATATGCTAGCTTTTAATTACTCCGGCTAAACGGAGATTGTTAGCACTTTGTCCATTTGTTTTTTTTTTTCAATGCCAAAAGATTGTTTAATTTTCTAGGTCATAAGGACGTTGGAAGAAGGATCATGCAAATACATTTTTTTTTTTAAGTTGTTCAACGCTAAAGAGAATTTAAATACTCAATTTATCACATTTCAACAGATTTCTACTGTTTCCCTCCAACTGTCTGCATGCAAATACTACAGATGCGGCCTTACTACAAATGTATGTGACTAGACAAACACAACACAAGGTCAGGTCTCATGGATGGTGTGCAATTCAGTACGAATCACATCTTAACCAAACAGTGTTGATAACAGAATTGAGCTTGTCACAGCCTTTGTTTGAATATGATAACTCATATCACTCTGATGAAATTGAGATCGTTAAGTCCTCATTTCTTTGTTTTTTCAATGCCAAAAGTTTGTATAATTGCTTATGTAACCCACCTGGTGTGTGTTCCACCACATGTATGTCTAAAGTCTAGGCTCTAAGAGGAGATAGGCACACAATTTTTCGGTTAAGTAAATCAAATCACCTTAGTCCCTTCATAACTCACACCAACAACCAGATACTTCAACGTCACTGTATTAAGATTGTTTGTTTCACTTTTCTATTTTTTCTCATTTCCAACCAAAACCATAAATTCCCATAGATCTTTCTCTCTTCATTTACAGAAGCACAGTTTCTTTTTCTTTTTTTTTAATTACTCAAACATTTAACCTGGTACACTGTTTGGCATGAACAAAATTATATCCACAACTGGACAATTTCACTTAACTCAGAAATGTTATTACTGACCCTTGTACAGTCTCTTTTGACCAACCTTAATAGCTACGGTATTCAAAACGTGCAACTGAATTTAGCTGGAGCGATTATGTTCAAGCTCAGTGTACTTAACCACAATGTTTAAATTGCTGGGACCCAACCAAAAAAACAAACCAAACAAATAGCATGAGATCTCATAAAACCAAAAAAATTGTATATTGTACAAGAACAACAAGGTAAGTATGTATTAGTCTTTTGTAACTCAACCCAAGTTTGGGAACTGTTTCTGTTATTTGAGTGCAGTGCAGCAATTAAAACATGACTGTGTCTGCCTAAGTTAGTTGAATCAACTAACCATTTTCTCATCATTACTCCTGTACACAGTATTCAGAGATTTCACACACACATAAACATATATGTGGGGCTGCACTGTGGCCTCGCAGCAAGAAGGTTCCGGGTTCAAGTCCCGGCTCGGGCGCGGGATTTTTCTGTGTGAGTCTCCATGTTCTCCCTGTTCCTGTGTGGGTTCTCTCTGGTACTCCAGCTTCCTCCCACAGTCCAAAGACATCAAGAGGGGACGAGGCTGATTGATACTCTAAATTGACCGTAGGTGTGACTGTGAGTGTGAATGGTTGTTCGTCTCTCTATGTTGGCCCTGCGATGGACTGGTGACCTGTCCAGGATGACCCCGCCTCTTGCCCATAGATGCTGGGATAG
>NC_141326.1:16530000-16750000 GCF_037954235.1 Aulostomus chinensis
CATACAGTATAGTAACGCAGGTATCAGTGGCCTCTGTGTAGCTCACATACTGTCGCACATCACATCACACCACACATCACCAGGAGTCCCTACTGCTCACTTCACCAACAAGAAACCAGAGCTTTGCCCAGAGGAAGTAATCTTGCTGACATGGGCTGGACAGGACACTCACCCAGCTGCCCCGAGAATGTGTGCGTGTGTGTGTGCGTGTGTGTGTGTGTGCGTGTGTGCATTTACATCAGCATTATGCAGCACTTTTAGTTTAGTTTCAACATCATTATGATACTTTTAAATAGGGGCAACAACAGCACTGCGTTTACCCTCTATTGACTTCCAAGTTTCTCTCCTCTTCTGCTATTGTGCATAGCTAAAAGTGAAAAGAGAAAAATTGGGTGGCTCCCTACCGCTAGCCTCAGGCAGGGTCCATCAGTACTTTGTCAGTTCTCAAACTAACAGATTTAAATGCACGTGTCCTATATTCTACCAATTGTATTACCGGTGGCCACTGCTGCGCAGAAAACTGTACAATGTTGCTTTAACTAACAGGTGAGACAGAGGATTTCAAGCTCATGCAGTTTGATTTAGCCTGCATCATTTTGGTGACATGCTGTCAGTCAAATGTCACCGTCATCATCATCATCATCATCATCAGCAGCAGCAGCAGTCCCGCCCTCTCCTTCACTGGACCAGTTTCTATGTCGGTATGATTTGATCATATTGGGCAGCCTGTCTTTGATCTTTAGGATGAACGGCCAGTCTAAACAGTGAGATTATCCTCTGGCCCCAATCCCCAGCTCTGATTAATTCCAATTTGTTATGGGGTTCAGGTCTTAATCTGCATAAAGCTTTCGATCAGTACTTAGCCTTTGTGACAGGAGCACACACAAACATGCATCTAAAACTAATAGACATCGTCTCCTAAAACCGCTAATTTTGTTCAGCTGAAACCAGGCAATTAAAGATCATGAGTTTGTTTTCATTGCTATAACCATCCTGGCTTATCTGTGGCATCGCCAGTGGTTATGTTTGACGATGTGTTTCAACCGTGTGATTATTTTTTTCTTTTAGAATTTCCTTTCCATCCCATCGTCTTAACTAGGACAGAGAACCTCAAAGTGCCCCTTCCCCCTGTTGTTGTTTCTGAATTGTTGCTGTCTCACATCACATACACACTCTGCTGCTTTCTACCTCGTCTTGTGCCGTATTCTTCACTTCCTGTCACTCTAATCCATCTTTGTCTCCCCTGAGCCCTGATTGAACACCATGAACAACATGCATAATTCAGTATGTGTCAGAGCAGTGGTGTCTGTGTCTCAGCTGTGGCGCTTTACCCAATTTAAAATGTGAAAAGAAACACTGATAGATGGAGGCCATTGCTCGCCTGGTGGTCTTGATTATTGGAGCGCTGTCATATTCTACCATACCCCCCCCCCCATCATGTGATACATTTAGCAAATGGGTTGTTGTTTTGGAGGGTGGTGAGCAGGGATCCACTTATAGATCCTGTTTACTATCATTGCACACACAAAACAAACGATGCAATTCATGAGAGTCATCATAGCCTCATTCCTGAATCAGGGTATTTGGAAAAAAATGCTGGTCCTGCAATTAAATGTTTGGGCTTCTTAATTAAGAATGAGTTTTACACTTGACCTGTTTGTTATGAATTCGTACATTTTCTTTCTGCCTGATGAAAAACAGATTTTAAGGGTCCGGCTTATGAGCATGACATGCGAAGCCCCCAGTGTACAAACTCCTAGAATGACTTGTGAAATGAAACATTTTTATATGCTGGATATTTAATGAGGAAGATGGAGTATATGGGAATTTAAAGATTTTAAAATTGGAGTTAATTGTATGCAACAAATCATGTCAGATACACAGATAATTATTTGGGAATATTTTCTATGCTTCTCTTACAGTTGTGTGATCTACATAAATATGTATACAGTGGGAGAGGGGGACGGAGAAAGAGAGAGAGGGAGTTGCTTGTTTTTAAATCTCATAAACTGTGATCCACAAGATCAGATTTCTCTCAAAACGTATGAATTGAAGGTGTCGGGTAAAGATTACAGCTCCAGTTGATTTTTATCTCCCTTCTCATTGCCATGCAGCACCATATGATGAATTTGTTATAATTGAACGGACACTTTTTGACATGTGATTTTCGATTGCTGAGCACATGTTGTGACGGAGCTTGAAAAAATCGGCTTCTGAATATAACTTCTTACTCAGAACGCTCAGCCCGAGCCCTAACACAGCAGGGATTTTCAAGTATCGACTGAAGGATCTACAAAAGCCATAATTGCCTTTTCACGGTGAAGCCCGTAAGTGAAGGTGCTGCCTGAAATTTATACTCAGTGAAAGCCCCACAACTGTTGTATTTCAGTGTCCGTGTGTATCTGTGGCATCTCCGCTGCACTTTAAAGAACACTTAATTCTCGGCCTCTTCTTCTGTGAGATTTATAACTCCTCCAGGCCCTTTCTCAGTGCCATGCAGCCACCGTTCACTTGGTTTCTCTCATCTGTCCTTCGCTGTGCTACGACAGCTGGTCAGCTCATTAAGGAAGATGGCCGCAAAGTTCACCGGAGGCCTCCTCTCTCGTCAGTGCAGTACTAGAGCTAGGGAGAGGGTTTGTGTTGAACTAGCCGTGCTAAACGAGCCTGCGCACTGCTAATTAGAGACCAAATCTCTGCTCTGTTTTCTTCTTTTTCTATGTTTTAATATACTGTATCTGGCAACAGCTCAGCATCCACAGACACTGCACTACCCAAGCTTCTGAGGGACAGAAATTAATTGTAAATGTAAACAAAGCCGTTAATCCCTCAGTCTGTATTTGACCCTGGAAAGTGCAGCTCTGTGTGTGTTGGGGTGTATCCGCATAGACAGTGAGTACCATTTTGCCAGCAGGAAACCATGTCTTACTTGGCCTGCTGATTGACAATGGAGGGACAGTCATAGAGCTGCATGGGGTGGGGGGGTGCCCTTGGGAAGAAGAGACCATGTGGGTATTGATTCTCGCCGACACACAACTCTTATTTATAGTTCTCTCTTTTTCTTGAAGCCTGTGGGGCTGTCAGGTGGCTTTGATGTCCTCTGACAGTGCAGACTTTTTTTCCCAGGCATTAGTGGCATTTTCACAACCTCGGCTGATTGATCGTTTTTCACACCGTCATGAAGTAATAAGTCACATATCATATGATGGATTTTAATGGGTCAGCAAGAGAAGACGGCATTGTAAATCTCTTTTTTTTAACAGCAGAATAACAGAAAAATAGATGTCAGGGAAGCTGGAAGCACTCATGTACTCTCCTGGGTAATGGATTGAGTGTTGATTTCTGTTGGCTGTGGCATAAAGTGGATGAACCAGGCGTCAGCAGGATTGTGTGGGGTGGATGGGTGAGAGGGTGAGCTTTGATTCCTCCATTAAAAAAGACTGCGCTGAGAGGCAGAGAAACTGCTGCGCTGTTCAAACAGCAAACCAGATATAAATCAGTCCTCGTGTTGGCATTGTCAGTTTTGAAATAGGGAAGAAAGCGCCGGAAAAAACAAATGATGCACCTCTCCCATAAATATGATGATCTGGCATCTTTTATTAGTATCATACACTACAGAGAGTGGTGATGTTTGTGTGATGTCACTTTTTTCACCCTATGATAGAGTCTTTGTGGTAATAAATGCATGTAATAGACTCTCATACTTCCACTTAATCAGTCAGACACATTTTCTTATCTTCTTTGTTTACTGTGAGGTTCACCAGCATTGCATTTTAGAGATTTTGCTTCATCAGTCATTGAGAAAAATGTAAGGCCACCCAGAGGGTAGACACGCACACGCACGTGCACACGCACGCACGCAAGCACACACACACACATTGCACTTATATCTTTGTGAGGACTTTCATTGACATAATACATCCCCTAGGCCCTCACCCTAAACTTCACCATCTCAACTGACTGCCTGACCCTAACCTTGACCCTAAACCTGATCAGAATCTCATCTAACCTTGACCCTTAAACCAAGTCTTGACCTTCAAACGGCCTTTTGAAGAAGTGAGGACCAGCTAAAATGTCCTCACTCGCCAAAAATGTCCTCACTTTGTTGGTTGAATACGTAATGTAGTCCTCAATATGTGGCAAGTACAAGAACACACACACACACACGCACACACACGCAGTCATGGAGGTGTGTGGTCTATTAAACTTAAAAATCATTTAGTGCTCCACTTTCCGGTAAGTCAGCTGAAACCTGAGTGGTATCTGATTGATCCACTCTTATTTCATCGACCATCCCACCTTCATCCTTTGTCTTTGTTTCGCGCACACGTCTACCTCCTATCCCTTTGTTATACACTTGCTTTGTTTGTACTGTAAGGTGTATTTAATAATAATCATTAGATAATCATGTCTGTTTGTACAAGCAAACACGTTCAAACATTTGCCAGTTTCAGACACTTAATCATAAGGAATTTATGACAGTAAATTTAGCTTCTGGGTTTTGAACTGCTGGATGCCCACAATAAGCAGTGGCATCAACTTTAAGACAAGCATTTTTCAGAGTTTCTCAACATTATATAGAGCAAAATGATTCACTTAATCATGAAAATAATCATGAGATTAATCAATACCAAAAAATACTCGTGTATTTAGTGTAACACTTTACCATTATACTTTCAGGGCAATATTTATGCTGGAGGCTAAACTTATCCGTCTTATGTCAACATACACACCGGTGCACAAACGAGGCCGCAGCCTGCAAAATGTAACATATCAGCTAAATGTTTTGTGCTTTCATGTCCTCAGTTGCAGAGTTGCTGACTACAGTACTGTGGCTGTCTGTGTGTGTATTCGTCTGTTTTACAAATGTCCTCTGTGTCATCATAGAACATGGTCTGGGATGCTGCTCACCTAGTTCTATGTATCGCACATAAGATTTGTGAAAGAAAAGGAAGTATACAGTTACTGGCTCAAAGTTTCCCCTCTATTAGAATAGAAATGTGCTTGAGGTGTGACATCACGATTGAATTTACTAACACCCTCTCTCCCTCCCTCTCTCTCTCTCCTGGGGTCAGGACTCCCTCATTTTGGAGAAGAATGACATGCACCACCCAGTCTGTTCCTTTCAAGATGATTTCCAGGAGTTTGAAATGATTGACGATGAAGATGAGGATGAAGAGGAGGAAGAAGAAGAAGATGAAGAGGTTGACCCTGATGCGCCCCCGTCCCCCTCTGTCTCCCCTCCTCCCTCTCCTACTCTTGGTACAGCAAAAAGCAGACCCACCACACTAAACCTCACCACTGCCGTGTCCCAGGTAAGCTGCCTGAAGGGCTTGTTATGATCATATTTTAATGGGTCCAAGTGAGCTTGTTTAGCATCATTCTCTCTCTTTCCATCAGGATTCACTGAACAACAACAGCAGTCTCTCCCCAAAGAAAGGAAGCTGGCAGGACTCTCTACGTATCCCAGCTACACAGCGTGAGGATCAGAGTTTTTTCTCTCTTTAAATAATTGGATGAGTGTTATGTTTTTATTTGTTTGTGTCTATTCATTTGTCTGTTAATCACACACAACTCATGACTTTTATGAATGCAGCTTAAAAAAACATTCAACCTAGCAAAGAAAGAGCAAGTATTACACAGTAAGAAAAAAAAAAACAATAAATATCGAATCTACCTCCAGGCCATCTGACTCCCACCCACTCATGTCTGGAGGATGGTAGCCATGTGACAGGCCAGTGCCCAGCCTCTCCAGTTTCCCAGGCACCAGGGTCCCAGAGCAAAGGTACTCCAGCTAAACAGGCAGGGGAGGGCGGGAATCCCCAGTCCCCTCACAGGCCCCTCCTCTGCGACATGGAGGGCAACAGGCGGGAGAGGCCCGAATACGGTAACAAAAAGGCCAGCCCAGCAAGCTTAGGGCACATTCCATCAACATCTACATGTGTAAAAGTGATTTGAGTTAGTTCATTAATATCAGAGAGTGTCCTGACCTTTATCATCCTGCATCCTTTCTTCAGCTGATGACAGTAACTTTTTAAAAGCCATTTATACTCTATCTTGCCCGAACTATTCATGTTTTTTTCTGTTATGTGTACACGTTATCAGTCTGTCTCGACATCACTGTTAGTGGCCAACAACGGTGTCCAACTCTTACCATAACCAAACACATCCATCAGTCAGTATGTTTACTTGATATTAGAAAAATAATGATTGTGTTTGTTTGACTAAAACTGGGCTTTTGAAATGCATGTAAAGATGTTCGTTGTTAGTCCAAGTGAAATCGTACTTTTTAAGTACATAAAGCGGTTGGGGGAAATTTACACAGGCATGTACGGTTGGCCCCCCATTGGCCTCGGCATTTTGAACATCAATAGGTCATGTATTAAATACAGAAGTCGCACACCACCCGAGGGGGTTTCATGGAAACCCATTTCTAGAGAGATGTGGAGCAAACTATGCTCTCTCAGCAGTTTTTGAATTTACATTCACCATTTGACAGGAACATGGCTTTCTACTGGCTGACTTTGATTGCAATCAGCTGTAAGGAGGCACATAACTTGGTCAATATATCGATTCTTCTCTGGTTCTTGTACTGGGATGACAGTAGTCCAATTAAATGCCTGCAAGTGTGCATGTAAACCCAAAGTGCTTTTAATTGAGGTCAGTGATTAAACAGACTTGACAGCTAAAACCAAAACAAAGCAACAAAACAATATTATTCATATTACACAATAATTATCCAAGTTCGTCTAGCACCTGAAACCTCTCTAACATGTCTCCATTTGCCCTCGCTGTAAAATTATATTGAATTCATGACTACTACTTTTCATTCTCTGATCAATTTCATGTTTCTCCATACTTTTTATCCTGTCAGGTTCATTTGGCCAACATAAGTCCCAGCCTTGCTCTGGCGATGTGACTCAGCCAAAGGTTGACCCAACAATCCAGACAACCAGAGTACCCTCCGTAGATGAGCATTCCCAGTGTTCGGACACAGAGGTGGACCATGACCTCAACAATGATCACAACCACAAACACTCAAACCGGCGTGCCACAGACACATACACAATCACCAACGAGTCAGGTATGGAGCCAGAGACTGACCTAGACCCAGATGGAACCAGTCACTGCTTGTCATCCACCGCACCAATGGGAGCCAACGACGGTGCTGACACACCATTGTCTGATGAGGAGTTGGACAAAGACTTTGAAGTTGAGTTCATGTGTAAGGAGACCTATGATATGGTGTGTAAGGAGAATCAGTCAACATATGTTGAATTTCCACCTATTGAACCCTCTGAGCCAGCTTCTTTCTCCAGCTATGTGTCCTCCAGCCGTTCTGATGCTCTGGAACAGTCCAACAGTTCTGATGGTCAAGAAGCAGCAGCCATTCAGGCAGCACCCAATGACTCCACCTCTCCGTCTTCAGACCCGGGAATAGCAGATATGAACCAGCAAGGATACGTGACTTCAGACCTTGACAAAGACCTCAGTTCTCCAGGCTCTGACTCCGACCTTGAAGGAGAGCTGGAAGCAGCATTTGCCTGTGGAGGTCCAGTGGTCTCGAATATGATCTCCTCTATCTCTGAGACAGAATTAGACCTGACCAGTGATGACAGTAGCAGTGGACGCTCATCTCACCTCACCAACTCCATCGAGGAGGCCAGCTCACCTACATCAGACCAGGAACTGGACCCAGATACAGAGTTAGAGCAGGACAGTGGCATTGTAGGACTGAAAACATCTCTTTTTCTGGGCCAGCCTGACCCAATTAAAGAAGGGTCTCCCCTACCCTCTCCATCACCTTTACCTTCCCCCACTATTGCCACCCCATCCCCGGTTGACTCCCCCATCTTGCCCCCTGAGCCATACGATGTTGGTCAAGATGGGGATGATGACTTGTCTTATGAACACCAGGCTGACCCCGATGAGACTCTTCCTCCAGCCCAGTGCTGTGAGGACAGCCTGTCCAGACAGATGGTGCTGCAGATAGAACCAGACCACAGCCTGGAGAGCTTCAAACGTTCTTTCTACCTTCCAGTGGGACCCAGGCTAATGCCAAGTGCAGATGAATACGATGGAACCAGTGAGGGAGATTCAGAATCAGAAAGTGAAGATGAACTGAGCGAAAACTCAGACTCACCCTGGCTGCTGAGCAACTTGGTCAACAGGATGATCTCAGAGGGCTCGTACCCAATCAGCTGTCCTGAGGAGTGCTTCAAGAGGAAGGTGTCAGTGTCAGACACCATCTCACCATCCTCAGATATCGGAGAGGGAGACAGTTTTACTGATGAAGACCAAAGCAAGAAATCAAGAATGGTTGGATCAGAAAAAGAAGAAAAGGAAGATGAGGAAAATATGGAGCAAGGAGAGAGCACAAAGAAGGTGGAGTCTACAAATGAATGTGTTGTGACAAATTCTTGCCTCTACATGAGCAACCTCACTGGTGACTCTATTACACCACTGATATTGGAGCGCTGCGTTGACAATGTGAGGGGGAACACAGACTGCTCCTCATACACCACAAAAGACTCCACTAAAACACCCAAGAACACCAGGAGACTGGAAGAAGAAGACGAGCCCAATAACGACTTAATGATGCTAGAAAGAAGGAAGGACATGGATTCGCCAAGCCTTTGCGAGAGTGTGGTCAGCGACAAGGATGAAGGACGAGAGACAGAACCCAGACCTGGAAGCCGCTCCTCAGCCTCTCTTGAGCGCATCACTGAGGTCAAACATAGCCTGACACTGGACATACCCACTGCACAGACTAACCGCTGCTTCAGCCTCACCTACTCCACAGACAACGATGAAGAGGAAGACGGCGACTCTTATCCGTTTTTGTGCGGCTTGAGGAGGCAGTCCTACAGGGGTAGTGACTTAGAGCTTGACAGTTCACCACCCATTGATTCCAGTGTACCAGACCATCCCTCATCTGACCATGATCTCCCACTGTGCGAGAAAGATCTGTCTCCGAGGCAGCCGAATGAAGATGATGGACTGGCCTATGACTCCATGAAGTACACGCTGGTGGTTGATGAGAATACTACACTGGAACTAGTGAGCCTGAGAAGGTATGTTATAGAGATTATGTTACAATAACATTGAACAAAGAAATCAGTGTAGAAGAAAGAACTTATTTTAATTCTACTGAATTAAATTGAAAACAAGCTAGCACCAGACAATCCCATCTCATAATACCACAATGAACTCCAAGAGGCATTCATCAGAGTTGTACAAATGAGCAACTGAGATCCATCTAAATGTCTGAACTCATCACCCGGTGATGATGAGTCTCTGTGGCCCAAAGCAGTAGTAGCTCCATGTCTACGCTCCTTACCTTTGAGCTGCAGTCCATCCTGAAGTCATAAGATATCTTGCCGCCAGAGTATTGCTATGTTCCACAATAGAATTAAGTTACAGACAAAGTCAGAAGATGTTGAGCATTACCGGCTAGATATAGCTGGTCTCACCTCCACACAAAGCTGACCATAGTTGAGTGTGAGAATGTAAATCAGCTGGTAAATTTACAATTTTGCCCTCTTGCTCATGCTATGGTAGTTATCGTTTCTGTGGGTTTTTTCTCTCCCTGTGCTAGGGTTGATCCGTCAAATTTTTTGTCATATGTTGCTCTCTGTTGGTCTGGAACGTGAAGTATAAGGTGCTAGCTTGGTTTCAATGCAACATAATGTGGCTTTAAGCAGTTATTCCTTACGTGGACTTGAAAACTTGTCATAACAGGTGCACCTCTGTCCTGAGCGATGACAGTGAGCTCTCTACGCTATGCGACGAGGAGCCTTTGGGGACGGGTCAGGTGGGCTATGGTTGTGAGGATGAGGAGGTGAGGCCGGAACTCCTGAGTTCTTCTGAGGACTCTTCCCCTGAGGCTGATCTCCCATTTTCCAAGAAGTTCCTTAATGTGTTCGTCAATAGTACCTCCCGTTCCTCTAGTAAGTCAATACATTTCTGATATCACAGCATACTACAGTCAAATGCCAAATATGTAATTCGGTGAAAAGATTGATGTAATTCTTCATTCAATATGAAGTTACATATACACGTACACACGTATACACACACACACACACACACATTAATATATAATCTAAATTTGTCAGGAAGCCTACAGGGGGGGAGGGGGCGTTACATGCACCATCAAACAGTGCTCTCACTTGAAGATTCATATCCCTAATGAGGCGAGATTTACATTATAAAGGAATGAAAAGAGTTTCATTGTTATATCTTGTGTGGATACTGCCAGTTAATCTAGTTTACACAAAGATCTCCAAGAAGTTAATGTGAGAAGTGCTCCTTCAAATAACAGGTTAAAGGAATAATAAAGAATGTTTTTTTTGTTGTTTTTTGCGCTCCTCTCCTGTTTCTATCAAGGCACAGAATCCTTTGGACTTTTCTCATGTACCATCAATGGAGAGGAGAGGGACCAGACACACAGAGCAGTGTACAGGTAAAACAATGTTTACACAACCAGAAGTGCAAGGAAAAAATGCTTTTGTAGGAAAAACATTAGGTCCAATTTATACAATTTGTGTGACTCTGGAAAAATATACTCTTGATGAAGAATATTTCTATAAGTTTTCTTTCTACTGCAGCAATCATGAGTCACGAATATTGGTAGGGAACAAGGCTGATGTCAGAGCTTGAAAGCAGCAGGGTGGCCAGTTATAATCACACCATTCACCACCTGGGTCTCTCTGTTTATGTGTGAACTACAAAGGGAGGGAGCAAGCTATTGTACATGCACTTCACTTGTATACTACTTGCAATTAAACAATGCAATTTCTATCTGACAGTCTCCAACAACGCATTTAGACCTGTTTGTCTCCCTCTACTATCTTCCTCTGTGAGCAATTTAATCTGTCTGGTTGTCACCTGAACCCAACCAGACGCAATTTCATGCTTTCATTCCCGCTCTCTGCTGCCCTCCGCAGGTTTATTCCCAGACATGCAGATGAGCTGGAGCTGGATGTGGATGATCCTCTGTATGTGGAAGAAGAAGAGGATGACTACTGGTACAGAGGTTACAACATGCGAACAGGGGAAAGGGGCATCTTCCCTGCCTTCTACGCCCATGAGGTCATAGGGCAATCCAAGGAGTTGTTGGGTGAGGGAACCAACTCTGGCTTTTTAAATTTGATTGACGAGGAGGGAGTGAAGTTGTTACCTCGCAGCAGAATGTCATGTATGTTTCTACTTAACACTCTTTAGGAATGAAACGAAATCCCGCATGGATTGAGACATTCAATGTTCAATTCTTGGGTTCTGTGGAGGTACCTTATCACCAAGGCAACGGAATTCTTTGCGCAGCCATGCAGAAGGTGAGCAAAGTGTAAAACACATCCACAGTAACACAAAACAGACAAGATGCTGACATGTCGTATTGTCTTCTTATGAGATTGCAATTTCGAGGAAACGGACAGTTCATGTGCGGCCTCCTTCCCTGTGTGAGTTGGAGATCAGCTTGCAAGGAGTGAAACTGATAATGAGCCTGGAGGATGAATATGACTCCCTTGATGAGGTATGGAGGACAAATTAATGAATCACTATTGATGACACATTCATTTGAAAAGGCTGAACATCATTAACATCCATTATAATCCACAAAAACAGATTCAACTGCTCCTGTCATTTTTGCCGGACAGTTGCTAACATGCCACTTGATTTTTAATTTTATTTAGCCAACATGTGGTCAGTTTATCCAAATAGCACCTGCTTGTAAGTCTGCTACATGTTTTTCTGGGACAACAGCAATCTTTGTCACTGACTCCCGACACGTTCAGCCAGTCAGCATCCGTCACCATCCAAGGCCAACTATGATCTATGTAGTGCTGTGTGGTAATCTACTGTGGAGCTCTGAAGTCTCGCCAGGCTTTTGATGGATGGTAGAATTCCTTTCGGAAGAGAAATGTTGGTTTCATACATGAAATGGAACAGTTGTAGCTGCCATGTTATTGGTCCTAGGTGTAGGTTCATAATTTTCCTGAACAGCCGCCGGGGCAGCTGAGGAGAGTTCTCCATGTGATCTCTTTAGAATCCAACTTTACAGGATTTTAAACTGCAGATGCTCCATATCTAGGTCAGTTCACGCATGAAACATTTGAAATGGTAAAACTCCAGAAAATGAATCAGCCCTGTAAAGTTTCTTAAGCGGTTGCACAGTTATCACATTTGCTAGGAATTGAGAAGGAACCACTGTTGTTGAAAGTATTTCTTTATAGCTTAATGCACATGTGGAGGGGATCTTGAGCAAGACAGTGAGGTAATTCTGATTACCAACACTTAATTCACCACAGATCTTTATATTTTTGTTCTTGTCTGTCTGCAGTTTGACAGATGTAGTCACTTCTTCCAAATGAAGAACATCTCTTTCTGTGGGTGCCATCCGAGGAACAACTGGTAAGAAAACGTTCTCATCCACTGCCCCTTCGTGCACATGTGCAGTGTATCATCTGACTCACGTTCCATGATGTTGTTCTTCTCTCTGCAGCTACTTCGGCTTCATCACTAAACACCCGATGCTGAACAGATTCGCTTGCCACGTGTTTGTATCCCAGGAGTCCATGCGACCTGTAGCAGAGTGTGTTGGGTGAGTCAGAATCATGCTACTGAGTAATTACTCCTCAGAAAAGCAAACATAGATTAATTAATTTGCATACTGTTTTAGTTTGTTGTGAGATACTGCTATTTTATCAGACATTTACAGCATCTAAGCCAACTAGCAGTTAGCTACTTGATCAGGATGTGGAGCTCTGAAATGCACAGATCTGCTTTTAGCTCTTTAAATGATGCACAATAAGAATATTTTCCAAAAAGTTGGCAAGTTTTTTTGACATGTAGGAGTGTGTGTAAGGTTAAATAATGATTTCAGGCAGTGTCGAGTGTGATTAGTTAAGATGCAGATAACTCACTGTCTCTGAAACAAGGGCAGACGGTGGACCAAGGAATTGGCAGAACAGTCCAGACAGATCAAAAACAGTTACCCTGTTGATGGAGAGATTTCTGTATTATTATTAGAATAAAGAACACTATGTTTGCATTTACTGGATATAAGTACAAAAACTGTGAGGTTCAGTTTGTAGTCTAGTAGCTGTCAGTAAGATATCTGTGTTATCTGTGTTTGTGCAGACGAGCCTTCCAGGAGTACTACCAGGAACATCTGGAGTATGCCTGCCCCACTGAGGACATCTACCTGGAGTAAGAAGCATCGAACCATGAGGACCACCTTCTTCCTCTACAGCTTGCGTATGTTCATCAGGTTTGCCATCAGAGGGCGCTGTCAGTGGGGGTCTACTCTCCATTGTAAAACACTCTGAAACTGGGATCTTCATTTCTACAGTATGCTAGGCATTTGACTGACTTCATTCATCTCTCTCTTTGTTTATTTCCATCGTCTCGATGGATAGATGCCTGTTTCTTTTATCTTTTTCTATGATATAAAACTAAGATGCTGAGCACCTGTTTATTTAAAGGCTCCTCTTTTGAAATGAAAACAATATACCTACTACTGCAGTTTCACCTTTCAATGCATGGCTGGTAGGATTACTGCACACAGACACAGTACACATATCCAAGTGAATGGCAAGCAGCTCAACATTCAGTAAGGGGATGGTGTAGAATCTAAGACGTTGGGGGTTAATTAACTATAACTGTAAATATGTATTTCTTCAATGTAGACAAACTGCTGATTTGATTTCTACTGATAGACATTGGAGCAAAGTAGAGAGAGTACAGTGAACTGTCCTTGGTCTAAGCTTAACCCCTGTGTCGCGTACAAGACGTAATGTGTGTTGTAAATAAATGTATAGAAAGTAGACATACAGGCGCCTCGTCCAGACTAATTAAGAAACACTCAAAGTTGATGGAGGGAATTCTGCTCTCAGTTTTGTCGTGGGTAATGATAGGAGACTATTTTCGGAATGTTGCACTGACTTGATATGAACTTTGAACGTCATCGGCCCCACTGGTATCTTATCGAGTTCGGATCATGTCCAGCAGCTGTGAGTACATGCGGATGATATGATGACAACTATTCAAGGATCCTCAACGTTGCACTGCATGCTCACCTACATCACGGAGCGCTTTTCTGAGACATGATTCTACTGATAAAATGATGAATCATAGAACAAACACACATTTTGCTGAGGTTAAAGGAAGCAAAGGCCCTGTGAAAAGCCATATACTCACACCTCTGACTGTTTAACTCTGGTCTTTAGTGATATCTTTTCTTTCAACGTGGCAGAAATGAAATCGACAAAATGACGTGAGGCTGTACGGCAGTTCGCATACTTCCTGTATCACCACAGAATCTTCAATGAGGCATTACGAGGAATGTTTGTAGTTATGTAAATGATTTGACTGTGAACTTTGTTTTGTTTGTTTTTTTAAGTATGGTGGACAAGAGGGATTATTATCATATTTATTTATTTATTGCTTTTAGTCTGGACAAAGGTGGGTTATCATTCACATGTTACACAATAACTTACAGTACTTGAGTTGTTGTAGCATGCCATATCTTTCAGCTCAACACCGTATATAGGGGAGGGGGAACATTTCAGCCTTTAATCACCTTTAATCATCTCCCATCGTTCCTCAAACACTGTTTACCATCGTGCTCTGCTGCTTTCAGTCACAGTCCAATAGGGGAAAAAAAACACAAATCTACAGGATTTCAGTGTTAAAAGTTTACTGAAAGTCGATATTGTAAGAGGGGAGGGTGCTGGGTGTTATCGACATACGTACCGCTGTCATTTAGATCATGTATATACAATCTAAAGTAGTGCTGTGTCCTTTATGTTCTGTATGTTAATGAAATGAATGTGTAATTAATTACAACGAAATAAAAAAAATTACATCCAGACAAAAAAAAAAACAAAACAAAACAAAACATAAAAGAGAAAAAAAAAAACATTAATGTCTATGATCTGCAATAATTTTATTTCAGCGTCTCATGTTTCCACACAAGGTGTGTTATCTGTCACAATGGCGGCATTTTGGGTAAATGTGGATGAACAGGCTTCTAAAAGCAGCACATTCAGGACACGTTTATGGCATCGTTAGTGTGACACACCCACCAGAAAACCTGCTGTATGAGCTGAGTAGTGACTGAGTCAGCTGCCATTGGAAAAATGATTATCGCCAATTATATTAAATCAGCTTTGAGCTCCAACAGTGTGACCCATCCCTGATCTATATCCTTCTTCTTCTTCTTTTTTTTTGCTTCTGGTTCTGTTTTTCTATCTGCCTGGTTAAATAATAAAAAAAAACAACTTCTTTCCACACAGCTACACAAAAAACAACCTCTGAGGATGAGTCTAGTACCGCATAGCCACCGAGACATGAGTTCATAAATAAAACCAAACTTTTGACTTTATTACATTACATACAAGATTCTGTATACCTAGAGGAAAAACAGTATGTGACAGAACAAACATATCCTATCTTTTATCTTTAAAAACATGAACTTGTAAAATTCAAGGGAAAAGAAAAAGACAAAAAAAAATGACTCTGCCTTGTCATGAATTTGGTCTTAAAAATAAAATATATGCTTGATGTCTGAAACCTTTATTGTGGTCTTTATTGTTCAGTTCTGTTTTGATTTCTGTTTGTAAAAACTGGATGATTTTAAAGAATGCTGGAGTCAAATCGACATCATGAATTAAAAGGTTAAATGATTTTAAAAGCAACTAAGGAAACATACAGTACATTGCAAATAAAGGCATTTTTTTTCATTCCTCATTGAGGAAACTGGTTATTTGCGAATTACAGTACTCTTTAAGTAGACGTGATCATCATCAAACATCAGCCTTGCATTTGGTGCTTTTTTAACAAAAAAACAAATCAGTGCATTACCTCCCTCATTCCCATCTCTACATCTTTGTCGTTACTGGCTGATAAGGGGCCGTTAGCAGCGGCAGCAGCTGGGTTTGGGGCTGCACTGAGGATTGCAGCAAGGCTCCAGCAGCGGGTCATTCCCTTTTGCTATCTGACTCTCTCCAAACACCATGGAGGCTTCGAACTGCTGCTTGACTACCTTAATTCTCTCCAGCAGAGCTCGGATGTCCGGTCTACCCATCAAGGGGAGAGGGTAATTCTCGGAAGGGTCGGCCTCCAAATCAAAAATGAGCGGTGGGTCGTGGGCCGTCAGTACTGCGAACACTGGACAGTCTTTATCCGGGGTCGTACCACTGTGGGTTGCACCTGATGTGAAATAGATCAACAGGCAGGAGTCAAAGCCTGTGTGACTGGGATTCTGTTGGTTCTGGACATTTCTGATAAACTGCGGGTGTGAAGCCCACCTCGTGTGTAGAAGTGGGCCTTGTACTTCCCGAGCCTGAGCGCAAACAGGCCGTACTGCTCTTTGGGATCTGTGGGGTAGAACATCATCGTCTCCCTTTTACTCTGCAAACAGGAATTAAACATCAATGCATCAGTTTGATTGTCACAATATTACCAATAATTTGCTGTGATGTGTCTACCTGTCCGTGTTTAATGAGGATTTCTGTCATATCGACGCCGTCCAGCTGCACCTGAGGGAGTTTGGCTCCCGCTAAGCTCGCTATGGTGGGCAGGACATCCAGAGTGCTCGCCATCTCATGAGTCACACCTTAGACAGGTAGTGTGCAGAGACGAGAGGCACAAGGCATCAGGCGTTCATTGTTCTGCAGTCATTGAATGCAATTCATGCTTGTACTGAAATGAAAGGAGAGAGTGAACGTCTGGAATGGTTGAAATCAGCCTCACAATTGGAAAAAGTTATTCCATGAAAACAAAGTTGGTGTTTGCACATTAAGCCGACTATATCTGAGATTTCTGCAAACACTCATGGTGCCGCTGTCACTGGGTGAACACGTGGTGCGCCTTCTTGGCTCAGGCAGAGTTGGAGAGGCAGGCTTCAGCTCAGAATGTGGACAGTAGCCTCCAATGAGAAGATGGTGTGGGGGTAAAACCAGATATGGAACGAGCAACGTTGCGGCACAAAGGCATGAGAAGATTTTATATGCTACTTGTCTTTTGCCCATTGAGTTTACACTCACTTGCTGTATGTTAAAGTCATACTTCATCCAAGAAGGGGTTTTTTGTTGTTGTTGTTGCTAATCAAGTACCCAAAAATAGTTGTTTACATGTTTTTTTCCCTTCTCCGTCACTTTGTGACTCTAGAGTGCAGAATGAGCCAGCCATGTGTATTTAGCTTGATGCTAATAGCAACTAGAGGCTAACAACAGCTACAACAACAAAACAACAGCAAAAGTGTTCAAAGATGTCGGTTTACAAACCCCCAAGCGCATCGCTCCAAGTACTCTGATATATCGAGGTGTAAGCAAAGTAATCCCCAAACTCTTGGACCAGATCTAAAAACCAACCAACTTTAACCCTTAAGGTTCACTACTGTTTCACTGCAGCGCTGAACTGGAAGGGTGATAGTTGATAAATCTTGACCTGCAGGATTCCAGACCAAATGTCAGACATTTTGTGTAAAGCTATAAGTGCGTGGGTGTGTGAACGCTTAATCCAAACCAAGTGCAGTGTGTGTAATCCATTTCAGGAGAAGCGTCCACATTTGCAGAGGACCAAAAGAGTTCTGACCTGGTGTGATGGTCCCAGGCCAGAAGGCGATGGCTGGCTCTCTCATCCCCCCCTCATATGTGGTACCTTTCCCACACTTCAGGAGACCAGCATTACCTCCACGGGACATGCGCATCAGTTCAGGCCTACAGTACACACACACACACACACACACACACACACACACACACACACACACACACACACACACACACACACACACACACACACACACACAAGAAAAGCACCATATTGTACAATAATTCAATATAATCTATGACGCTGCCGTGCTGCTTTTTCTTCAAATTAGCACTTGAAAATAATATAAAATTATGTTCCAACATAACAACAAACCCACCCGTTGTCTGCTGTGAAGAAAACCAGCGTGTTGTTGATGACTCCAGTCTTCTCCAAGGTGGCTAAGAGACTCCCGATGGTGTTGTCAAACTCCAGCAGTGCATCCCCAAATGGGCCCCTAAGAGACTGCCCAGCAGCCCCCGGACCAGCATACTGAGGGTAGTGGGTGTGCTGGGGGATGGAAGAAAAAAAAAAAAGAGAATATTGTTCAGTCTAATGCACTGTTTCCATCACCTATAAACAAGAGGGGCAAAAATGAGGAGCGAGATGCTAACTCCGGAATTTCATAACATGTTTTCATTTTTTGAAGAGTTCAACTGAGCCGGAGAAATCTTTACACTGAAGGGAGTGATTTTCCTCTCACTATCCCAGGAGGTTTTTGTTGCCTACATGGGACGGATAGTAGAGGAAGAAAGGTTTTCCGTTCCTGGCTGCGGCGGTAATGAAACCGGTTGCGAAGTCACTGTAAGCCCTCTCCAGGTCCAGGAAGTTGACCGGTTGTTGCTTGATGACATCATTGCGCATGAGCGGAACAGACACAGTGCCGACGTCACACAAGCCGAAGCACTTCACATCTGGAGGGAAACAGGTCAGGTTATGGCACGGGCCCTGCGGAAGCAACAGAGAGAGATTCAAATAGATCCGTCAGGACGAATACACGCCACACAACTTTTCTTCTGTCAACTAAAGGTAAAATGCAAAAAGATAATCCGAAAAATATTTTGAAATAAATCACACAAAATGACGTACATTACTCACATTATTTTAACACACAGATAAACGTAAAACTCTATCTAACTTTCAGTCGGCAAAATAACAACCATTCAATGTCCTAAATGGGTGCAGAATGAAGTGGTAAACTTTTAATGTGAATTTTTTTTTTTTTTTTTATCCGCTTGCACCGACCATGTCGTGGGAGTAGGGGATCCCCAGGTACTGGTCAAAGCCCTGCTTGGTTGGGAGGAACGTGCCATTAGGCCCAACTCCCAGGTGCCACTTCCCCACAGCAGCTGTAGCGTAGCCAAGAGGTTTCAAGACCTCAGCGATCGTGGTCTCATTCAGAGGAAGACCGCCTACCGAGCCTGGATACAACACTCCCGGGTAAATCCCTGAGCGGGTCTGATACCGGCCCGTCAACAACGACGCCCTGGAAGGCAAATAATAAAAATGAAAGTTTGGGGGTTAATTCAGGTAACAATGAAAGGAGCGTGTCGGGCTTCCATGTTACGCTTCAGATGAAAGGTGAGACAACAATCCAGTCAAAAGTGTGTGTTTCTTCTTCCCGCCACAGTTAAATGTTATTTCTGCATCTGTGTAGAAAGATGGATGACAGGTCTACAAGTTAATGAGCGAAGGATATTCAGATCACATTTGGTGATGAACAGAGCTGTGCTTCTGTGAGCAGGAACTGTGACATCACAAATGTCTTAAAAACCAATCCAGTTTAATATTCAGGAATGACAAAGAGTGAGAGAAGTAGGAGACATGGTGGTATTCATGACTCAGGAGTCTTTCATGAAGGGATTTTGGAAAATAAAATACTACATAGGAATTATTGTGACTTTCACTGGAATTGAGATATAATTAACACTATCAAAAGGACCAATCATTAGAGCATCATTGGCATTATAATTTGATAACATGATGGTAATGATGTGATTTTTACAGGGAGGTGTGTTTCGACTCACATTTGGCCTTTGCACCTCCTGTAATTTGGAGATTGCACCGAGGCAAACTGCAAGGTTAATCACATTTCGAAACATCGTCCAGCCACGGGGAGATGCACTACTTGGCATTTTAATGGTTTTAATGTGGTTATTAAATATTTATCCATGAAAAAAAAAATCAAAATCAATCAAATGATACGTGAGTGGATTGTATATTTAGCGTCACTTCTAAAATACAGCATCATGTCGTTCAAGACTAATTTCACTCACATGATTGATTTATGGACTCTTAGTAAACTGAGGTAAAAACTTGTGGAAGATACAGTGATATGAGTTTGGTTCCTGCTGTCGTCACCTGGAAGTTTTAGCTCTACCCTAAACAAGCGGTCGACTTGTCTCCGTGTGTGCTGTTTGTTCGCGCAGCGGCGGCGGCGGCAGGTTACCTGGAGGGGCTGCAGACCGGGCTGGTGCAGTAGAAATCTGTAAAGCGGAGTCCCCCCGCAGCCAGGCGGTCCAGGTTCGGAGTCAGCGAGGTGGGGTGTCCGTAACACCCCAAGTCACCAAAACCCAAATCATCCGCGAAAAGGAGGATGAAGTTAGGCGGCGAGCCTGCGCAAGAATAAACCAACAAAACGGTCAAAAAGCCGAGCAGGTTGAAATACATGTCGCTCGGTCTGGGACCCAAATGAAAACATCAGCCACTTCCGGGATCTGAGGAGGAATAGCATAGGAGGCGGGGGTTCAGTTGATCGAAGTCGCTCATTGGAGCGTGATGATCACGTGTGTTTTTGGCTTCAGCGTGGAAGCAATAAATTGGAACGATTCCTCAATTCTATTATTATGTAATTCTACTCTCTATCACTCTGTGGCAGAAGCCGCTTCCCACCTCCACCCCCCAAGAGTGACCGTTGTGTGTTAATATGATGCCAACAAACGTGTTTATCAGTTTGTAAAACTACACTAAATCAGCTCCTCCGGTCAAGTTAGATGTTCTCAGATCAGTACTGAAGATGAAGGTTTGTAAAAATTAGCTTTCAAATAAAAGATAAGTTACATAAAATAGTACAAAACAAAAGATTATATGTCTCATAACCAAAATGAACTGTGTTAAAGAGGAGGGCCCTGGGAGGTGCGTTCCTCTGTCAGGGCAAACTTTTGGCCCCTGGTACTTTGGTGCTTAGTCCCTAATTAAAGCTGCCAACCATGAGCGGCCCCTCACACCCCTGTTCACGTGGAAATACTGGGAATTTTGGTATGGATCGGATACCAAGTAAATACAGTGCCAGTATCGCAGATACCGATATGTTTGACTTGAAATGTCATGATCATTGAATCATTTTGCGATTTTACCTTTTGTTAGTTGGTTATGATAAAACACTGGACAAAGATTTTAGACAAATAAACATTTTTTGTATTAACTAACTACACTTTAAAACAATTTAACAGTATAAAAATAATAGAATAATTCCCCTTTTACCTTTTACTACGTGCAGTTGTTTAAGAAAAAGTCACTAGTGCAAAATAACAAAAAGCAGCTGTGTAACATAAATATAACAATGTTAACACAACAAGAAAAACCTTCTATTACACATATATTTGAGAAAAAACAATTCAGTAAAAAAGAAAGAAAGTGGGTTGTGCAGAATAAACAAAAGCAACAATTTAATAATAAATATAAATATAGCCATGAGTAGCACGGTGGTGCAGTGGTTTGCACTGTCGCCTCACAGCAAGAAGGTTTCCGGGTTTGTGTGTCCCGGCTCCATCACAGGATCTTTCTGTGTGAGTCTCCATGTTCTCCCTGTTCCTGCGTGGGTTCTCTCTGGTACTCCAGCTTCCTCCCACAGTCCAAAGACATCAAGAGGGGACGAGGCTGATTGATACTCTAAATTGACTGTAGGTGTGACTGTGAGTGTGAATGGTTGTCTGTCTCTATGTTTTGGCCCTGTGATGGACTGGTGACCTGTCCAGGGTGAACCCCGCCTCTCACCTGAAGGCTGCTGGGATAGGCTCCAGCCTGAAACCTGATATCCGGGTGTTGTATGAAGGGGCAGATTAATGCTGCCCGGTGATACAAGCTGACTTACTGTGTCTACTGGAGAACAAACACTTGCTAAATGTTATGTTGCTGTGCACCTGAACACAACACAATGTAATTTCATTAGTTACACCAGGCTTTCTCACTGCAGGCACTGTCGTAGTTGACACTGTACTGTGATGTATCTTTTTTTTTTTAAGACAAAAATAAAGTTTGATTACACACCAAATTATTATAATTATTATGATTATTATGATGATGATTATTATTAATACTACTACTACTACTACTACTACTAATAATAATTTCCTCATTCTAGATGATGTGTTGAAGCAGCGATTTGATTCAGTGGAGAAGCACAGATGATCAGTTCTGCTCTGGAGCTTCTTTCGAGAACAGGTTGAGCCTCATTCATGAAATGTTCTTATGCACAAAATTGCTCTTATACACATTAGGAATTTTTTTCCTCCTCAAATTAGTCTTTCTGACAGCAACTCTGCGCTCCTCCCAACATCTGCTCTGTTCCTCTTGTAACATTAAAATCTTTACGCCCCCCCATTGCCCCACTTTCTTACTCGTTTAACATATTTGGATGAGTACAAAATGATCAGAGGTTGCTTGGGTAGACCTGAAAACTAACAATACTCTCATACCTCTGTGTCATAACCCCAAAATTGTTTTGGATTTTTGAGACATTCATGAATTAGGTTCGTGGTGGGATACCTTTGGGTCATGTTTTTTCTGTTGTAGGTTGCTGATCTGTCAAATTAAGGCTTACAGATAGACAAAGGAAAACAAGTTTTCCTATTTTAAAATTAGAAATATATCTCTTCCCCAGCGGGACTGGGGTCCTCTCTGCCCTGTCTCTCTGTGGGTTGCTTCCGGGTGGGGGTTGCTGCTCCTTTGCTTTCCTACGGGTCCTGGCATGGGTTGGACCTGTGGCTGTTTCCTGGGGGGGGGGGGGGGTGGCCTGGGGCTCCCCGTGTCCTGGGGGTTTCTGGGCGCTCTGGTGGCCTGGTCCTGACCTACCTGCTATCCTGGACTGGGGGTGCGATGTCCTGGCCCCCCCACATCAGATACAGCCAGCTACGCACAGCATCCAAGACAAACAGTAGCACACACACATACGCACACACACATACACACGCGTATACACACATACACGCATGTGGCGCACAACTGACCCACAAACACACACTCAGACATTTATCTAAAAATTATATTAAACCAAATGGTAAGCCTGCACTGGAAATTCTGCAACCAATGTTTTTTCCTTTTTTTTTTTTCTCCTCTCTGTTGTTGTTGTTACTTTTTCTTTGTTTGTTTGTTTGGTTTTTGTTTTTTTGTTTTTTTCTGCTATTGCTGTTGTTGTTTTTGTCTCCCTTCTCCCCCTTGTCTTCCCTATCCTGTCCCTGTTCTCTCTTCCTATCCACTCCGGAGCCTCAGTCCGGTAGCTTTATCAATGAACCAATAGCATTCCTAATAAAATTAAACATAAATGGCAATAGGAGGGGTTTATCAGATTCCTCCTATGCAGAGTAAAACTGCTTCAGTACAACAAGGCACCAGGAACATTGATGCCTCTTGCCCCAGCTACTGAACATGACAGGTTTAAAAAGGAAAAAAAAACAAAAACAAGAAATATATCTCTTCATTTAATAATTTTTTTTATGAGGGAGAAACTGGGTTCACAAGACTCATCAAACCCAGACAGCAGGCACACTCGGGCCTAACTTGGGATTTCTTATGGCACTAAAAGCTCAGGTTTGCCTCTTGAAAGTGTTGCGAGGGCCAGAAATGACCCTGATGAGCCGGGGTGGGCCACTGGTGGGTGATTTCAGGTGGACATGTAGCAACGTTAAGATATTTCAGTGTGCTTGTTCAACAGATGCAGAGGGTTTGATCAATTGATCTGCGGAGATAATTATCCTCAGTAGCCTACACTGAACATTATTATTTAGCTAAGCGTTTGATTGGCACAAAATTACACATTACATGCATGTTCTTGTTGATTTTCTTGCTCTGGTATCCACATAGCAACACACCATGTCTCTGTTGGACCAGTATCTAATGGTAATTGTATGGTATGGTGCACAACAAATCAGAACTGTCATAGTGACTGGACTGGACATCCTGGAGCCTGGTGTTTCTCCTCTTACGGGACAGAGTTGGAGCAGAATGTTTGTTGTCGTCTGCCTCTTGAATGAAGTTGTTAGTCCGAAGACATACACATGAGCGTCTGTCCTCTGTGGCAACCTTGGTTTCTGACACTGATTCGACCTGACGCATGGTCAATTACGCAAACAAGAAGGGAATAAAATCAGATGTGCAATGCTGCAGGAGCCACCAGGTTGAGGAGATATAGACGTCACGGCTGACCCTGTAATGTAAAGACCAGAGTCCAGTAACAGCCTATTCATTTATTCTCTGAGTCATGCTTTACTCAGGTGGACAGGGAAGAGAAGGAGGTCACTACCTGCATCTAAATAAGTTACCACTGTATATGCGTGTGTGTGTGTGTGTGTGTGTGTGTGTGTGTGACTGAAGAAGATGAGTGACATAACAGTCCTGTGGTAAATCCTGCCAATATGGTGATTATTTGGTGATGATAACAATCTGTTTTGATTTATTGTTTAAATAACAACTTAATTTGATTTCTGGTGCTTGTTAATATTCTGACCAGATCTGATTTATATAAATTAATATCAACAAGTCAAACCCAAGGCTCATCCCACCCTGGATATCACCTCTTTAAACATGCAGGAACAGAAATATACCTTTCATGGACACTGTGAAATAAAATGAAATGCTTTGGTTTTATGCTTTTGCTTCCCTCCTGATAGGTATGTGCAATATCTTTTAACGATCAATTCTATTTATCTTGTAACTTACGCTCCATTTGCACTGTTACGGCTGGCCATTCATTTTTGTTGTTCTCGTTCCAGTGAGTGGTCTATGGTGTACTGCTGTGGTAACTGCAATAGTTTGATGCAGTTTTCATGAATGAATGGGCCAGTGTGTGTATTCAGGCTCCATTAATTTACAGTGGTGGAAGAAATACACAGTTCCTTTACTTTGGTAAAATTCTAAATAAAAAATATAAACACTCTCTGGTAGAAGTTGTCATTTAAAATGATATGTATTTGATTGGAAGAATGCATTCTACAAGATATTGTGTTTTCTAGCATGTGGGAGTGTTCATTCCTGCTCCCCCTGACCCGGTCAGGGTCATGTCACTGTCGCGGTTGTGCTGCTCTGATTGTTTCCTTTTGAAGTTCCATCCATCCATCCATTCATCATTTTCATTTTCCTGTTAGGGGCGGGGGCGTGGGTGGGCTGGATCCTATCAGCAGCCTTCAGGTGAGAGGAGGGGTTCACCCTGGACAGGTCACCAGTCCATCACAGGACCAACACATAGAGACAGACAACCATTCACACTCACAGCCACACCTACAGTCAATTTAGAGTATCAATCAGCCTCGTCCCCTCTTGATGTCTTTGGACTGTGGGAGGAAGCTGGAGTACCAGAGAGAACCCACGCAGGAACAGGGAGAACATGCAGACTCCACACAGGAAGATCCTGTGCTGGAGCTGGGACTCGAACCAGGAACCTTCTTGCTGTGAGGCCTCAGTGCTGACCACTGCACCACTGTGCTGCCTCCTTTTGAAGTTGACAACTTAAAATGAAAATGAGAGCATATCATCTTAACAGGTTTTGCCATGCTCACTGTACAAAATATTTTCTTTCAAAGTTACTCGTTATTGATGGGTTCAGATCAATGTACTGGAGCAAAAAGAACAATATTTCCTTTGAAATTAAAGAGAGAGATATTTTTATTTTGTTTTAAAAGGGACAGAACAAAAGGTAGACAAAAGACACGTAACATCAAGTGCAAAATTAAAAAAAAAAACCAGCATCTGTAAAAAATCCTTTCATGTGGACTTTTCTCTGTGTAACAAGACACACCTCAAGATCAATAAAAGTGATCACATCAATCAATGTGAGGTTAGTCAGTAAAAAAAGTAGCTATGCATGGTTAAATTTGCAGTTCAACCATTGGTGATTTGTTTTGACCACTGCAAAGTTTTCTGAGTCTCTTATGTTTGTCGGTACAGAGTTCCTCTTCCTCACTGCTCCAATCCAAACGACTGATTACTCAAAGTTGTCCCTTCAAACTGAGGAAGCCAGTAACCTTCCAGACGATGCCACAGCTGGGTTTTTGTGGAAAGTTCAAAGGTTCCTAAAAATACAAATACTCTAGCGAAGTACAGATACTTCAACATGGTACAGAAGTACAGCACTTGAGTAAAAATTCTTTCCATTTCTGTAAATTTGGCAACACTTCCCTTATTTGACTCCCTGTTAAGAAAGTGATGCGGTTTGCTCACATGACAGTGGTGACTGTTTTCTTCATATGAGTTTTAATGTTACAATGTTCTTGGTATTTTTAAATTAATAAACCATTCTATGTTGTGGTATTACATTGATAATTTATCTTTTCTTTTATGCTTTGTCTTTTCTTTGAACACAAGGAATTACACGCCACATCCACTTGTCACTTTTCACGACAAATCGTAGGTGGAGATAATTGGATGTCATTGATGGGGGTTAATGCATTCGACTGGGATGACTCAGATTAAGTGGCTAGAAATGATATTATATCAACAAATGTCCTCACAGAGGAAAATATAGCAACATGAGTGTGTATGAGTGTGTATGAGTGCATATGGCCATTGGTTAGCTTGCGTGCTGTCTAGCACTGCTGTCTAGCCTTAGGGAAGCGTTGCTGTAAGCATCTGCTGATAGTTTTGATTTACTATTCACTTTCACATCTCTCTACAGTACTGACCTACATTCAGCATCTCCTTTGTGTGTGTGTGTGTGTGTGAGGGAGAGAGAGAGGGAGATCAAAAGGAGAGAAATAGAGGGAAAGAGAATTGAGATGAGATATAAAAACGCAGATGCTCCGAAACTGCTGATGGAATTTTATCAGCTGTTTTCTCTTTCTGTTTCTCTGCCATTTGGCAGTGATTTTTTATGCTTTGGGGACTATCGCACTCACCGTGCCAGTAATAGATGATGGTTATCAGCATTAGTTCAGCATGCACGTCATGTGTTTGTGTGTGTGTGTGTGTGTGTGTGTGTGTGTGTGTGTGTGTGTGTGTGTGTGTACACTGTGATCATGGAAGAAATATCAGTAGCAAACAAACTGGTTAAATTAAAAAACATGAACACTCCACCCACTGATCTGAGCTAAAAGAGCATATATACAGATGTAAACATGGCCCATGCTAATATGACATCTTAGCAAAAAAAGGATTTTAACTTCTGAAACAGTGTATTATAATTCTATGTCTTCAATTGTACGCATCAACCTTATTTTAGGAATAAAGCTGGGGTCACTGAGGTCATGCAACTTTGTGTTCATTGTGGATGAAATTCAGTGAGCCTCAGTCGGCTCGTCCTGTACATACAGTAGCAGGATCCCACTGACTATACATGTCTTTTTTAACTTTCCAGAGCTGTTATGACAAACAGCATGGGTTTTTTTCTGAGCAATCAACATTTGTAAGTAGCGAACAGGAGTCAATTCAAAATAATCTAAACCATCCTTTTAATTTTAGGATTGGATTAAGTTTCAGGTTAAGGTTTGGGTTAGACACCTAGTTGCTGTAGTTAGGAGGAAGGTAAGGGACTAGAATGTGTGATGCTAATGAGCGAAAGAATGTCCTGAGCGTGCGTGCGTGCGTGCGTGTGCACGTGCGTGCTCGTGTGTGTGTGTCTGGGTCAGTGATTAAGGTGGAGAGTCTATTCATGGTATCATGGTGACTGATAGATACCATACATCTTATATATATCCGTCGTCATGTTCTGTTGGCTCTTACTCAGGATGGTGACGATGGATTTTTTTTTTTTTTCAGGGGAATGAAATTTGGGCATCTTGACATTAGACGGATTGTCCTGCAGGAGAAAACTCATCTGATTTAATGTCCCTTGAAAGAGAATGTGTGCACGAATGTGAATCGTAGCTTTTTGTTTGAGACTTCTGCTTTCAAAGCTTATGAGAAGTTCTGTATGTGTGTGTGTGTGTGTGTGTGTGTGTGTGTGTCCGTGCGTGTGCGTATGTGTCTGTGTGCTCTTACTGTGTGCATGTGCATGTGCATGTAATGCGATTCATGCTTCAGGCAGTTGGAGGTGTGGTACAAAACAGCCCTGCAGAGCTGATAGAGAAAATATATCCACACATTCCTCTTTCGTCACTCGGGGACAGAAACAGGAGAACCAAAACAGCTTCACACCTGTGGGTGAAAGTCACCCCTCGACATCCTCTTAAGATATCGTGCTCACAATAGTTTCCACATGCTGCCAGTTCATTTGGCTTCAGAAGAGACACAGCAGGTAATAACTGGGATGTGAGCCAAACCATGAACAAGCACCACTATGCCATTGTGGAATATCTCCCTCTCATCTCGTTCTTGCTATTCAGCTCTTCACACAATATTAACTGTCCGAACCCGTGAGTTAACTGTGAGGAAAAAAATGCTTGTTTGTGGATTAGGACAATTTCACCACTAGTGGGCGCCAAAGGACCACACTTACAGGTCTGTATTGATCTCTTTGTGGGAAAGGACCTCCATTCGCTTCAATTTTCTCATTATTCTTTAACAACAGCAAAAAAACCTATTCCAGCAGATTCTGCTGGACAATACACTGGACAGTAATGGGACGACTAAGGGTTCATATGTAACTGCAGCATGTGTTAAGATGCAGTTTAGCTTTTATAGAAGCTGAGTAGAGCTGAATGTTCCTGTTTTAATTAAGGCAGTTCCCAAGCACCTTTACTGCCCTGCTCCTTTCTGCCATTTTTATAACATTTTATGTTGTCAGAGAGAGAGCGAGAGGGGGAGAGAGAGAGAGAGAGAGAGAGAGAGAGAGAGAGAGAGAGAGAGAGAGAGAGAGAGAGAGAGAGGGAGAGAGGCAGTGTTACAGGACCATGGACAGCTCCTCATACTTTGATTCTTCTTTGATTGAGTGCACTTGCTATCATCTTGTTGTCATGGAAATGCATTTCTCATGGAAGATAGTGATGAATAAGGGCAAACAGAGAATTGTAGATCAAGGAGTTTTTCACTTCAAGTAGTTTTTCAGAGCAGACTTTTCTGACAAAAAGGGCTTCATTGTGACACACTCCTATTACACATACCATTGGAGTAATATCAACAGTAAAACATCGTTAAGATTAGCTGTAATAGCGAGAGGAAATTCAGTATACTATGACAACAGCCTGAGGTTTGTGCTGGAGGCAGTTTTGTGAGCACATTTTGCAAGAATCGACTATATGAGCATCAACTTGTCCTTTCCATGACGAAACGCCTGTATTAATCTGTCTGGTAGAGAGAGGGAGTCGGGATAGAAAACATTCTGGCAAATATACAAGGGTTCTTTGGCACAATGGATGCTGGAACTGAGACACAGAATCACGCAATGAAATCTAACAGGGCTCGGTGGAGCAACACGAGCTGAAGTGCTCATAAATGTTTGAGGACTGGCTGGACTAATACGCACCTCATTGGCTCCCACACTTAAGCTCTCATTGTACTAAACATAAAGCTGGCATTCTCTTCAAAAACACGTCACCAAAAATGCGTCACTCAAAGGGTGTTATGGTGACCATAGGATCCTGTTAGGTTGCTACCACACGCTCATTGATTGCCAGATTTAACCACGTCCAACATTCCTGTAATCCAGCATCCGTCTCTGGTTCCTGCTTTCATAAAATGGACCACCAGTAACATGCACAACTTGCCCTTGCAACCATTTCATTTCCAACTGCCTGGTAATTCCATAAAGAGAAGTATTCCGAGTGGCCCTGATATCCACTGCTTTACCTTCCAGCTGTCATCATACAGCAAATCAACTTCTAGAAATGATTTCCTCTTCTTCAGCATGACTCTTGCCTCACCTCTGCTCTCATCGTGTACGCAGGCTGCTTTGAGAGATGGACCGAAATGAGTCCAGAGGAGGAATCGGCCCGCACTGAGGAATGTACTCAAAATTGACTTTCTGCTGCATAAGGTGGCTTAATGCTAGAGCAAACATATTGGTGTTGCATGAGATTAATGCCAAAAATGTTAGCTTGGATGTTATCATCCCTGCTTCTCTCGGTTTCTGCTCACCTGGAGACGCGTCTTGGCTCTCGTTCAGAAAATTCTCTGATGGTTGTAAACAACTCTGTCTGAATGTATTATCATCTCCCACGAGTGTGTAATCTCAAAAACCTGCTCCTCAATTCTGATTTCGTATTCATGCACATGCTGCAGTTGAAAGTAAATGGTCATTCTTTTCTAATTTGAATTTTGCATTGTCATCATTTACAATTAGAACAGACATAGTTAACCCACTACACAGCACTACATCACTCCCTCCCCCCTAGTCTTTGAGACTGATTAAAAAGAGCAACATGCAGAGCTGATTAGATGTAATAAATTCTCACTTACTGCACTCAGGTTGGCAGTTTCTTTCAGGTTGGAACATTTTCCTGTATTTGCTACAGATATGAGCAACACAGAGGCTGTTATCTTTGAGTAAGAAACCCATATTTAAATACATTCACACATAATTTTCATCACACAGATCAAACGGATGTCAAATGCTTATGAATGTAAACAGATTATATTTCACAGTAGAAGGTGCAAACAAGATTGTTGGGCCCTTCATTAGCAGCTTCAGTGCTTTGCTCGGTTACAGTATACAACCAGATCACTCCTAATGACATAAGAGCCACAAAAAGAGTAATGAAAGCAAAACGCATGAGCTAACTTAATGATTATTTTCCAATTCGAGAGTTTATCTACATCAGCTGTTACAGACGTGGCTTCCTCTGCTGCTCGACCGCAGCGCTGGGATCAGCTTATTATTTAAGGGTAGATAGTAAGCAAACAAATGAAAAGGTGGAAGATTACACCCCTCTGCTCATTTGGATTTGACATATGTGTATCATGTTCCAGTGTGGCACATATTTATTCACAATCTAATTCAAAAATGTGCCACTGGTATACTGTCCTCAATCCCTACGGTTTATCATATCAAAGTTGTATATAAAAACACAAACATTTCTTATTTCAAAGTGTATTAAGTCCATGAACAAATGTCAGTCGTCATTCCAAATGATAATACGTGCTTTAAATCACAAAACACTGTTTGCCCCCCCCCCCCAAAAAAAACCCTGTTTACCCTTTCACAGATAATTTATAATGACCTTCAAGTCATGGTGGCATGTTGAGTTGTTATGAGGGTTTAGAAATTGTGGTTAACAATTATTAAAAAAAACTACTTCTGATCAATTTATTCTTATCTGAAACATCTTATTGTAGACCGTCCATTTAACATGTTTTTCACAAGTTAATGGATGAATGTATTTGTCTTCCTACAAGTGACGGAAGTTCTACTACTTATCAGAGAAGCACTTTTTTGAGAAATAAAATTATTATTTAATGAGACAAGAAGATGGATACCCTTCTCTCTTCTGGGTGTGCCGTGGGGAGCTGAGACCCACGGACACTGGCCGACTGTTAGCTAGTTTAACACAATGTATGGTAGTGGGTGGCATGTTAGTATTATACCTCCAAGAAGGTCATCAAATGTACTTTTCTTTAAAATGGTCTCAGTGTATTAATATACCTCAGATTGTGCATACATCCGATGTGGAATTTCAATTTCAAATCATGTAGCATAGTAACTTTAGAATCCGAACTACTTGGCGTGGTGATTTCATGCTCAAAAACTCTATTAAAGCATCAGTCAACAAAACAAAACATTTGTTGATGACTAGAAGAATGACAACAATCTAGACCAGCACTGTAAGGGAAGATGAGGAATTTGTCCTCTGGAAAAACCAAGATTCTGAACCTCTTTGATAGTTTTAGTAAGAGGTATGCCAACCTGCCCACCCACGACCATCCATTGTGCTAAGCTAGCTAGCAGTCGGTCCAACTCTGTGGGTCTGATGTTCCTACACACAGAAGGGTACCTCTCTTTTATTCGAGCTCTGGGTAAGATGGACAATAAGTATGTTCCCCCCAAAAGTGGGTTTATTCACTCAATATTCAACAGAGTATTAAAGTGGTAATACCTACACCATAAACTTCTACTATTAAAACTAATAACAATAATACGAAATACATATTTTAGCACCTTTCAAAAGCACTTAAAAGATGATTTATGATTTTAAAAAAGAATTCTTAATACATATGGATGAAGACAAACTAAAACCATAAGTTTGAATAACAGTTAAAATCATAAACTTGGCATTGAAACCATTAACTCAAAATCAAGCCACAAAATCTGGCAGGTCAGGTGAATTCCAGATATTCTCTCCTGT
The DNA here is from genome assembly GCF_037954235.1 of Aulostomus chinensis. Classification (NCBI taxonomy): domain Eukaryota; kingdom Metazoa; phylum Chordata; class Actinopteri; order Syngnathiformes; family Aulostomidae; genus Aulostomus; species Aulostomus chinensis. Next base: position 16,562,022 of record NC_141326.1, read on the forward strand.
AAAAGGACGCTGTAAGAGAAGCCAGGACTCATTTCCTCTGGCAGGTGGTTCCAGATCCTTGGAGCCCTGATGGCAAAGGCTCTGTTCCCTTTAGTTATCAGCCTGGACTCTGAAGAGACTACTTCAGTGTTAGACTTCCTCAATTGCATAATGAGGCTCAGTGTCTCTGCGCTGACTTCATCATCCTTGTTACCACTTCCAATGCCAGACTGGTTTAATCACATGGAATTCATTTGGTGTGGAAAGGCTGTAAATGAATTAACAAGTATCACAATACAAATTGTCTAATTATATTTTTGACTCTGAATTAGCATGGCAAGCTATTAGCCACAGCCATCCATTTAAAGGGACTCTCCATGGAGCTCTCTCTCTCTCTCTCTCTCTCTCTCTCCCCCTCTTTCTCTCCTCTTCAAATAGGTATTTAAGCTATCCCACTGCATATCAGCAGCCAGACAACAATGTTCCTGGGGTTTGCCTCTGAGCACATCTAGACCCTTGAATCAATTACCGCTCCAATGCCCACAAACCCGCATCCCATTTCTCTGTGTCACGCTCGATAAAAGCTGTTCCTTGTCTTTCCACATTCTGTCTGTCAGTGCTGAAGATGCTTGTCATTTGTCTCAAAGATCTTTAAAACCGTTTCATATTTTGCAGGGCAATACACAGGTGTGACTGTCTTTCTTGAAATAAATAGTTCTGAAATAAAACTGCCCGCTTAAACATGCTGATGTTCACCATTTTCAAACACGATCAAAAGCTGTCATCACCAGAGGCTGCTGTGGCCTAGTGCACAAGCGTAACTTCCTGTCTTTGTCAGAGGCTACACGCATCTTTTAGAATGATGAAAGTACAGCAGTGACTCTCCTGACAACAAAGTCTTACATGGTCCCTGGTGAGGTGGATGGATATGTACATCCAGTCCTGACTGTCAACAAAATAAACTCTTCAAACATATTAAAAACTAATCTGTTGCACATGGGGATAAAGTTGTGATAGCGCAAGGACATGCTAGTAAGACAAAGTATTCATAGAAGTCTACTGAGAGTGGCGAGCTTAGCAACATGACATTGGTTTAACCTGATTAAAGACAAAAGACTAAAATAAATATCTGTCCCTAGGTTTGCACTGCCAGACATCCCTCCCTTGCACTGAGTCAGCACAGAGGACAAATAAGTAGAGGTGCATTATTTTAGTATCCAAACCTTCGACAACATAATTTTAGCATGTAGCTTGCTACTAGCTTGGTAGCTCAAAGCTTGTACAGCGAGAATGAAAATGAACCCACGTGCAGATGATGAGGCAAGAGGAAATGAAACACAAACTAAAACAATCATGGGAGAAACAGGTGGGAGAACACGAGTGCAGCGAAGGAGCCGACTGAGGAAAACTGGCTGGCTGACAGGACTAATTAACAGATGAGGCACAGGTGAGTCTCTCAAAAAAGGCGGAAAAAAAGAACCATTCACACTCATGGTCAATTTAGAGTATCAATCAGCCTCGTCTCCTCTTGATGTCTTTGGACTGTGGGAGGAAGCTGGAGTACCAGAGAGAACCCACACAGGAACAGGGAGAACATGGAGACTCACACAGAAAGATCCTGTGCTGGAGCCGGGACTCAAACCCAGAACTTTCTTGCTGTGAGGTAACAATGCTAACCACTGCACCACTGTGCCGCCCTCACTGTTGAGGTGATGGGCAATATTTTGGTATTATTTTTTCCAATTTTATTATTAAAGATATCTCAAGATTGCCAGAATATTATGATAACATCGCTGACCTTCAAGTGATGAAAATGTAGAAAAAAATGTGAATCAGTGTGTTGTTCATTCAGTGTTCAAAAAATGTTCAAGTTTCTTTATCATTTTGAATAACCGGTCATATTCATTATGTTATACATAAATTTGTCTTATGTAGGAATATTATTGCCTTCAATTTGTGTACACGACATATTTTAACTGAAATATCCTGATATAATATTGCACATTCTGGTGGACATTCTAAATAGTAGAAACATTTACTTTATTCGCTTATTACTGTACATTTTATTCATTTAGATTTTATTATTCAGTTCAAATAATTTAAGATTTACTTTAAGTTTAATGTTCCCTGCCAACTGGGGGGTACAGCAGCTTAAACTCTGTCAAAAGATGTATACTGGCAGTGTGCTAGCATCTGACGCGTGCTCTCCCCTTGCCTTCTTCTGTCTGTTTAGAAGACAACTCACACTGACCAGTGGAAATCAGGTGCAGCTGTCCCTGAAGGTGACTCTCATCAGATTTAGTCAGCATGGTTCCACTACACCATGAATATGTTAATTGTCTTTTTGGCTCAGTTTGAGGTGAATCAGTTAGACTCTGAGAGTGAGGGATTGACTCACAGACTGTTAAACAACTAGAAATCTCATTGATATGAGTGACAGGCATTGCCCTTCTCAGGTGGGGGAGTGAGAGGAATATTAGGTGGGCAGGCATATGTGAAGGTGTGTGTGTGTGTGTGTGTGTGTTGAGGAGAATCATACTGATAAAGATGTCGCGTCACAGCTTAGAAGTGGTAATTATCAGAAGTAAATCCTTATCCGCTTAATTCAGATCTGGTGAATAGCCAACAGAGTAAAAGACATTTTGCTGCCTTTCAGCGCAAGAAATACACACACACACACACACACACACACAGGCAGGGTTTGGCATGGCTTGTGGGAAGAGGTGGCTGGTTTGATCCTTAAGGACTGTGTTGAGGTGTCCTTGAGCAAGCTACGGAGCTCCTTATTGCTCCTGATGAGCACTGGAGGTAACTTCTACCACCACTGTGTGAGTGCTGGAGTGTACCACACCAGACAGGACCCCAGGCTATGTAAAGACACCCCTGAGACAGTTCAGCACATTGTAGCATCGTGTGAGATTAAGCTAGGAACAGCATGTATAGAAAGCCATAAACTAAGTGGCTGGCATATACAGGAGCATCTACACTGAGTATGGGCTGGAGGTCCCAAGGTCAGAATATAAGACCCTCCCTAAAGTGATGGAGAACAACCGAGCTACGATCCTGTGGGATTTCCAGATCCAGACTGACAAAATGGTCATGGCTAACCAACAGGACATCATGTTGAGGGACAAAAACAGAGGAAGGTCATTGTGATAGATGTAGCAGTCCCATTAATGTTATGTCTTTTTCTTAATGGAACATGCCAACTTTTGGTTGTATGCTAACACATTCCACCCACTACAATTCATTGTTCTGAGCTAACTTGCAGTCAGCTCGTCTCTGTGGGTCTCAGCTCCCTATTGCACAAGAGAGAAGAATATCTATCTTCTTGTCTGGCTCTGGGAAGGAAGGCAAATATGTGTATTTTTCAAAAAGTTGGCCTGCTTGCATTGACATATATTAATTTCCTTTGCCACTGACCCAAAGAAAATCAGTATTTTACCTTTAGGGGACACAACTTTTGTCAGCACTTACACAAACTGTTCCCAGTGAACTGCTCTTGAGTGTTGTTTGTGTCCCTGAGAGGCCCAGGCCATTCACACACACACACACACACACACACACAAAACATGAACAACAACTCAAATCTCAACCAAAACTTAGGGAATTATATTTTGCTGCATTAGGACTTGTCTTTGTTTTCCATGTGGACTAGAAGTCCTGATTAGGTTGTTGTTTCCACCAGGAAAGATCTCCAACAGGTAACAAAAACCAAGCACACTATGCACACACCCACATATGCCCGCCTGCACGTGGGAGTGCAAATGCACACACAAACACACACATACATTCCTGAATTATTAATGCAGGTGTGGATTACAACTGCAGAGAGGGAGAGTTTGCACACTCATAAAAAGTGATTAGTTTCACCCCATCTAACCCATTTCCTATCCCCACTTTCATCTCCATCAGACCCCCTCAACCATATCATTCCATTGTACTCCCCACCAGGACCTTTGAACCTGCCTCCTTGATGAGAACTACATGCAGAAACACAGACATTGATCACGAATGACTGGGCAGTTGCTGACAGGCTGTCCTCTTTCCTTTACTCACAGGCGGTATTCAGTCCTGCCCCCCCACCCCCCACCCCCCACCTGATCAGAGCTAGCCTGGCTAAGATCAGCTCAGCATGACTCAGTAAAGTCTGTTCACCTCTGTTTGAATGGAAAGATATTGTTTCACTGGCAGGATCCTCTTACCACAGACAATGAAAGGAGGCCGGTATACCCTCCTTGTGCGCGCGCACACAAACAGACACACACACATGCGTGCGCACACACAGACAGAGTAGTCAGGTCGACAGCCTGAGAGCAGCAGTCAAGTTTTGCCCAGGCGTCTTATCAAGACAGCTGCATGGGGAACCTTTCTAGACTTTCAGAGGAACATCAACTTTCTTCATGCTGTTTGTAGTCTGCTGCTACATTTTACGACATTTAGTCTTTTACTTTTTCTCTTTATGTATATTTTCTTTTGGAATTCAGCAGATTTATTTTCCACCGGTGTTTGGAGTCCAGCTCTTCAGGTAGGTTATATGAAAACATGAATGAGTCATTCTATCATTGTAGTAACTGCTTGGTGATATAGCCTGCTTTGGTTTTTTGTTTTTTTTGTTTTTTTTTCATTTTTAGCAGTGAATTTACATCTATTGGATTCAATGCTGGGATTTTATTTGATATACTTTTGTAAAATTAGCATTTGATTCTACAATATAACCATACAGCGGGGTTATCAATGAACTTATGTACCCTGTATTTCCACTAAGTTCCAGTTCAGCTCACTCTTTTATTTATTTCATTAATCTCAAGCTCAGATCTTACTGCACCCCTCCCAGCTGAGGAGGAATCGCTTTTGCTAATCTTCCTGCAGAGTGAAAAATTTTGGTGTGGTAGGCCTGTTCAGTCCATTCAATATTTGTATTATCTTTTATATACATATAGGCTCACTTTAACATTTGCATTTCCTTAGCATGAGTATCTTTGGCAGCTGGCAGAAAAATAAAAGAGAAATCTCATTTAGAACAAGTACAGGATTAGCAATTCCTCAAGTAGCACGGATATCAAAGGGATGACAGTGGCAATACGAGATGTCAAGACAACATAATACATGTAGACATTCCCACCAGTATTGCAATATTCAAGCAACAAAATAAAATGGCAAACAATGTCATAACAAACCCCCCCCCCCCCCAACACCCAACAGTAATATTCAAGTGTCACTGAAACGGCAGCCTAAAGAAACAGAATGAGAACAAAGTCGGTCTCAGGTGGAATAAGAAAGGAAAGAATACTAAAGAGTGGTAAAGATTACAAAGACTAATCATTTCACCTCCATCGGTTTCTATCAAGTTGTTTGATAACTCGTTTGATGACGTTTAGCTTTGTGGGTCTTTTTATCTTACAGTATAACTTGTCCTGAAATACATGGAAGAAATTATGATGACACCCTCGGTCATATCAACTTGACAGCATCGTGTCAGCTTCATGTTGTCAATTTGACCGTGAAGAAGTCTCTTAGTCAATCAGGTGTGTTAGAATATTTTATGTTGTCACTATGTTTACATGATGTTAGAAAATGTCTTATTTATTGTGTTTGATTAAAACTGGATTTTTGAAATACATGAAAACGTGTTAGCCCAATGGAAAGGTGTTTTTGAAGTTGGACTAACATACCTAGATTCTGAGGTTGAGGTCTGGTGTGTATGCATGATTCAATAAGCCCCAAATTGGCTTGTAAGGGTTGTGTGCATGTTGCGTTTGTCCCACTACAGTGTTTAACCTGGAAGACAAACAGTGCACAGTCAGGGAGGCATGATTGTGGCAGGTGTTTGGGCGCAACCAATGCATTTTTGAAACAGAAAAGAATAAACAAACTTTATTCGGTCTCTGCTAAAAGAGTTTGTGTACTTGTTTTGTATGTGATACAAAAGGTGACCCAGTAGAAAGTCTGATTACAACCAGTAAGAGGGCTTACCGCCACCTAGCATTCAAGAGACGGAATACTTCCATCAATAAATCGATTCGCCCCTGTTCTTTTGTACTGGGACAACAACAATAGTCCAATTAAATGACCTAATGGAGCTCTAAGCATTGCCCAATTGCAACTGTGCATGCAAACCCCCTGCATATGTGGACCCTGGCCACGTCCTCTCCTGATGGCCTCCACATGCTCTGTGCCTTTTCTTTCATCACCCTTCCCACAGCACTCCTCCTCACCTCCTCCATCTGTTTCAATTAGGCAGAGTGCAAGGTGGAGTAAGGAGGCCGCTCACGCAAGTACACACCTAACAGTACAGCACACAGCTGAAAACACTCACTCTGTACCTGCTAGCAGCGTACACTGACGGAGCTGAAAGTATGAGACTGTCAGTGCAATAAAGGAGCTGCCAAAAGTATCTGCGGGTTGTTGAGACAATCTGGGTACACAAGTGACAGGCAGTCAGCTGCAATCAGAATATCAGAGAGAATCAGTCAAATCACACATGCATAATCCACCGCCCTTCACCTCTCATCACTGATGCATCTCCCCCACGCACCCAACTCCCTCTCACTCAGACTGGACTTCACTCCTTTATCAGTGTATTGTTGTATGACAGCAGGTTTGCGCTACGCTGCACCTTAGATTAGTAGTGAATATGTCGCCCTGAGCTTTCTTCTGGTGGAACTGCCAAGTACGGTGCACCATGATAAGAGCCCCTGATTCAACACTCTGTTCTATTACACGTGGAAGAATTCGTTCCACGTCCTGTATATATTCTCTACATATTAGGAAGACATTTGTGAAGAGGGAAACATTTGGTGAATGCGTGTCTTATTATCACTGGATTTATTATACAGTATGTCAGAGCAGTAGATTGTACAGCAGAAGTGGACATAACCTTGAAGAGTTACCACAATTCTATTGGTGATGGGCTGTTTCTGCATTCTGGAGTAAAAAAATAATTGATGCAGGAGAGAAAAAAAAAAACACCTTTGTGCACTCAGGAATCCTATTTGGTAGCACTATAAAGATACCTTTCGGGTAAATTATTATACTAAGCCAGTATTTGAAGCAAATAATATGAAGGTTTAAGAGAAAAGGGAGAGGCACCACATATAGAAATAGTTTATTCTAAGCTTTTGAAAGCAAAACCCTTCTTAATTTCAGATGTATTTTAACTAATAATTATGAATATAGGTAAGTATTTTTTGAACAGCTGAAAGTGGAGCTTTGAGTGTCAAATGTGGGGCCAGAATTTGATCCCTGAGTGGTTTTGATATTGTACATACATACAGGTCCTGCCTGCCTGTGTTCCTGCTGCTGCTCAGGAGGAAGCACCGGTGTCAGGCCTGATTCCAACTCTGTTCTGTTCTCTACTGGCTCCCTGGCTGCTAGCAGCGTTGTCATCTAGGTGATCAAAAGCCTTAGATGTGCACATCTGTGTGCCCGGCAAAATATTGCATGTGTTAAAGCCTCCTACCGACAAAGGGCGCACTTTGATCCTGCTCACTCTGCATGAAACAGTGGACCTCTACATTTGTGATTAGCCTAATGAATGGCAGTTGCTTCAGCCAGTGGTAATACACTGTGAGGTCCTCCAGGGATGAGTGATAGAGGATGTGATACCAGCGCAACAGACGCAGATGCTCTTTTGACACAGGGAGTGATGCTAATGACATTTGCCCTTAAGCTTTGAGAGAGAGAAACACTAATGACTCTATCTTGGGTCACCAGCAAGCCTGCAGACAGCTTGTTAAATCTCACAGCAGAGGCAACCAACGGCAAACTACACATATAAAATGTCTCGCAATTAAAAACGTCTGTGCAATTAACAGGGTCTATGATAACCGTTTGCAAAAGTTGAACAGGGGCATCCCTGGTGAGTCCCCCCCCCCCCCCAAACATCTTGCAACCTCTTGTAACCTTTCTGTCTTAATCTAAAACAAGCGTGATCTCATCTGTGGAGAACAGCTGCAACGTAACCCCTATCATTAATGTCTTCCATTTTGGGAGGTGTGTATTTTGCTTTGTTCCCCAGAGTTGGATCAGAAGATTGATACTATACAACCTCATTGACTGCTACTACTTCAGGGTTGCTATGGAAACCTAGTTGTTGCTACTGTGTTGTGTGAGCCATGCAGAATTGAATGTGAGTCTGTGAAACCAAACCTTGTGATGTAGTCTGGGTTATAATGGTCATAGTGGGGAAAGAAGTGTGAAAGACATAACACAGAATGTAGACAGATGTAATAAAGCTAGAACTAGCAGCTAGTTAGCTTAGCATAAATAGAAACCCAGGAAGCAGAGGAAAGGCCATCTAGCCACCGTGTCCTCTAAATCTACATGTTCTTGTGTGTTTTCTCTGTAAAAACAACAACTAATTGCCTGGAGTTGAGTTTCTTCTTTATCTTGGCTTGCAGCAGGTATTAGCAAAACAGGCCACCTGTTTCCAGTCTCAGTATGCTAAGCTAATTTTACACACATATTTGTGGTATTTACCCTCTCATCTAGTAGTCATCAGCAACTGAGAAGTGGGAAAGTTCCAAACTCCTAACACCTACTGAACTCACAATGGCCTGCGTGGGAATTTTTGAGAACTCAGAGAAGTAGGTTTGATGTCATAATGCATGGCAACTTTGAGTGAAAGATGAAAACTGTACTTTCTCAGAGTCTAAATATCTGGGGTGTAAAAATTCACCGATGTACAGATATATGCACCAGATATAATCTTGGAGATACATCTGCATCAAGTGAATCAGGCTGGCTGGATAAGAAGCAGAGCGTTAAAAAACACATGCCTTGTTTTGCAGTTGAGAAGCGATATACCTCAAAGTGACGCACGTAGGTTTCATTTCTGGCATCAACAGACTGCCATTGTCATTAAGTTGTCATTTGTCCTCCTGGTTCCTCTCATTTCTGCTCCTCATTTCCTCAGACATTAACGGAAAGTGAAGAGACATCACACGACAAAAATGTTCATAAACTACAAAAGTGGATTAAGTTCAGGATTTATTAGAAAGTTAGATGTTGCTGAAAAATTCAACAGAGAGTTAGAGCGTCACTGATGGACCCACATTCAGAGACGCCCCCGAGTCACAACACCTGCAGCTTCACGCACACAAGACAGCGTTGACATCTTCCTCTGCACGGTCAGATCGTATCACCAAAACAACAACAACACTTCATATTAAACAAAGAATCCCACCATCTAAACCCACACACAGTTTTGAAGTTCTAAAGTCCTCTTAACAGCAGATACACACCGCTGCAGTACTGCTTCGTTTGTTGTATTTTTCATTTGAGGTTCAAACGGTGGCGTTGCATTGCAATGAACTGGATGTTTGAGATGATATGGAAGCCAATCAGCCTCAGTGGGAGAGGTGCACACACTGTTAATTGTCTCATACTGTACCATTCACTCTTATGCTCCTCATGGTGAGCTGGAAATGCACCCTAAATCTCGCTTTAATATTTTTCAATCAGGAAACTTGGGACTTCTGTATCATTTTCGGACCACCATTCAGTTTCAGTTCTGTAGCTTCTAAACCAGTGGATATGTTCAATACTATAAAAGATGATGATGATGACGATGGGTCGGATTGTTTGATTGACATCCCTTTTCACCAATTACAGGCAAGAGCAGCCCCTCCTCTTTCCTACAGTATCGGCCGCAGCGCACTGCAGAGCAGCTGCCTGACACCTGGCTGCGGCCCATGTGGTGTAGTCACCTGCGTTTACACCGTGAAGAATCATGGCGAAACGACGCGGTGTCCTTAAGTTTGTAAAGAGGCGGAGGAGGAGGAGGAGGATTCTGAGTTGCCAACCAAGACACCTTCACCAGTTTCTCCTCAACGATGATAATAACAACACATGGTTGAATGCAGGCGCTCGGATTTTTAAGCGTCGGTCAAACAGTCTTGGAAGATGTTAACATGACGTCTTTGTAAAGTGAGAGAAAGTGCTGGAAGCATAGGATGGCCACGCATTTCCCAACACGAATCGCCTCCCTCAGGCCCTCTCACCCGGCCCATAACACGCTCTTCTCACCCGTCAGTCACCTCTTAACTGGCGTCAGGGACTCAACTCTTCCCCCGCTGCTGTCCTGTGAAAGGGAACCGACACACGATCCGTGCTCAACGACACCAAGCCTCCCCTCCTGTGTAGAAGTGAGTTAATGTACAGCACAGCGTTGGAGTGGCCTGTTGCCACTGAGTTTTTTGAGTGTGTTCTGGCGCTGCGTCTGCCGTGTGTATTTATAACACCGCTGTGCGTCGGTGGCGATGCGCCTCTATTCATACATGCATCAATATGCGCTATGACATGTGATATAAATACCGTTCATGTTAATGTTGGTGCCGGTATGGAGGAGGACCTCTGACGGCAATCCCACTCTCTTCTCGCCTGCCTTTTGCCTTCTGTCAGCTGCTTTTATGGTCGAACTGCGGTGCATTTTGTTTAATTTTTGTTTTGAAAAGATTTGTGGATTTTAGAATTTAAAGTACAGTTGGTTTCAGATGCTATTAGTTAGGCCTTAGTTGCTCGTGTTGCTAGTTTTTTTTTGCTAAAGTTAATGTTATGCTAATGTCTTAGTGGTAGTGTGGATGGGATGTAGACTATTAGTTCTGCATTGGGTGGCCTTTTTTTCAACATTCATGGAGGGGTAAAAACATTTTTTTTCTAGATTTTAAAAATTATTAAACAAATTTAAGTAAAAAGGAAAAAAAAAAAAGGTGTTCCCGCAGACATGGGGGTGCATGACCAGATCAGCTGTCCCCTGGTGCTGACCCAGAGGGCATAGAAAACCACCTTCTTGACCTCTAAATCATTTGCTGTGTACTTAGTCAGAAAATACCAAGAGAATCATTTTGGAGACACGTGGCAGGTCTGCGCAGGGCAGAGGACAGTCGGAGAGGAGAGCTTCTGGAGTTATTGAGGGCTTCTTTGCTGCTGGGTCAAATGTGCTGATTATCTGTTGACAGGCCCTGAAATTCCAAAGCATTCCTTTTAATTGACAAGAGTAAGAGGTGCGTTTACTGGGTGTTCTTTATCCTGCAGCTCTGTATTTCATTAGAGGTGGACATCCTTCCAGCTACCTTGTGCTACCTCCCAAACTAATATCTGTCATCATTAATGGTGGAAGGTAGAGTAATTGGCTATATTACACTCTCTTCCTCTGAGAATCCCTCCATGATTAAGGAAATTATCATGCCCCGGCGTGTGATACTGCAAGGCTATAAAAGTGCAGGGGTGTGCGCATGCACGCGCACACACACACACACACACACACACACACACACACACACACACACACACACACACAGCAGCACACAGCCACTAGGGTCTTTAGAGGTTACACAGCATAAGAGTGAAATTACTCATAAAGCTGCTATTCAAAGGTCTATAAACGGCTCTGACTTGTGTTTTCCTTCTGTCCACATGTGACTACACAAATGCATCACAGTCAGTAGCAAAGCAATTATATAATCCAGAAACATGTATACACACATGTAAAAGCACTTTTCAACCACTCAGCAAAATCACAACCACCCAAACACAGGAATTATGTAATATTTTTTCTTTTCTGGGTTTCCATGAAATTTTTTCTGCTTGAAAATGTGTATTTTGAATTCATAAAGAGGAACTTCTCCCTCTGTCCCATATGGTGTTTTTCTCTGAGACATGATGAAGCGCGATGGTGAATTCTGCCATTTCTCGATTCACTGTTTGTCTCTTAACACCCCGTCAAGGATGACACAAACACTTCACTCATCATCTGTTACTTTCAGACCCCCCCCCCCCCCACACACACACACACACACATGTCATTCACTGCTGTTTGACATTTGATAAACATGCGGCAGTGGGGAGCTGCAAAATGCCACAGCTACGGTCAATGACCTCATGGCCAACTGCTGGAGGAGGTTTGAACGCTGTGTTGAACTAAGACAAAGCAGCTTCTGAGAAACCGTGAGTACTCTTCATGGAGGCAGATTTGGTTTTGTCGTTACGCAGTGTGATAGATTGAAGACTTTGTCATATTTAAATAGCTTATGCTTCTTTTCTTTTCTTTTTTAAAGAGGAACCTTACAGATGATATGAGTAAAGCTCAACACAGTGACAGTAGCAGCAGCAATGTTGAAATCAGTGTTTCAAGTGTTCAAAGTATTAGTTTAAATTTTTTATGATGTACTTTGGTAAAAGTATTGTAGTAGTTGTAGTAATAATAATAATAATAATAATAATAATAATAATAAAAAAATCACGTCTGACCCCTGCAGCTAAATCGAGGCAGCAGAAATAGCTTGCAAGCTTTGGGTAGGATTTCTAGCACATGAACTGCATCATTTACTACAAAACTGAGACGATAACACAGAATCAGAATAACAATTTAACTTGCAAATGTGTTCTCAAGCTAGCGTGACATAAGCGGGGTGACAACTCATCTGGCCTTGTAGGCAGATTGCTCAGTTTTGAGAGTCTCCGGTTGATCCCTCATCAGCATGCTGCTCAGGGTGTGAACTAAACATGAAGATTTAATGGGGAATCAAGGGAGTGAAGTCTTGATTTCATGGAGCAGAGGGTTATGGCTTTTGCTTTACTTTTTTATGGGAAGGACTATTTAAGAGCTGATGACAGCACAGAAGGAATCTACTAGGTTACAGTTGCACTACCTTTCTTTGAAAAGTTGTTCTTGGTGTATCTGAAGACTTTATTTCCAAGTAGAATACATATGGTTTCTTAATATTGTAATGTTTCTCGGCAAAAGCACCGTAGAAATTAAATGTAACATAATGGCATCTAGTCTTTGTCTGCATATAAAACCTCCGAGAAGTCCGCCGAAACATAGTCAAGTCCTTGGGTCTGACTGTCAGCATTATGTTGAGGTCTAGTGAGGTTTTAGCTCCGGGGCCTAATTCAGGGATGTCCTGATTGGATGTATCTAGATACAAAACTCCTGGTGTGGTGACTTGAATTGACCTCAGGTCAAAGTGAAGGTACAGTCATGAAAACACTGTTTTGACTTCTAGCTGAAAGTGGGAGTGAAGCCATCTGTTGCTTCAACGGCCGTCAAAACAACATTCCATAGCAACAAGGATGGAACATGAGTCTCCTGAGGTCCAGTGTTTGTCCGAGCCATCCACCACACCAACTTACCTTCCTCCTATTTGCCTGCGGTCACGTTTACTCAGCTGCTAGCTGGCATCTATCACTTGAAGGTCAATAGAGGTCGTTGTGAACGCTTGTATTTATGTTCTACCCGCTCGTTCTTCTTGGCAGGACAGTCTCCCCCAGGATTCGGCTGACACATACAGGTTCACGTTCACTACTCTAACCAGACATCTGTAGAAGGAGGCTTGAGGTACCCAGGGCTCCAAACAGACCCGGTGGGCTCGTTCAAAACCTCACTGTGAGGCGACAACTTGAACCACCGCTCCCAGCCGCCCACCCTGTCATAATCATCATGAATTTCAGGTGTAATTCCCACCTGCAGTGCTGATTATTATGTGTTTGGTAAGTCCCACCAGAGGGGCTAATGGTTAACTCATGAAGGTCATGTCAGAGCCTCTGCGCTGTGTTCTGTGGTGTTAAGTGTCTCTGCTCGGTAGTTCGCTCCTCCCGCTGATCAAATCGTCACTGTAATGACAGTGTTGACTTTGCCGCCGGCCTCACTGTCTGAATTATTTTCCCTGGCATTTTATCTTTCTGCGTCTCTTTATTTTATTTGACATGCTCCTGTCGTTTTCCTTGCCGTGCGTAACGAGTCAACGTTTAACAGTGACCTCACAGTGCTCTCACGCAGGGCCATCACAATGCCTCTTCATCCATCTGTCTTCATCGTTCCACCGTTGTAGTTCTGTCGTCATCTTTCCTCGGCCTTGCTTTATGTAAAATAACCCCTCCAGGGATGAGCGAGGTCTTGATGTGTTGTTCTGTTGTTGTTGTTGTTGTTGTTTTTAAAAAAACAACTGGATCAATATTTTAAATACGGTTTGAAGGAAAAAGCATAACTGCATGTAGATGAGACGTTTTCTTACCGGACATAATTGTGCGTGGAGAACGAGATGTTTTTTTTTAAATGAATTATTTTGTGAGGTAGTTCTTGTGAAGTCGCAGCAGCATTTTATACACAACGCAGATGTGCGGCGCATAATTGTGGGATGTCACTCGCCACTGATGTTCAAGGTAAACGAATTGAGTGCTGTGTTCTCAGTTTGCCTGGATCATGTTGTGTGACGTTTTTCTTTTTTCTTTTCTTTTTTTAAGCAGCTTAGGATCATTACAATAAGGATATTATATGAAAGTTTTCACGATGCTTGAACAATAGATTGTGCTCTTGAACATTCGTAAACCCCCCGCAACAGACCGTGGGATCATTTCCTTGCTGCTCCAAAATCAAAACATTTCAAGGTTGTACATCAAGTTATGCAAATAGACATGGCCCTCCGTCAACTCTTCACACAGGGCAGAAGCAACGCACACATCTTGGTGTGTTTGTACAGCAAATGTGTGTAGCTGCAACATAGCCGACAATCGCTCTATTCACCAGGAAATGCTTGCTTTATCTCTCCAGTTCCATCTCAAGGTCCGCGATTAGCAGTGGAACATCTGATCTGTGGGTTACCTGGTGGGAGGTGTTGTTTGTCTGCATCCTCTTCCTCTGTTACCTAGCCTCAGGTTGGTTGGGAACGGATGCTGCTTCCAGACTCGTTTGTCTTCGGCTCTGCTCAGATAAATGAGATTTATCTTTCTCTGACTGGTTTTGTTCTCCGGTGATGGTACAGACTGGCGGATGTGAGGTGTTATTCTAGATGGCCTCTTTTTTTAAGTGACGGTACTCCGTCATGTTTTTTCTATTTCTAATACCACGGTTTTGTTTAACTTGTGGTTGCCGCTGCTTACACGGGGCTGAATGAGACAACAGAGGTTGTTGTAAACATTAGATGTTGTGGTGCCCAAGAAAGAAGAAGCATTGTCTTTTTATTTGGTTGCATTTATGCTTTAAAATCATAACATTGGTGTTGACTTGTGAACAGAATGTGTAAGGCTCATAAACCTTTGTTTGGTAGAAAGCTTATTTTTGTCAGTAATCTAAAAGCCCATGTTAAATCCCTTTTGCTCTTGGTTCAGGGAATCCATGGTGATGCTGCCTTCCGGTTTGGACTTGAAAGGACACTTCAGCCCTCGGGCACTTTATGGGTTGGTCTTTTCTCCAGGCTTTCATATGGCGCACTTCACCTCGATGTTTGCACAGCAAAAGCAAAAGCCATATCTGTTTTGGAGATGGTTGATTTTATCCATCTATAGTACTTGTATTTGGAGCCAGCAGCACTCAGCAGTGGATAACTATTAGTAGCTCCATCATAATCAGCGAGAGCTGGAACAGCAGCCTGGCTTATCACAGAACTGATGGAGGACCCAGTCGCAGCAGAAACCTGCTGCTTACATGCAAGAACTCATTTGTGTCTTTGTGGATGGGCCCAGAGATGGAAGAAGGCACAGTTGGACATTGATTGAAGAGCTGCAATTTACATGCTGTAGAGATGTGGAACAAGGTTTCTTTACACCGGCTTCATTTGTAAACATCTTTCCTCTCTCAGTTTCCACTGTTTTGCCCAACACAAAACAGAGCTTTTGCAAAATGGCCTCAAGGGTGTTGAAATCCTACAAGCCAGTTTCAGTCCGTATTAGCAAAAAGATGATGCAAGCCCATTAATGACAGTTGCTATGGCAGTAAATGAAACCAGTCGAATCAATAAAACACCTTTTCCACAACACATAGAAATCCACAATGTGGATCAGTTTCATCATCAGACCTTTTGTCATTAATCTGATCTCAGGTTGTCTTCAGACGTGAAACCTTGTTTCTACCGCCTGAGTAGAGCAGCTTCAGAGGCAACGCTGGCCAACAGAAAGTGTTTATAGGACACAACTACAAAGCTATTTTGTAGTTGCAGCAGTGCCTGGCAGCATAAACAAGAAAATATACACGTAAAAGTGAATTTGCCTTTTCGCTTTTTGTATAATACAACGTATGTGACGGAGAGTAGGTGGGACCGGCTGATCTTTTCTAAAAGGATCTGCTTCAGCTGCTCCCGAGTGGCACCAAAAAATGATATCTTTTTGTGCAACTTTTTTTTTTTTTTTTTGGAACTAATGCAAAAACACCCTGATAACACTAGCATGGATGTAAATAATTCTGACATAAAAATTGTGCCCACAGCTTGTAGTCATGGGGGATTTGATCCACAGGAAAAAAAGTCTGCTAGACTATAGTGAGCATTTCTGGGGGATGGTAGGGATAGAGGCAAATGAGGCAGCAATACACACACACACACACACACACACACACACACACACACAATGAAGACTCACAGACAATCATAAGGGAGTCTATAAAACACAGTTATTATACTGTTAATAGCAGCAGTCACAACATTGTTGAGCCTCTACCAGTGAGAGAAAATGACCATGAATGCAATGATAGCAGTCGCTCTCTGAAATGTATAGAATGCGTGATTGAATTAATGTGCTTTGTTTTCCTATAAATCAGACTAAACTAATTAACAGCGTTGAAGCGGAGTTCTGAGGGTTTGTCTTTGAAGTCTTGCCCTCTGCGTACAGTTAGAAAACTGTCTCATCTGTGGAGCGGTTCCTACGCTCCGGTCTGTGCCTTGGCACAAACTCACTCTGATCACGATTCAGCTGTTGGCCAAAAACAAAGAAAACAGAGAACTCATTACTGCTCTGTTGGCCTTCCAGTTGAATTCTTCTTCTTATTTTCAAGGGGCGGGGGGTGGAGAGAGGCAGGGAGTTGGCAAAATGTCCCAGAAATAAATACAGCAAGTGTGTCAGTGTTTGCATGTTGTTTCAATGAGTGATGATTAGTCCTGTCTCATAGGGTCCTGCTGAAGTTAGCGAAGTGCCTTACTCCAGTGAGAGTTGTGAAATATTACAATTATCATACAGTCATTATATTAACGGGAAATATCGCATTTCATGGTGTGTGCCTGTGTGACGTTTTTACTGTCAAAAATCTCCTCAGATCATCTCTGAGTCCAAGTGGACGTTTGTGCTTCATTTGAAGGAATTCTTAAATGCTCATTTAAGGAGAGCTTGAGCTTGACCTTTGACCACCAAAACCTTGTCACCCTATCATTGAGACACGCTAACGAGAATGGGACGTACAGATGGACAACCGGAACACCTCATGCTTCCGTGTACGGGTGTTGCTGGCGTGGGGGCGCACCAATTAAAGCAGGCAGTTCAAGGTTGAGCTGGATCTAAAAGGAGAGCTGAAAGTGAGGGACTGTTACTGAGGACTGCAATGTAAAACACTCCATTGTCTTTGGCTCGTGACTGAAAGATAAAGGATCTGATGCCTCTGGAGGTTAAATAAGGACGCTGTAAAGATCCTGTCTCTATTTCCACATGTAGAATCGGACACTGGCAGAACAACCTGGCACTGATATGCATGCAGAGCTGAAATCTTTATTGGAGCAAAGATAACAGTCCTGCTGCATCGGTCGTCACATCTCAGAATGATTTCTCTTTATCAGATCCGGGCCCAAGTTGTTAGCTCATTGTCTGTCTGTTGCTTGCTGGAATTGGTCACCTGACAGACGTGGCCAGGCAGAGGTCTCACAGCCTCTCATCTCACGGTCGTGCAGAGGTCCAGTCAATCCCCTTACAGCAGATACAGCAGATCCCTGTCTTCTCTTTTTCTACCTCAGTGGCTCAACAACAGCAGCCGCTCTGCTAATAGCTGTACGAGGCTGGAGTCAAAGCTGAGAGGGAGGCCGATAAGAGGAGTAATTAACGCACGGTATAACTCATTGGTGGGATTATTTTGTGTGTGTGTGTATGTGTGTTTGTGAAGGCGAGAAAAAGTAGCGAACGTGAGATGGAGGAGAATGATGGGGAAGGGGGATGCAGATAGAGAGAAAAGAGGGCTCGTCCTTGTGGAGTCATCGTGCTTCTACTGCTTTTGAAAACCAAGCAAATGATTGCATGTAAGGGCGATTTTCCAGACCTCACCAGGAAAACGTGGGGTAAAGGTTACAAGTATGAATTCAGGCCAGGTTTTTGTAAGAATATAGGTAACACGTACACTTACAATGGCAGCTGTAAGGGTCTTCCACGTGAATGTACGTGGATCCTTGAATGTGCATGTGTGTGCGTTCCTAAGTGTGTATCAGCAAGTTCTCGTTGACCTCAAGAGTACAGTTTGCTTTCAGAACAGATGCTCCTGGCAAACTTTCAATGCCTGTATAGGTCAGTGCTCGCTGTGTATTTTATTAAGTGCGTCGCTCACTCTGTTTCTGTCCTTTGAAAGTCCTGGACCACATTTGTTGCTAAGTGACAGCTTTGGACAGTGAGGTCAACGCACCTTGAAAACTTTCTACCGGACTTTCTGAGGTTCTTCTCAGAAAGGACTAATTATACTTGGTGATGTGATTTTTTTTTTTTTTTTTTTTAAGCGTTTCAGAACTCTTTGGTTTAAATCCCAAGGAAATATGTAAATTTGTTAAGTGCAAAAGTCATTATAATTCACCTTTATTTTTTTTTCTTTGGTGCTCATTTTTCATATTTATAATTAGAAAAAATACCTGAATAAGAGTCCTACTTAAGGGTTATTTAAAAAAAAAAACCTCATTTCCCCCCTCACTAAATCATAGATATGATATATTCGTAACTCTACCAAAGGTCTTTTTGAATAATTTTTATTGGCAAACTTTTCAACAACATAGTAGACGGAGAGGAAAAGATGAAAGACATCAAAAGATTTCTTCCAATACGCTGCACAAAGGTCTGATGGAATGAATGAGGAAACATTCATGAACAAGCTGATGAACTGATAAGTGCTTTCTTAACTCAGAGTCAAGCATATTTTAGGTAATGAGTTAATCAAGATACATTACTTGACTATATTAATGAGTGTTTAACGATCATCCAGTCGTCATGAATTATCTGTATTGCCTCCAAACTGCTAATTTATCATAGTGTGTGTCTGCAGCTGTAAGGTCTCATTTCCCACTAAAGCTAATTCACGTCATAACAAAGAGGGCCTCAGAAAATCTGCTTTATTTCTGCTGTCAGAAGAGTGGCCAACAGCCTCGTCGCAGGCACAAACTGAACTGAGGGCTTCTTATTTATCTAGACTGAAGGTTAACAACACATTGGCTACAGAAAAACTGTCTCGGCAGCATTACTGTGTCTGTCATCCATGCTCTGAATATGCTGAATAAAATCATCCTAATTTCCTAAATCCTAATTTGTTTTGTTAATTCAGAATTCTCCATTTAAAATTCAGTTTCCATTACTTTAGGAGACCAACTGGGTAGGTAACGTGAACTGGACACGACCCAGTGTCCTCTGCTGCGCCCTCGTCCATGATCTACCGTACCATTCCATGCTAGTTTCCCAGTCATCAACCAAAAAACTCTGTTAATCAATTCGCATCAGAGTTTCCTGGTTTCATCAAGGAGTGAAGTGAAGAGAAGCAGCATAATAATGAGAGCTGTAATTCACCAACAGCTTACAGAGTTGCACCTCAACCAGGCACACAAGCAAACCCACAAATTACTGTTTTGTATCGTGTGAGTGCAAAGAGAGAGAATGTGGTCAAACACATACTTGATTATTTGGTTCTCTATATAAGTTGGGCTTTTCTCCTCATAAATAGTTATTATTAGTTTCATTAACCACATCATTCAATAGATAAAGGTGGAGCTGTTGTGTGACTTATGAATAACTAGACTCGTCATAGTTTGTTTTCCGAAGAACACACATGCAGACCAATGCTACTGGAAACTTGACCTCTTTGACAGAGGTAGATGTCTGAGTCTATACTTGGTTTGGAAAAGTAATGTCAGTGGCATGTCAGCAGTCAAACAAACAGCTAATCCACTTTGTGAGATCAGTGGAGGGTTGGAGACGATGAGTAGTGAGGGTGAGCTGAGCTGAGCTGATGTCAGCTGGAGTTCAAGGTGGATTACTGATATGGTCCTTGCTCCTCAACAACCTGGTGGGAGCAGGAAGGCAGTCTGACAGACAGGAGAAGGAAAAGACGGAAATGAAGAAAGGAGGAATGTCAAATCTGGTGCATTGGAAGTGATCTTGGCAGGGAACCTAAGTTACCATAGCGACTCAGCGAAAGCGCTGCAGCAAGTTAAAAAAAAAAAGAGCGAGAGCGAGCAGACCTTGAGGTATTGTGCCTCTCACTGTCTTTGTACTACATACGGCTGTTTTTACTAAGTGCGAATACTGTGGCGCAAATGCTTGATCAACCCCATTGATACTGATGATACATTATTGTTATAAGCCACTTAGTATTAACCTGAAAGCCTGGGGGGAACTCAAGTTTCTTTGATAATTAAAGCCCAGTCAGGTTAATCAAAGTGCTGTTAGACTCATCAGTGCACGGCTCCAATGTCTGACAAACCTTGATTGAAAGGATATGAAGCGGAACAACACATTCATTTACATCAGTACAGTCTTTGTAATGTGACGGTGACTGGTAGGGTTTGATGTCCTGGACGTCTGGGACAGCTACCTTTTTAATAAGCTTTCTCCTCTGCATGAAGAATCAGATAGAGGATCTGAGACACACGCATGCACGCACGCACACACACACACACACACAGACCAACAGGCATGCCTGCACATTAACAGCCCTGTCATGAAATTTAATGCGTTGATTTGTGGAGACGGACATGAATTTCCCGTTTATCATAACAGTTATCTTACGTGATGCGTGATCCTTTTTCGCCACGTCCTGCTTCCTGCTTCTTGTAATATCACGAGACAAGTGGTGGTTCCCGTCGTTCAAAGACGAGGAGGAAAAACAGACTTTGTGACAGGAGATGGATGTTTGAGTGTTCAACAACACTTTAACACTTTTTTAACGCATTAAAGCCGTAGTGTGGAACAGTACCAACCATTATGAACTGCCGTGGTGTTAGTCAGCACCCTTGAAATGATCCGTTGGTCTGATAACTTTTGAAGAGTCTAGAAGAGCCGCATTAACTTATGCATCCACATTCATGTTCGCAAATAATCAGTGTGCGTCCTCCGGGTGGTGCCACAATATCTCATCAGTCAGTGCAACTAGATTTGATAAGATTGTTATTTAGAGAGTGATATTCATCTGGCCAAGGATGCAATTTAAGCTGGACTGCACCTACTCCAAACCCAATTCTACATCCTAAAATTATATTTTGCATCTCAGTTACTCACAAATAAGTGACTAGAGCTGATTTTTTTTTTTTTTCCGCGATTGCATCGCTTCTTTTGGACTCTAGGATGCAGAGAGAGCCGGACATGTATGATTTGGTGGCGATTGACGGCTAACAATAGAAAGACTGCACAAAAAAGTGTTGGTTTACAGATTCTCAAGCAGAGTTCTTCACCCAGCTATATGCTCCGTCATCAGCATTACTGTTATCGAGCGCTGACTAGCACTTGGAAATTAGCTCAATTGAATGTGGCAGCTGATTTGAAAGTGGTGTTGGATTACTGAGCATCAGTATACCAGACAATAAGCAGCTGTCAACACCTGTTTTTGGGTAGGTTTTGCTGTTGTTAGCCTTCATTCTCTATGAGCTTCAAGCTAAATATATGTGGCTGGCTCTGTTTATGTATACTGATATCACAAAGAAGTGAAGCAAGAGGGGAGTAAATAGTCTTTGTGAGTTCAAGACACCTATTTGTGAGTACTTATTACAGCTCTAACTCACATTTCATCAAATTTTTCCTCATAATATTTCAACTCAGGCAGAATTTCAGTGTTGTAGCAAATTTTGGTGCAGTCTAATTAATTTCAGCTGTTGCCGTTTTTATAGTATTACAGCCTCCTTCAAAGCCTCTTAAAGGATCCATTCAGTAGTTTGTCAACAGAGTCTTAAGGGACTCATTGATCTCTATTTGTACATCCTGGTTATCCGGATGTCTTTCCTGTGTGTCCACTTCAAATCACAAGCAAAGACATACATCACTCTGCCAGTCTTTCCTCACTTCTCTCTCTCTCTCTGTGGGATGATTGTGCGTGGTTGTATTTGCCTGTTTGTCTGTGTGAGTCTTGGTTGACATCGCTGAAGGCTTGCTTTGTTTGTACCTTCTGGAAAGGCTTTGGAATTGTCACTCAAAATCTCCTACAATGTGACTTGCTGCCGTCTCATTTATTCTACATGAAGACACCTTTTTAGCCAGGCGAGGATAAGAATGCATTCCATGTTCAAGCATGACATCCTTTGTCCCATTTTAACTTCCACTTCAGCTTCATGTGTTTCTTTATATGTGTGTGTGATACGTGTGTTTGTCTTCACACAGTGTCATCTGGCGCCATGTGCGAAAGAGATTAAACATTTTCTGCAAAAATCTCATTTCTGTATGCTTCTCTTTTCCCAAGCATTTATCACCATCGCAACAACTCAAACACTGCTGTTAGCAGTCCCAGAGCAAGGATCCAACGTGTGTGTGTGTGTGTGTGTGTGTGTGTGATGGGACTGCCATTGTTTTTCTATAAAGGTCTGGGAACTGGGATCAAATTGCTGCACCGCACAAGTTTTAATATCACTGTGGGGGGTAGAAACCTTGTAGGCTTTCTTTCAGGAATGTGTTCAGTGGTTCCCAAAATTCTTAAAGTCCTGTACTCCCTCAGGCATTCAACTTCCTGCTGTGCACCCCTCTAGCACCACCAGTGGCTCGGCTAGCAATGCTAATATTAACGTCAGACATGATACTGTAAACCCCAGAGGATAGGGTTTCAACCATTTCTCCATTATGAGCAAGTTAAGCAATATAATATGTGATAACTTATCCCCGCTAATGAGGAACTGGACTAAGGATGACCGGGTCCATGTTTCCTGCACACCCACCTGTGTGGCTCGTACGAGGTGTCTAGTTTAGGCATATGGAGAGAGACCAGATTACGAGATGGGGCGGGGCTCTGCAGATTGTGGGAGGCCAAAACCCTAAGAAAATGGCCAATGTTAAATGGAATATTTTTGAGAGAATACTACATATATTTGCCATATCTTCCAGTGTGGTAATCATGGTATCATTGTCTGTAAGAGTTTCAATGAAGGTGTGTGTGTGTGTGTGTGTGTGTGTGTGTGTGTGTGTGTGTGTGTGTGTGTGTGTGTGTGTGTGTGTGGAGTGGAGAAGAGCTTGTTTATCCCTCCTGATCTCTCCTGCAAACAGACACCTCGTCTCCACAGGGACAACACTCCAATTATCAAGCCCATATTCTGCTGATGTAGTATTTAATGTGCTACAGTGTGTTTGTCTTTGTGTAAAACTTACAAAGCATTTGGGTCATCGGCAGAGTATCTGAAAATCTCTGACAAAAGCTTTATTTTATTTGCTCTGAGATGCTGTGGTGTCTCCATGGTTACAAGCAGGCATGCCTCTCTCTTTTACCATGTCTCCCATGAGAGTAAATGAACAAAAAACACATTTTGTTGTTATCCCATATGGATAATGGAGTCAGCTCCTTTTAACGGTGCCACAAATGTGCATTTTTGTTCATTTTCCTTGACTTTCCATAAGAGCATCATTAGCTGGTTTTAGTGCTCCAGGGTCTTAAACCTGTTTGTACGCTATTTGTTACTTGTGTTTCTGAGTCTGACCCGGTTATCTGGTATGAATGACCACACAACTGGTCTGTTTCTTCCCGGTCGCCAGTGTTAATGTGAAGTGCACCCATCCATGGAGAGCTATCACTCTGTTGGCTTTTGGTGGATACGATTGCTCTCCACTCTGACCAAACCAATAAAGGCAAAGTTGTCTTCTTATAGGCTCTTTAAGATCTATAACTCTTATGTGGTTTTCTTATCTTTGTGTCAACATTGTTGTCTTTACTTTAGCATTGCTCCTCCGTAACGCAGCAGCTAACCTGGTTAGACCAGATTTGGCAAAGACCAGTTGATGCAACCAGTCCCTGGAATTAAATCCAGTCAGAAACTTCATCATGTCCCTCACTGCTACCAGGTCCCCTGGTTTGTAGCACTTGTCTTTCAGGCGTGTCGCCCATGTTGGCACTCACTGAGTTGCGAGCTTCAGCCAGTCACGTGTACAATCAAGAAACGGAAGTGAGCGAAGCACCAATTGAATCAAGATTGCTCACTTTTCATCAACTTCCTCTAATCACCAGATGCGTTCTTGATTAGAGGCAGCATCATTTTGAAACTCAGCAAGAGACGTGTGAAATTGTTCGGCAAACGTTGCTTTGTTTATATAACTGATGCTATAGACGGCCATGGTTCACACACTTGGGTACCTGTATGCCCTGTACACATAAAAAAAAAAAAAAAATTCTGTTGTATCCACTTAAATATCTCCTTGAAAATACACCAGTTTCCCTGGGTATGTTTTTCTAACTTGCATACCATGAAGAAACTCTTATGTTTTTCTGATTGGATTTAACTTGGAATGCCTAATCTAGAAGCAGCCTATCTGAAGCGGGGTGGGTAGGGCTGTGGGTGGGGCTTCAGAGGAGGCGGAGAGGGTACACAGCAGGAGGTGACAGGTACACTTGTCTTGTTGCATGAGTACTTTGACATCGGTTTGGTGTGTCTTAAAATACCAATTTTGGGGAAGATTTAGCCACAGCTTGGTTTGAGTCATTCTATAATTTTAACTTTTTATCTTTACTAACCAGTTGCGTGTTCTTTACATAAACCATCAAAACAAAACAAAAAAAACATTTAGAAAACAAAAAATAAATCCCTGAAATACAAAAAAAATCAATAAGTATACCTGAAATCTGGATCCACAGAGCATCCATCTGTTCATAGAAACATGCACACACACACACACACACACACATAGAACACAACAGAGAACACAGTGGGAGGGGATAGTAGATAATTGGCAGCTTCTCTTTCATGAGCAAGCATTTGTTTTTATGTCAATTAACAAAACAAGGGTTCAGCTGAATGGGGCTAATGAGGAAACTTCATCATTTGACCCCGTTAGGTTAATGATCTGCTGGTGGAAGAACAAAAAAGTACATGTAGTTCACACATACACACACGTTCTATACAAGAGCGCACACAAAAACTGACGGTGTGTTAGAAAATACTCAAACTGATAAACATTTTGGTTCATTGGTTTGACATTTTTTTTAAAAACATAGCGCCGACAGTGTTTTCTGATGCCCAGAAAATAAAACTGATCACATCGATAAGCTGACTTGCACCTACAACCTGATTATTCAAATCAATCAGTTTTGATTCATCATAACTAATAATGACCGCAATCAAAGCTTGTTTCATGGCAGGTGATGAGTCCTCTCCGTTTTCATTCTCATCATCGTCGCTGATACGGTTGTCTGTGTAATCTACCCCATAGTGATGCGTTGAGGCTTGAGGATGGTGATAAGGCTAATCAGCAATTATTACTGCTATAGCGAGAAAGTGTGTGTGTGTGTGTTTGTATGTGTGGGTATGTGTGTGCGTGCACGCGCCTGTATGTGAAAATCTGAATGTGTTGTTAACTATGTGTTAGCATGCATATTAGCCGTGTTTACTGGCTGTGCAGACCGCCGTGCCCGTTGGTTGAGTTTGGCTCTCTCTCTGTGGTGGTGGCTTTTGTAGAGACAAGCTGTGCAGTGACAGTAAACACTGTGGAAGTTACGCTCCAGTCACCTCATATCCCCACAGAGAGCTGTGAGCACATTCAAAAGGGGTTCAACCAAAAAAAAAAAAAAAAAAAAAACCCAAAACAAAAAAAAGGGTAATTAATTCTAACAGTTCTTATTCAAATTAAAATTCAGTTCAGGTAGGACTCAGAGGGGGTTTGTGCTCATCTTTAGCTGCTTGGGGAGTACCGTCTTCATTTCCATTTTGCCCTTTTAACTAATGATTATTATCAGGTTATGTGGCATTTGAATGTTTCATCTGGAGGAAATCAAGAGATCTCACATCTGATGTTTTAAGTTGACTTATAATCTTAACTCTCAATGTGCCGGCCGTTTCGCTCTCTTTTACTGTCATTGCCCTTTATTGGCTTCACCAAAGGTCATGTTTTCAGTGTTTGTGTATTTGTCAGCAGGATTATGCAAAAACTATTAGGCTGGTTTTCACTAAACCCGTTGGAGGAGATATAGTATTCGACAGGGAAGAACTTACTACATTTATGGGCACGTTAGTTGTAGCGCCGCCCGATGGCAACAGGATATAACAGTTTTTTTCCCCCACTTTTGTGTACTCCTCCCTGTGGGTTGACTAGATCCATCTCAGATTTGATCAGAAATGCCTGAAGAACTTTGTGGTAGGTTACTATGAAGACTGTTACCATAGCAACCAATTCACCATAGCTCATGAAACTATAGTAACTGGACTGCAAATGGTCAGAGCTTTTCCAGACCTCACACATTTGATGAGCGTTTTGACCTGAAGACATCTTCAAGCACCGTGTCGTAGGTACAGGATGTAAGTCTGTAACAAAAACTTGATTTACTTAAAAATCACACGCATGATATACATCAACATAATGATAATAATAATAACACCCCCTGGTGTGTGCAGTAAGCGATTCATGCCTCATGATGCACATATTGGTCTGCAAAGGTTTCCACTTTCATTAAAATGACCAGTTGTTGAGTCATGAACCACAGACTGAAAATCAGTGTGAATATCCGAGGTAGTTGTGAATAGACATTTCAAGTAAATATATGTATAGATAGTTTTCATACAATATGCATTTTTAATGAACAAGAAGATCA
Organism: Aulostomus chinensis; assembly: GCF_037954235.1. Classification (NCBI taxonomy): domain Eukaryota; kingdom Metazoa; phylum Chordata; class Actinopteri; order Syngnathiformes; family Aulostomidae; genus Aulostomus; species Aulostomus chinensis. The sequence continues at coordinate 16,588,711 of NC_141326.1, forward strand.
CATCGTGTCTTTAGGACCATTTTACCAAAGGTCTAGTTAAACTGGTGTCAGTCACTGATGGATAGCCATTCGCATTGCAGATCCTGGATGGATGGGCTGGAGAGTGAGCCAGTGGGATGTGTGATAGCAGGTGTTCCAGGTTGTCGGCATGGTGGTTCGTTTCTGACTTTTTGTTTGATTACTGTTTCTGTGTTCTGCAAGGCTTCATCCTGAGCCACACATGCTATATGTCGCACGACACACTACACACACACACACACACACACACACACACACACCAGATGTTCACATTATCAAAACTAGCTATCATACACGCTGCAGTGCGTCTGAGACAAGCCGGACACAAAGTAGAATCACTTTAACGTTGAATATTTCAACCAACCAACATATATGAACTCAGACGACTCCATCGATAGGAGGAAATATGCCTGTTGAAACACTGACGTACACCCAATACTGCGGGTCAGTGAATGATTTACTCGGCCCCAATGGCACCACAGCAACACAGCTGAGAATGGGCAGTTTGTTTGGTCTCTGACATTCATTTATCAAGTTGTGTACTCACCCAGGAGTACACACATTCCAGCCTGGCAGCAGGGATGTGGGAACAGTTGATGATGGATTAACAGAGGATTCTTTTAAAGCCCGAAGATGTGATTTGGTTTATGCTTCGCTCTTCCAAAGCCTTCACTTCATATCCCATCTTCTTTTCTATTCTCTTTCCCTCAGCCTTCTGCAAGTTTCCTCAAATTTTATGAGGCACGCTTTTCGTGATAATCAAACTTTTATCCACTTCCGCACACATTCAGAAACTTATCGTTCTGGTGATCGTTTTATCTGTCTTTTTTATTCCTGCTTCTTTTCCATCACCTGTTTGCCTTTTCTTCTTCACAAACAATTAATCTTCCTCTGCCAGGTGTAATCTATCTATCTCTCTATATTTCTGCAGCCTTCACTCGCCCATCTGCATGCTGGTCCCTCTTTACGCTGTCTCAGTTTTTTTTTTTTTTTTTAATTCTTTCTCTCTCTGTCATTGTTTCTCTGCCTCAGAAGCTGTTTGGAATGTAAACTTCACTCAGTAAAATTAACATTTTAGATGTGTCTCTGTCGGAGTCAAATTTACACCACCGCCTGTGTGTAGTCAAGTCTTGGAGAGACACTTGACAGTAGTTTAAATACAGTTAAATGTGTCACAATACAGTCTGCTGGCATGATTGGACCTTTCACAAGTTTTTCTTGGGTGCTGCAGTGTTAGTAATGTCTCCTCACAGCAAGAAGGTTCCAGGTTTGAGCCCTGGGTCGAGCACAGGATCTTTCTGTGTGGAGTCTGCATGTTCTCCCTGTTCCTGTGTGGGTTCTCTCTGGTACTCCAGCTTCCTCCCACAGTCCAAAGACATCAAGAGAGGACGAGGCTGATTGATACTCTAAATTGACTGTAGGTGTGACTGTGAGTGTGAATGGTTGTCTGTCTCTATGTGTTGGTCCTGTGATGGACTGGCGACCTGTCCAGGGTGAACCCCACCTCTCACCTGAAGGCTGCTGATAGGCTCCAGCCCCCCCCCCCCCCCCCACGACCCTCAACAGAATAAGAAGTAGAAAATGGATGGATGGACTTTTTTTGCAGGGAAAAGCCTTTTAATCTTCAGATATATAACATTAAAATGTGGGGAAATCTACGTTTAAAATACTTAACACTTCAACACTTACTGCATGTGACCACCAGAGAGTATTCCAAAAGTGTGAATATGTTCTACATTTTCACACTCATTTTCCCCAATCCAGAAATGGTTTAACACCAGTAAATTAACAAGAAATCCATTTTCATTTCATTTCAACACACATGATTTTACTTTCTTTATAATGAAACACTTTAACCTCAGTATGTTGGCTATACACACACACACACACACACACACTCTAATCATAATGTCTCTATTATGATGCATAGAGTCTTCCTAATGGTAAGTCAGATACCATTTTAAATTTACCATTTTACCAAATGATGCAGTGTTGCTGTCTCAGTAACGCCATTTGATACAAACCAAATTATAAACACATTTTAGTCAAAGCGAGTTCTGTTAAAAAGAAACCTCAATTGCTGAAGTAATTTTTGAGGAGACCACTCTCCCACAACTTCGAACCACCAGGTTTTGCCCAAAATCTTTGTGAACAATCTCCAACTGGAGAAGAGAGTATTTCTAATTCTGGTGAACTTAACAGTTTATCCATATTTCCGAAAGCAGTCCAAACGCTCTGTTGTTTGGCGTAACGGGTATTTGTGGTCATAAGGCGAAACAGTAAAGTTTTAAACCAACTGCTGCTAACAAAGATGGACAGAGTCGGATGTGACAGTGACTAAAGCTGTGTGTGATTCAGTTAGTGATACTGAATTGTCGTTAGCCTGCTAATTATATTTGATATTTTCAAAATGTCCCAGGAGCCAGGCTGTCAGACACCATTACCGTTATGCTAATTTGAGTATGTAGGATGTAGTGGCCTCTAGTGGTCCCAGGGCAGATTGCAGCCAGCTGCATTCCTCCTCCTGTCATTGCTCCATTTCATGCGTGTCTAAATGAGACCCACGTAGATACGAAGGGCTCATTCTGAAATAATGAAAAGAATTTTAGATTTGGGTGCTTATACACTAATGAAACAATATTTATGAATATTATATTCCATTTCCACCAATAAAGCTCCCCTACACACTTGTCCTTTGAATTTGAATTCATAAATAATTATGAGATACTTTCCTCTCATCCGTGTGAGAAGCATAGAACTCACTGTTGCTGTCCAGCACCTGAAAGAAATTTCTCGAGTCCTGCTGAGTGTAGTTTTTGAAGTGTAGTGCGTACGTCCAAAGCTGCTTCCTCTTCGTCCTCTTCTTTGAGGTTTTGCAGGTCATTAATGTTGCATTATGGCCTCCATCAATTTTTTTTATAATCCTCTGCAACTGAACTCAGAAAACAAACACATTACTTCTCCTTCTGACAATGTCTCCATGTCAATTAGTCTCATAAATCATGCAACTACGTCGACTGCTGACTAAAAGAAGAGAAATAAAGGCTCGGAAGTTGGTGCTATAAAAATAAACTCACCAAAGCTATAGAACAAAGCCTACTCAAAGACAGTCTATCAGGAAGTGTACTACAGCATTAAAGAGTACTCTTTAGAGTTGTACTCTTTAGAATATCATTGTCTTCCTCTGTGCAGCAGTAGGACATCATGCTGTTACTGTAACCAATTTGTGTGGCTTGTTTCTCCTGAGCCTCATAACAAATGATCAATAGCGTTAGCACGGACACTCCTCACAAACACCAACCTTCTCCATACTCGACCCGTGCAAATCAATAACAATGATCCCACTTCATTTACATCTTGAGCCCATCCACAAAAGCCTCATTGACACAATAATCCTGATGTAATTTTGCTACAAGCGTTCATCACAGGAGCGCTTCTTAAATACTTGCCCATCACATCATTGGCGAGCACAAAATTAAAGGTGTCGTCCGTTATTCACTGCATTTCTTTTCTTTTTTTTGTTTGTTTGCAAAAACAGGAATGTTTGCAGACGTTCACAAATTCCGAATGTACTAACAGGTAGGATCTGTATTGTTAGGAACGACATACTTCGATGATTCTATTTGATGGTCTGTTTGATATTCCTCTCATGTTCAAAAAAACAGGGATTATCCATCATATATTGTTTGATAAAACAATACCAATAACCTGAAGTTTCTGAATTGAATCACTTTCTCAGATTACTTGACATTACTAACATCAAAAACCCCTAAACCTGTAAAATAAATTATTTATATGTGTGTGTGTATATGTGTATATATGTATATATGTGTATATATATATATATATGTGTGTATATATATGTGTATATGTGTATATATATATATGTGTGTATATATATGTGTATATGTGTGTATATATATATATGTGTGTATATATATATGTGTGTATATATATGTGTGTATATATGTGTGTGTATATGTATGTGTGTGTGTGTGTTTTTTTCCATACAGACCTTAGTTGAAGAAGCATGTTGTTTTTAAGAAATATAATGAAATTATTATATCTGCAGATTTTTCTACATTTGGCTCATTTCGTCCATAATTCCATCTACAGAAAACAAAAATAGTGCCAAATGTTCCTTGACTTTGCTTCATCTGTGCTTCACTGAATGTTGCAGCGTTTCCTGCACTCATGTCATCCCTGCAACTGCACATCTTCAGCTTTTCTCTACATCTCCTCCCTTCCCAAGACCTTGCCACTTGACCTCTTCTCACCCTGCTAACCGATCAGGGTGTTAACGTCTCATCCGCGCTGATATATGATGCAGAATCCTGCTGATGTGATGAAAACTGATGTGAGGCATTTAAGAGAGGGTTGTGTTGTGCCTTCCTCACAACTCAGCCTGAGACCTAAAGAGAAGAAGTGAGTTCATGCTGGAAACTTGACCCTCATATACGTTAACATTGTCTCTCCTAAGGTCACTCAGGCTCATTGTTCTGCTTCGGTAGGCAGGAAGTGAGAGAATGTCTCTCTGCTTCCTCTCTGCATTGTCCTGAACAGGGTGGTGCTGGTGATATTGATGTTATTTTTAACATACATAACATACATGTTCTTAGGTTAATTGTATTATGATGGCACAAAAACAACTGTTGCTAGGCTTAAATATCTGCGGTTCCAGAACTTGAGGTCAGATTCCATTCTAGTGCTGTAGAAATTTGAGATGTTGTTACTTGTTGGGTTACTATTCATAAGTTCCATGTTGTTTCGTATATATGGCATGCTAGTCGTGTTATAATAATTAGAGTTTCAATGCTGATTTATATGGAAAGTTTATGGTGTTACCAATATTAAGGTGGGCGCTGGCACTGCCAAGTTCTGTGTCGTATATGTTGTTGCTGTTGTCATGGTGATCGCTAGACGGCCCTGGTGTTCGCACTAAAAGTCTGTCTGCACTGGAATGAGAGGAACACCAAGCATCCGTCTCATTTTTGTGTACACGATATCTCCGGAATGCTCATTGGGAATCCCTTTAAATTTGGCACAAGTGTCCTCTGGGATTTTGATGATCAATTTGCTTAGCCAGACTATCGCAATGTGGTATTTGTAGTTTCAATCATTTATGGATGCAGAAAGTACATACACAGGCGACACCAGGACCTTCACCCTGCAAAATGCAAAATGCAAAAAAAATAAATAAAAAATTGTCTTCCCAGCCTGTTTTATTTTGTTGCCTTGTAACACACAACACAAATTTTTGCACACCCACTCTCTCTCTCACACACACACACGCACACACACCACTTTCAATTTCAGATGCGTCACAGTTAATTTTTCATGACAGTGCTTGAAAGTAGGACCTTCCTTCTTTTTTCCCCATCTTGTAAACACTTGACACTTATTTTCCCCTCCAGTGCTCATCTTGAAACAGTACCCTGCTTTGAGAAATGTTCCTTCCACGTTTGTTGTCATTGTTTTACTAACTTTGTCCCTTTCATCTGGATGCAGGTAGAAAGAAGAGGTAAATTAGCCGTATCGTGTTCTTTAACTTGTCCAGCTGAAGGTTTAGAATCTCTTAACCTAACCACAGTCAGTCAGGGGAGATAATGAGGCACTCTCAAGTATTTTAATTGTCAGTACCAACCGTTAAGATGAGACGGTATCATCTTGTCGTAACTTCTCTCCTCTGTATGTGGGTAAATGTAGTGAAATTAGCACCTACAATTTTTTTTGGAGACCTTAGATGAACCTTTGCGTCATCGCGCTTCAACACCACATGGACACCCAAACAAAGGATCGTCGTCATCCGACCATCTCACCTGATTACTCTCCATCACCACTTAGCCAGAGGAATTTTACCCCCATACAGCCTCAGGAAGAATGTGTTGATGTATTGATAATGATAATGACTACTGTTAGCGATATGAGGAGAAAGTTATCTCAGGCAGCACAGCCAGGATTTTTCTGTGTTAAAATGTATTTTTCCCGTAGCAGATTGTATCACAATGTTTAGCCACCACAGACCCATTAGGAGAATGTATTCAGTCACCCGTACAACCATAGACCCAGGCTACGCTGAACATCTGGGGCACAATAAGTAAACTGCAGTGTTCCGTTATAGCAGTTAAAAACAGCTGCACAGAAAAGAGCAGAAATCATATGATCATAATGTACTGAGATTACTCTTCAAATAGCACTCGCCCATGAATTGTTAATGGGTGTGCATACAGTTTCAGCAAGCATCAGGATGCTTTTATTTTGGTGACAGAATATTATTTGCTCTGGCATCATTTTGATCATCTCTTGAGATTGCTCTACTCCTACAGTCCTTCCACACGCTTTTATCAGGTTGTGTTCTTACGTTTCCCAAACTGTTACTGCGTTCAACTTTGAAGATAGCTTTGTTGTGGAAGCAGAGGGAAGATCTCACGGAGAGTATATCATCTGCTTTACTGCATTTTATTCCCTTCTTCACTGAGAGCACAGGTAAATACATCAGTGTGTCCATGGCATGAATGCCTCCAAGCAACCGGCACGCAAGTCATCAAAACAAAATCAAAACGAATGCCATAAATGGAATCTAATAACAAAACTTAAAATTAATGTAAATAACGGATATGGACGCACCCACCTGGGTCTGAAATAAAGAATTATTATATCATTATTGATATTCCAGATGAGAAATTTGCATATTTTTTGAAGAAATCTGCAAGTTAACGTTTTCAGGTTACAATGTTGTTGCTTGATGACGAAGGCACATTCATGTCACGTTGAAGTTTGTGCTTTTCCCGCTTTGACACACGATCCATGTCGCAAGTCTCCGTGATGTCACACTGACCTTGAACACATGAGCGAACCACCTTTTCCTAGATGAAATTCAGAATAAATTCCATATCCATGATATGACTTCCCCTCAATGACAGCGTGCCGCTAACAGCTCTTTGTTTATTTCCTCTATTCAGCTCAGGGTTGTAGTGTGACAGTCAGCTGCAGGGACATCATGACGCCTGTTGATGGTAAAGTGAGAAAGCTCTGAATTTCCAAATCAGAATTGTGCTCCTGTTTTATAAAAAAAAAAAAAGAAAAGAAAAAGAGGTGCACTTACAAAAATGTAAGATGTGCACATTTTGACCATTAATACTGTTTACACCTCTACTGTCAGAGATACAGTAAGTTTCATGGAGTTTTTTACAGGTACGTGAAGGTAAAGCTGTTTAAACAGCTACATTTACTATAATTACTATAAACAGATACTTACACTTGTATGCAGAACAGAAGCGTTCTGCCTTCTGTTTGTTGTCCAAGTGTGGCTGTTGCCCAGTGAGGCTATCCATTGTTTTACTTGCGTGAGGCTAGCATACCATGATTACAGCACAGTTCTTACTAGGGGCCAGTACAGTGAGGACATGGAAATGGAGCTGGGTGAAGTTCATGGAAACTTTTTAAAATCAGGGAGTTTACTCTTTACTCTCCATCCTCTAGTTTGATCAAGTTTTAAGGAGACATCATCATGAGACAATAGTGGGGAAACACCCTGAGAATTTTTTCTGTGCACAGATATCATTATCCCATACCACCCTCAGTGCTGTGTATTCTAGAGCTCTCCTCTGTCGTTGATAGCTCGTTCCCTCGGTGGCCTTGTTATTGTATTCCGATGGAGCACACTGGCGTCTGACATGCAGCCACCAAAGACTCTGGCAGCATTGGTGATCAACTGCCTCTCACATCAACCCTCTGTCTCAACAAGCGTCTTCATTTGTCTCTGTCGTGTGTTGTATCTCTCTTAGACATGAAACAGGTGGTGGATTTCAAGGCTGTCACTTTTTTAAAGTCTTAATTTGACTTTAGTCTGATCTGTTTGTGTGTGAAGTGAGGGAGAGTGTGTGTTGTTGGAGGTGGCAGTGAAGGGAGGCATACATATGGTATGGTAATATTGACGTTTGAGGTTTTTCTTCATTCGTATGGGCAGTCTCCTGACGTCTGTCTTTGCAGATGTCACGGACATGAGAAGGATATGGCTCTGAGAGCATACAGATTCCCCCAGAAAATAAAGTTTCGGTTAACTAGAAGCTACTGATACTAAATAGTAAGCACTTAAAGGAGCATTCCAACTTTTTTTTGGAAGGATAGGATAGTTGTCGCCAGAGCCAGACAAAAAGATAGATACTCTTCCCTCCTCTGTGTGCACATTAGGAGGCTGAGACCCACACAGACCAGCTGACCACTTGTTAGCTTAGCACAATGATGTGTAGTAGATAGAAAGTGTTAGCATGCCTCCTCATTGACAGATCAACAGCCACTTCAGCTTTCTAGCCTCATAGAAGGCTCACATATTTTTTGTTAGTCAACCAGGAAGTTAACATCACCATGGGTTCCTTTTATTAAGAGCCAGCATGGTTTTTACTTTGGATTATTGCACAAAACAACACTTTCATGAGTTGTTGATGAGTAAATATGTTTGTAACAAGTACATAGTAAATGTTCATGTACAGATCACACTGTGGATGCACGAGTTAATATTACCACAACTAACTCCGTGCTTTCTCTGGTTTTTGATGACGTTAAATGTCCGAGACAACCTCTTCGTGCTTGTTCGGCCACATACTGCCATTTTTAAGACAATTTAAAGTTTTGGAATTCATAAGTGTATATTTACTGAGGGAATGAGAGCGAGTTGATCAGCTGTTCTTCTAAATTATCGATGCTAATGCAAAACTGAAGAGTAGCATCATGCAATTTATATGTGACTTTTTGGATGAAACAGCTTGGGCTTTTTTTTTTTTAACTTCTTAAATCGACATATGTTTGATGTATAGTTCTTGGATAACTCATTTAAATTAATCTGGTCCAGTGGGTTCCCAAATTAAATTTGTTATCCTTCATTCATAAAAAAAGCAGACTCATTTGTGTCTGTGGTGTACCTGCCAGTGATAGAATTAGTAAATAACAGTCTTAGCGTGTGACTGTTTTATTTATAGCCTGTGGCATACGTTGGGATGAGGCCAGATGGACAGCCATGATCCTATTAACTCTGTTACTTCTCACGGTAAGATCTTGCTTTCAGAGATCTTACACTCCCACAGGAGACTGTACACATGGACAGCTTTGGTTCTGTGGTTCATTAACTCTGAGCAGACCTCTCAGTTACTTGGCCATCCATTCAGAAAGGAGGACTGAACACGTGTCACGGTATGTGTCTCGAGAGGGCTGTTGTGTTGATCTGAGGTGTGTTTATCGTAGCACCGCTGGGATTTATTTCATGTAGTCGACCAATTGTTTTGTAGTCCAGTGTAGTGAGAAAGAAAACAAGCGCATTAGCAGGGGTAAGGATGAGAGACTGTGGCATGAAGCTCCTTTATGTGTCAGCTACTACAGTAGTGAGTCACTGCCACTTGTAAGATAGAAAGTAGTTATACTTCACTTTACTTAAGTGAAGGAAAAGGGCAAAGTGAAGAGGTGAGCTGGAGAGCAGGTGTTCCATTTGAAATGATAAAGGTCTTAACTATCAAGCCAGGTAGTCATACACAACAAGCAATAGTATCCAAAGATACAGGAAGGATAAAACAACAACCACACAAGCCTCTTGGAGCATGTGAAGCCAATGTAGCAAGAACACAAGACGACCACAGGAGCGTGTCAGACTGGACTGGAGTTGGGTTGATTTAGGGCACTGTGATTTTATACAATCTCTATTTGTCATTATGGCCTGCAGCTGCAAATTTACCAGCTTAAAAAGATTTTTGGCTGCATTTGCTTGTTTCACAATCAGAGAGAAAGCAAGAGAGTGTCTTTGTAATGCACCTCTGGAGTCACTGAGTAGGATCTGCACAGCTGTGCTGCCACAAGTCAGTTGAGGAACTTTGCGGGGAAGTTACGGTGACCGTACTAAGTAGAATGTCACTACTACTGGTCCAGAAAGTTGTCTGAATAGACAGCAGTGTTGGTAATTACCGGAGGTGTTACTTACAGTACAGCATTCTCAGGGAGCAAAATAAAAACAACCAAAAACTAAGGAGAGTTCAAGGTAGGGGCGCTGAAACTTTTTCTCTTGGAAGCCCCAGAGCAGAGAGTGTGGGGTGAGCTTCTTCTTTAAAAAATGTTGAATGTCTTATGGGTTAAAGTGAGTCTTATGGCTGGCTCAACATGGTCCCTGGGCCTCACTTTGAGCAACCCTTGGTTGAATTATGTGAGACAACATCCTGCCTTCTCCAAAAAATTGGATTTGTGATGAGCTTCTTTTTGTAAATATATGTGACATTCTCTGAAAATGTCGCTCGGTCAACAACCAATTGGAATTAAATAAACAGCCTCCGTTAAAACCAAAGTAAACACTGTGAAGTACTCCTCTTCCTCTTCGCTCTTCCTCTCTTCTTCCTCCATTGTCAATATTTTGCCTACGAACCCTGCATAGGAGCAGTGACTGCAGTGACCAGAGCTCTAGAATCTAGAAGGAGCCAGCTTTGACGTAAACATCTCCAGACATCTATAAGCCCCCCCCCCAACACACGCACACACACACACACACACACACACACACACACACACACACACACACACACACACACACACACACACACACACACACAGACCGCCACAGAAAGTGATGGGAGGTGATCATGAAGGTTCATATCCTCAGATTACCTTAACAGCAAGCCTTGATGGAAAATGGCAGCATGCTGCTACTGAATGTCTTTAGGTGCAATTCAGGACATATTACTTGCCAATCTGTTCTTTTATGTATGCATAAAGGGAATTCATTTGTATTTTAAAAGGGAAATTTGTATCTAGCCTGTCAGGTGCTATGCTCGTTGATGAGGGGCTTTACCTGATGTGACACCACTCACCTGCTCCTGAGGCAGATGAATTAATGAAAATATACCATGATGGGTCATTGACACAGCTAAGTATCAGTCAGAGATGCATTTTACACTCTACAGGCGCATTTAAAGTGCGTTGCTCTTAACTGTTGTCAGACATTATAATAAAAAAAAAAAATCTCTATCCAACTGTCCCCCAAATTTTGAGTTGAAATGTTATTAATCATGACTCTCCCCATGAATCACCAGCTGTGCAGAATTACACAAATGATTGTGCCGCCATAATTACACAAGAACTATCACTACTCTTTTATGTGTTTTCATTTTAGCATTCAGTTAGAAATCCTTTTACCATTTTTCCAATTCAAGCAAAACGTGTATTTGTATTTCTAATCTGAGCAGTATCATCATCTACCATCTATACCTCTATCAGATTCACCATCAGCACTCTCAGGGCTATTGGCTGACATCTATGTCTTCATAATTATGCAAAGTCACTTCAGTTGCTTGATGCAGAGTTAAAGTGAGGATATTGAGGGTGAGGAGACAGGAAGTGCAATGACGGATGAGATGAATGCAGTTTAATAGGCTGGTGGACGGACACACAGACAGGGAGCATTCAGAATAAAAGTTTGTACTGTTTTCATGTTCTCTTACTGTTTTTATTCAGTTAGATGTATTGATAATAATACCCACTCGAGAGCATAATGAAACTGATGTCATACTTCTTGTTGTTTTCTGGTATTTATAGCCATCCAATGTTTATAGCTGTTAGCTAAGAGCACTGATTGTATAACATCCCCTTATGATGATAGAGCATCATCAAGAGGGACTTACAAGCTGGTTACATCTGGTTAGCTCTCTGCTAATTAAAGTCGGATGAGTGATTTAATCAAGATCCTCTTCAGACTTTCCAGATATTACCAGGAAAAATTGATTAAGTCATGATAGTTACTGGAGTCATTTTGCCAGGATGTGTGACAGCCAAAAGAGTGTATCCCAATTTTTAAAGCCACAAAGTACAAAGTTACAGAGCAACAGCAGAGCCAGCAATGTCCGGTTAGCCTTCTGCTAACTTCCATCCATCCATTGTCTTCCGCTTATTCCTACATTAAGGGTCACGGGGGGGGGCTGGAGCCTATCCCAGCATTAACGGGCGAGAGGCAGGGTTCACCCTGGCCAGGTCACCAGTCCATCACAGGGCCAACACATAGAGACAGACAACCATTCACACTCACAGTCACACCTACGGTCAATTTAGAGTATCAATCAGCCTCGTCCTCTCTTGATGTCTTTGGACTGTGGGAGGAAGCTGGAGTACCAGAGAGAACCCACACAGGAACAGGGAGAACATGGAGACTCACACAGAGAGATCCCGTGCCCGAGCCGGGACTCGAACCCTGAACCTTCTTGCTGTGAGGCGACAGTGCTGACCACTGCACCACCGTGCAGCCCCCCTCTGCTAACTTGAATATGAATAATGTCAAATATTTGAATTGTGCAACCCTTGTGACAGTGAAATAAGTCAGTTTAAGTGTCAAAACAGTAAATCTGCAGTTTTTCTTTAACAGTGTCTGTGTGAAGTGTTTTGATGCATCATGTGATGAACAGGGAGGGGCTTACAAGTGCAAGAAGATATCGTGATTGGATGCAGAATTATAACACGCCCATTAGTGCAGGATGTGTCATAAAATATTTTAATCGTTTTTACAGTAAAAGAAAGGATGGATTTTTGGACCAAAGACACTATAAGATTGATTAATTTTTCCTTTGGCATCTATCAAGAGATGAATGAACACCTTCACACAGGAGCAGCGGATTAACACTGGGGAATTTTCATTTCATTCGAACTTTCAAATTTAATTCCCCACATTTCCGTGCAGACTTTTCTCTCCCTCCTTCTGTCTTCCTCCTATCTTATCTTTTGCCTTCTTCACTATCTTTCAAAACATGCAAATTGAATCACAATTATGGGGACATTTTAGGAAGTAGTATGGGAAGGCTGCTTTCCATCTTGCCCGGTTTTCAGGCATTTCTCCAGCACCTCAGCTTTAGACTCTGGCAGCTTCCCCAGACTTACCATCCCTTTTTTGTGTCTGGCCAGCTGGTTTCAAAGTAATGTGCTGAAGTTTGATGTTTAAGAGCCATTTCTTTTCCAATGCAAGTGTAAAATCACCATCTGTCTTGGTGTCTGATTTGAGTGATCTCTCTGCCAGACCAGCCTGCAGATGTTGCCCCACATCACACCCTGTTGTCTATACAGTCTTACACACCAACACACACTTTTTATGGCTTGTACTGTAATATTTCCTCTAAAGGAAATGATGTCAGTGTACACTATTACACAGTAGCGAGAAAGAAATGATCTCGTTTAAAATGAGATAAGAAAATTCTTTATTAGTTCTCAAGACTAGGAAATTGGTTGCTGGTGTTACAGCAGCAAAAGTGGATGATTAAGTTAGAAACATCAATAAATACACATTCAATCAATATAAAAGGGAAAAATAGTTAAAAAAAAAGTTACACAAAGATGGATAAGTATATAAATATAAGTGATTTTTTTCTGTGGTTATATGTATGAGATGGTCAGTATTCCACAGGTATGTGATACATTACACAGGTTTTTTATATATATATATATATATATATATATATATATATATGTGTGTGTGTGTATATATATATATATGTGTGTGTGTGTGTATGTATATATATATATATGTGTGTGTGTGTGTATATATATATATATATATATGTGTGTGTGTGTATATATATATATATGTGTGTGTGTGTGTATATATATATATGTGTGTGTATATATATATATGTGTGTGTATATATATATATATGTGTGTGTATATATATATATATATATGTGTGTGTGTGTGTATATATATATATATATATATATATATATATATATATATATATATATATATATATATATATATATATATATATATATAGCTGTATGTGTCCATATAAATAGATTTAGATGAGATCTAAATGAACAATCCCTTACACAAAGAAACATGGTTATAGTACACGATTTTGTCAGTGATAAAAATGTCATTCTTCAGTTCATGTCACTCTCATATATATACATATATATATATATATATATATATATACTGGGGTATTTGTTTGTCTGCCATTTTCAGCTAAAACAGGAGCAACACAGGAAAGTACAGCAGAACCTCTGACACTATGTTCTGCATCATAGCATTTAAGTGTTAATGCACCTAAAAAAAAAAAAAAAAAATGTCACTCTAGAGCAGTCGGGTGCTGGTGTGGTCACTGCTTTTCAAATTCCCTGACGGACACACTGTCCATCCATGGCTTGTAGCTACAGCACTTTCTTAATTCTACCTCTCGTTCCCTGTGGTGTCACACAGACCCTCTGGCAGCCTTCCAGGTCGTCCATCTAACAAGACACTGTCACGCCCTTCCAGCATTTCCTTGTACACAGAGGGCGAAACATGGACACAAACATTGCTTTCATTTTTATTTATGAATGCAGATGTAGCTTATAAGAGGCTGGGATATTAGCATGTTGCTAAAACAGAGGAAAGGGCTTCCTTTAAACCAGCGGTTAATTGACTCAATTTGAGATGCGTGTTTCTCTCTCTCTCTTTCTTCCTCTCTGTCTTTCACTTTGCCTCTCCGTCATCCTCTGGGCTGAATTAATGAGAGATCAGTGGCAGGATGTTTTCAAGATTAACAAATGCCTCAACACTTAAGTCTGTGTATATGAGTATCATGGGGGAGGGCATGCTATCCCAGAGGAGACTAAAGATTACACCAGCCTACAGTTTGCCAGATGCATTGGTTTTCCCTGGGATGGCTCTTAACTGATGTGCAACTATTGTTCCCTCGTGATCTAGAATAATTTGGACAATATGGTGCAGAATGGCCAGTTAAAATAACTGTGGCTTTGCTAATTGACTAACTTACAGTGGTAGTTCACTGGAACAAATTTGCCATTTGATTCATCCTCCCCTTTTGCTCTCTCACCGCCGCTAAACAACAACTGCCTCTGAGCTGGTGAGCTAACTAGCTAACTAGTGGCAACCACCACAGTGAAAATTTAGATTTGTATCCCGCGACAGCCAGGATTCCGTACGTAGTTGTAAAGATATAAAACAAATACAAATATATAAACAAGTTTAGCACATGCAGCATGTACCAGAGCACCGTAGCTGAAGCCTGGTGGCAGCGACTATGATGATTGGCTTATAGAAATACTAAGTATTGTTACTGCTGTGGGAGAATGAAGAATGGGTTGAACCAGACGTTTCATGTGACGGTGCCATAAGACTCACAGGGAGGTGACCAGAGCAGCAACAACCAGTCACAGACAAGGATTTACTCTGTTTTTATTATTCAGTTTGTAGAAAATTTTACTCAGTGAAAGGAAAAGGAAAAATCAATAAGTATGATTTTTCTTTTAAAAGTTACGGGTTTTTATGAAAATGTAAGTTAACTTTTTTAATGTATTGATTGAACAAATACAGAAATATCAGAATAAAAATGAAGTCTCCAGGACGTTGATTTTTGGATGACTTTATAATACTGGAAAAGCTCTGACTATGATTAGTGAATACATTTTGTGGGGAAATTGGAGAGGGAGGGTAGAGGAACACGCTTCATCTTGGGATGGCACAAAAACTAGCCAGCTGTATTTCACAAAACTTTATGGACAAGTGGGCAACCCAGTAAATGTTGATGCTGATCCAGATCCCGGAGTGGATACGAACGGTGTATGGTTCTCACTACGGTAAATGACTTTTATGACAGATTATTCAGTTGACTGTAGTCATGGCCATGATAAATGCTGTGTGTGTGTGTGTGTGTGTGTGTGTGTGTGTGTGTGTGTATGTATACATGTATGGATTTATAATATGTGTGTATATCATATATGTATATATGTGAATATATATATATATATATGTGTGTGTGTGTGTATATATATATATGTATATATGTGAATATATATGGGTGTGTGTATATATATGTATATGTATATATGTATATATATGTATATATGTACATGTATATATATGTATATGTATATATGTATGTATATATATGTATATATATGTATGTGTATATATGTATGTATGTATGTGTGTATATATGTATGTATGTATGTGTGTATGTATGTATGTATGTGTATATATATGTATGTATATATGTATGTATGTATATATGTATGTATATATGTATGTATATATGTGTATATATATGTATGTATATATATGTGTATATATATATATATACATATTTTTTCTTTTGCTATAATATAAGCAAATGTGTTCTCTTTGACACATTCTCCAAGCAGAAAGTTTTCTATTTTCTCATCTCTAATCCTCTCTCACTCTTGCTCCTCTGTCTCTCTGTCTGTTTCTCTCTCTTAAGCCTTTCAAGGCTTAGAGGTGATTCCACCAAAGTACATTTCTACACAAAATCTGCCACCTAAATCTGGGCCTGTTCTTGTATCTAAGTTAGTGTTGTAGAGAATAGTACAATCTCTCTCTGTCTCCATCTGTCTGTCTGTCTGTGTGTCTGTCTCTCTGATCGTCTCTTGCTCTGTCCCTCTCCCTCTTTTTTTTTTTATCTTGTATGTATAATAATTAGGGTCATGGTTTAATTATTCATAACTAGTAGATTGTCCAGAAAGCCACTAGAGAGCAACTGCACAGTATGATGTTGATATTATTACATTGTGCTACTTCAACGAATCTTGACCAGAACGCTTCCTGTTACTGCACAGAACTGATAAACTCTCATAAGGAGCCAGATTGTAATGACGTCCATGTATAAAGACGAGGCAGAGGAAGCTGCTATTAATGTGTTTGATTACACAGCGTCATGCTCACATGTGCAACAAAACACAAACCAATACACAATACGTAGCCTTAAGTTTAAGAGGGCGACAGGTAATTACCATTGGAGAAGGGTATTGACACCACTGAGGGAGAGATGAGAGGAGATGCTTCACTGAATTATTCCTACTAATTACTTTGAACCAAACACCTATGGGAGTTTTGTGTGTCTGTGTGTGGGTTTAATATGTGTGTATTAGAGTGTCGAATGTGAATTAGTCTTTTAGTTATGGCTGGGTTTCTTGCCTCACGGGGTTAAAGTGAAAGCCTTTTCAGGCTGTCTTTGTCTGAAATTCATATTCAGAGGCCTTTAATAAGATATTTGAACCTAACAGCTACATTACAGACCAGCGTTAGCAGCTTTTGATGGCAAAATTAATCTATTACTCTTCTGATATTTTTTTTCTTCAAACAATTAAGTGAGTACGTGATTTATTTGGTTTAATAGCCTTAACACAAATTCAGTCATTGGCAGAGTAACAGGTTTAGATATGAATTAGTTAGGCTCTTGTTGGAGCATTGCCTTGCAAACATTAGTAGAATTCAACATTTAATAATAACTGAGAACTCACGATGCAGAACATGTCTGTCCACGATTCAAGGAAGCTGGCCCCCAACTACAGAGGCGTTCAATATCTAGAGACGCAAATAAAAACCCTTCTATATATCATAATGTATATTGAGACTGGCAAGGCTATTCACTTTTCATCCACATGAACCCGATGGACTCATGCGGGATTGTTAACCAGAAGCCTTCATAACACCTGCATATTCATTTTTCCTGAGAATGCCATGTGCTGGAAAGCAGACTAAATGGTGTGTAAGTGGAGTGAAAGAGGTTTGAAAAATGGAGGTATGGAGATGATTGAGAATGTGTGTGAGGGAGAATGAGGGGTACTGTATAATGGCGCTGGCCACACATCAGAAAGCTGACAATGTTTTGGATCAAAAATGGAAATGGAGAGAGCATCCTATTATCCCTCGCAGGCTCGGAGAGTGGGAATTTAGTAAACAACACACGGGTAACTTCTGTACTCAAATTCAAAAACGTAATCGTTAAAAAAGATTGATATGATTAGGACAGCTGTAACTCAGGGGAAGCAGAACTTCTCAGGGAAGTCGCGGTAGAATCACGTTTATCTCCTGCAACCATGAAATCTCTCTATCACTCGGATGTAAACTCACATTTTGCAGACTTTGCTGAAATGACTAATGTTTTCATTATTTGGAAGGACAGCTTAATGTTGATAGTCCATGTTTAGACACATGCACACACGCGCGCGCGCGCACACACACACACACACACACACTCTCCCTCTCTTGGCCTCATTATATCAACCCCGAAGATGCTCAGACATTTATGCGGTAAACATCTGGTTCAGTGCCAGGGCCAACTACATTGTGAGGTCAGTGTTTTTATGCAGCCCTCATCCAAGCTGTCTTGCTAAGAGAATTCAGTGGGCTGTGCTTTGGTTTTACTCTCATTACACATTCACTTTTTATCTCCCATCCAAACCTTTCCATAGATTTTTGTTGTTTGTTAAGCAGAAAAAAAAGACATTCACTGCCTCTGAGGAAGAATGGGATATTTTTTTTCTCTGTTGGCTATTAAGCTGAAATACACACACACACACGCACGCACTTACACTTGCACAAAATGTATATAAACACACACCAATGCGCACTAATCCCTGTGGACCGAGGTTGTGGTATTATGTCATTATTGAAGCTTTGGAGAAATGAACACTTCATCTCCAACCCCTCTCCAGAGCCTATTGATTAACTTTTCCCCTGCAGAGGTGTACGTGTTAGTGTGTGTGTGTGTTGGTGAATGAGTGCATTTTCAGTCTAGCAGTGCACTGCATTGTTAAGGAAATGTCAGACGTGAGTGAAAAAGGGGGAAATTAGCTCTTTAACCCACCTCTGTACTTTTGTATTTTACTTAAAGTCACAACACCCTCTTTTACTCTGATTTGTAGCTAAAACAGTGGGACGTTTCTTTTTTCCTGTTTACATGTTTACTGACTTTTTCAGTCTGATTGATAGTCTTGTTCAATGGAATGATCTACCTCTTTTTGTGTTTTTATGTCCGCGGGGATGAGAGTTCTGGTTCATTTCTAACTGGTTACGCCAGGTTGATGCTGTCATTTCTAGAACAACATTTGTTGCTGCTGTGTGCCGTTGCTGCTGCAGGTTCGAGTCCACCCACCTCTCTGTTAGCCAATGATTACTGGGATGCCAATAAATCACTATTCCTCCTAACATCCCATTCATTTGGGATACACAGGCAGCAGCGACAGGACCCATAGTTGGTACTTTCGTTGAGAGGAAACTCCTGATCATATCGCAGATCAGTGATTCTAATTGCTTTTCTCGTGGTACTTTACATCACGACGCACCAAAACTACTACCACGATCTCTTTGTTATGGAATATTTGCATGACACCGTACAAAGTTATGCATGATTTTTCATTCATGATGCTATTAATTTGTAATAACGTGTGCGATCATTACGCCTTTCAGCAGGTAGCTCACTCACCAACAGCTCAAGAGCTGTGCTGGCAACAGATGCTAGCGTTTAAGGGGTTTTGCTGTTATGCTGCCTCCAAATGCCCTGGTCAGGATTTTGAGGCCAGAGTGAGACAGTCTTAATAAATAGCAGACATAAAGATAGATTTGACAGTGTTGTTGTTCAGGTCTGGTTTCCTGTAGGCACTAAAACCAATATGCAGGGGTTTGGGAAAGATCACGGTTTGGGTTATGTAAAACTAAATAAACGTCGCTGAAAATGTTCCGATTACACGCCAAAAACACTCATGTTGACAGTTTGTGCGTTACTAGACACATCATAGGCACTGAAAAGGTACTTTTTTTTTTTTTTTTTTAATTTGGCCCCTTGACACAAACCTGTGAACACTGGATAGTCATTTATTACCAGACACTTTTTTTCTACAGTACCATTATGGTGGACACAAACTTTGCTGCAAATTTCCTGACGGCTTGCTCCTCCCACGTGATTAAATGGGTTATATGCAAAACAAAGTGAATCATTATTTCGTAACAACGTACGGGATGAGAACAGCCCGCCTCCTGTCTGTGCTATCGTCAGCGCTGCTTCCTCTGGGATGTCACGTCCTATTTGAAACTTGAGGAATTGTATGTAATTCATTGGTATCTCAACCCATGGCCCCTGAGCAGCGTGTCAGAGAACGCCCTCTTTGTCGACATCACCGCTGAGGTGCATTTGATAATAAAGTTATTTTTAACAGGGCCTATTATTCCCAACATCATAAACTATCCACTGCTCTGGGCTGACTGCCAGTACTGTCATTGCAGTGTAATAGGCAATACATCAACAACTCTGTATGAGTGTCTGTGTTTGTGCGTGTGTGTGTGTGTGTGTGTGTGCGTGTGTGTTTTAGAGAGAGATAGAGAGAGAGATCTCAGCATTTGTAGACATAAAGTGGGCATGTAGGTGTTCACAATCATGAGGTGTCTTCCCCTGCTAATCTTTTTATCAATGCATGACTTCACAAAAATCTATTCCAGGAAATGTGTGCAACTGCCTTGCTCAGCGTTTATAAACGTGACCCATATTATACAGTATATCACAAAATATGAAGCTGGATTCATTGGCTGCATGATATTTATATTCAGACTAAATACATCAGGAGAAATGACGACAGTATTAGTTTTTGCTCCAGTGCTCGGTGGTGTGCTGCAGCTTGTAGTTTTGAGAATGAGTTTTTACACCCGTTGCCCTGTGCAGTTATGTTTGATATGCTGCTTCTCTCTCTATTGCTCAGCTCCTACTCCTGTACTGTAATTACTGCACTTGGCAGACAGTCACGACACATCGACAACAGATGAATTTGCTTCTAGGGAGGGGGGATGAGCACAGGCAAAATGTTGCAGTGGTGGGGACGGATACTAAAGTCGTGCCGTTGCCGGTGGATGCCTTGCCAATGCACGGTCATTTGTTTGCCATTTACTTAGAAAGCAATGCGCTTTCTTTTTTCTCTGTGTTTGTGTGAAGTGTGACATTCTCACGCATGGAGGTAATCATTTCATACACTGGAGATAAATCATACGACGTGTCGGTGTTTTATTGATGTCACAGTGTTGAGTGCAAATTTGCTGCATCCTCTTGAGGCTTCAGGAAAATCCTGTGTCATTATTATTTGAATTATCAAAATGATTCTCAATGGCATTGATATCTCAATGGCATTTCCAGTTTGCCAAATGAGACTTTTCAGGAAAAAAAAAACCCAAAAATCATGATTCCAGTGCTATTTGGTCTTAAACAAGTCAGTCCAGACATTTTGCTCAAAGATCATTTAATTTAATTTAGATTTATATATCATATTATACTATATATTATAGTACTATGCAGCTTTACCAGTTCAAAATTTACATATTGGTGTTACATTTAGCACCATAAGCATGTAATTATTGCCAAAAAACTCATTACAGCTCTCCAGGCCATGAGTCCAGACACAATTTTTTCCCTGAAACCGGTTGTTTTTCACTCGTCTTTTTGCTCAGTTGTCAGGGACGTTGTCAGGGTGCAAGAGATATGAAGTTGTAATTGTTCCATGCAGCATCTGTTTATGAGAGGGGAGTAAAGCAGCAAAAAGAGAAAGAAATCATCTGACAGGGTCTAAAGCAGCAGGGAGAACTAACAGACGAGGAGAAACTTTGAGTAACTTTTAAGAAACCGCTTTTCTCTATAAATAAGGCCCCGGGAAAAAAAATAGTTTACACATGTATTTATTGGGAATGCAGTTTTAGGACACATTTTTAATGTTTTATGGACCTGGAAAGCAAATGAGAAGAATACATAAGCACTTTTGATAGTTGTTAAAATTCTATTTGCATGAAGCAGGGATTTTTGCTTTACACAGACTGTTCGATACTGGTTTAAATTAGTCATTACTCTGCTTAAAAGGTTTAAAAAGTTTCAATATTTCGGATCTCTGTACTGTGGCGCCGCATGATGCTTACTGGTTTGTCTGCATGCAGGTCAAATAGTATTTAAAGTGGAAAGTCACATAAACACACACGATTAGAGAGAGATTGAGGCTTTACTCCTGGGAGAACTCTGGATGCCTCTGAAAGACTGTTAGTGTCAAATCGTGCCTTGATACCATCTGTGCACCATTGTTTTGTTATAATGATGATTTAACATATTGGGTAGATCTGCCACAACTCGTTTGCATAACGGTGAAGAGCCTCACATTAAGTGGAGTGCCGGTTTTTCATACACCAATAAACAGCCTATGAGAGTGAAATTCACTTCCTCACAGGTTTTGTGATGCAAAATTTTACCTCCTCTTGATGTTGGAAGCATCTTTCAGGGTTTGTGAATCACATCCAACTTATGTGTTTTTTAAGGAAGTAAATAACTAAAGTTAAGTCAAGCATTAGTTCAGGGAACGCTGCTAACAGAAGTAACATGTTTGGGAATGACGGCAAAGTCTATTTGACTCGTGAACATCTGGCAGGAAGGTGGGAGTCAAAAAAGGGCATCAGACTCATGGAGCCGTATTTAAGTGAATGAGAGCACACGCTTTAAGAGTTTAAAATCTCTCTGTTTTAGTCCGTTTGAATTGAACTGTGGTCCATTTTCTCTCTTGGTGTGGTAGGCTTGGACCTGTACGGTTACAATCTATCTCTGGTGTGGTTTATTAGTGGTGTGAACATGATTCGACCTCGATCCGACGCAAGTGCAGATCCCAAGGTGCCTTCTTGGATCCCACCAGCCACCGTAGCCTGCTGCACTGGCTGATCACATGCAATGTAAACAATTCTGACTTCTGTCAACTTGCTAGATATCCTGGAGGGAATCGAGCCGTCATTTTCCCGCCCCCCCCAAAACCCACATGATTTTTGACCAATGAACGGCAGATAGCTCTCATTGGGCTTTTGTTGCCAGATTAAGGTGCGCTTGACATTATGCTTGTGTGAAACCCGACTGATCCAAGAGGGAAATGCAGTGAGTCCACCTACTCATCAACAGATTCAGACCAGAGCAGACAAACTATAGGTGTGAAAATGCCTTAAGCAGCACGGTGCAAGTGCCTCTGGGCATAATAACATATGCTTTTGCTCTGTGAAAGTTCAAGACAACATGTGGGCTCACAGACTGGTGCAAGCATATTTTCCAGTTAAACAAGGTGGATGCTGGACAAGAAAATTACAGCTACGCCTGTCAGAAGCCCGCGATGACAGTTTTGCATCGGACATAAGCTAGAGCCTCACGGCTGTGTTCAGAAGGTCCCTTATTATGCTACTGCTCTGCTAGAACAATGCTGTGATGTGGCCTGTGGAGTTTTCAAAGTCAGCGTAGTTTAATTCATTCCAACTATCCCAAACTCAACACAGTGAAATAGGCTGTCATACTTGTTTATGATAATATCTCTTTCACTGTTAAAGAATGCTGCCTAGTAACTCGTAACAGGGAATTGTATCATTTAAAACTCTTATGAAGTGTCTTAGGAAAAAAAATCATAAATTCTAGGCACGGGGCTGAGATGTTTGCAACCTATTCTGGTGGTAGTTCTCCTTGCATAACAAGTGGTTGTTATACTTCAGTCTGACTGAAATCATACTCATCAAAGACCGACCAACATACCAGAGAATGCGGTTGGGAATCGAGTGACTAGGGTTGCACCTTGGTGGGTTCCTAATTGGCCAGGCGTTCTGTGCACGTTCCATAGGTCCCACTGCAGCGTTCATCCACTTGGTCCAACAGTGAATACCAAAGATGGGTGTCAACATTTGTGGAGAGAAGCTTTATTTTGTCTTACCTTACTTGTTTGGTATGTTTTCCAAAAGGTGAAACGGAAGAAAGTTTGATCGCAACCAGTGACGGACATTCTTAGGTTAATAAATCTATTCTTCTTCTTCTGGAGGGGAGGAGCGCCTGTCATGGAAAAACTAACTGGATTTTAGTTTGCAAATAAATATCAAGGGCAGTTTTAGGATTTTTATCTAGAGTATTTACAGTTATAATTTTTCATTAATGTGTAGGGTTTTGTGTGGATTTTTACGGTGTGAATGTTCAAGGATTCATCGGAATCAAAGCATTTTAGAGTCAAGAGTCGGATATTTACATGTCTACACGTAGAGAGACAGAGGGCACATCTCTCAGTATGACGTGAGACGTTCTGTGTTTGTACAGTTTGATAATCCTGAGGATTCTTTGTTTAATGTTTGCGCATGCATGCATGCAAGCGCACGCACTAACACACACAGGCTAGCAACCCACGCTCTTTGAGTGATATGACATCTGAGATCAGTGCTTCATGCTGATGTGTCAGAGTGCCACCGGACTGGATTGTGACCCAGATGCAGCACATTTCTCTCACAGATGACAGATCAATAGTCATAAAAGCTCTTGCCTAGATGGCTTAGTAATGGCTTGGATCACTGAGAGGGACAAATTAGTGGATGGTAGTGTGGTAATGAATAGCGGCTTACCTTCAGACTTTCCCTTTTTTCCTTCCTACATGGTGTTAATAAATTAAATATTTCTTGTTTCCATCCCCCTCATTATTGCAGTTATTTCCCTTTGCTGTAACATTCGGTTAATATCTTTCCTCAGTTTTCCATAGCTAAGTGTGAGATTGAATACTGTCCGTAAACCATGTAGAATATTTCCTGTCTGTTTTCAAGGGGCATGCAACACCATACTGTAGCTCCACAATACACATCCATATTTAGCCTCCTCCACTATTGTTCCATTGTGATTCTACTGCTACTGCAAGATACTGGCATTTCCTATCTTATTTCAGATATAAAGTATACTTCCATTTAGTATGGAACAATAAACTGGTTGAGATGCAACCCTACAGAGTACTTCAGGTCATCAGGATTTACTTATTTTTAAGTGCCGGTTGCAGAATGTTTGACTTTAGTTTTCCTGTGTATAAAGTTACATCACTTCCATGAAGAGCTGTACAATAATTGCAATATGGTATGGGGTTCAGTACGGCCTCATCATCTTCGGAGGAAACGGCTCTGATCGTCCTGCAAAATGTACTTAGATTACAAAAATATAAAGTTGGTTGTTTTGAACAATTGGAAAAAAAAACATTAAATATGCTGATTTAAGAACTGTCCTGCTGGGTGAGTCAGAACATAATAAAGATGTGACTGAGACTCTAAGTACCAATGGTAACACCCCCTATCTGTTTACGTCATATGACAGCGCTGGAGTGCAACGGTAAGGACGAATTGAATTTGTGTGGTCAGTTATGTAAATTTCCTAGCAACATGAGTGACATATAGCCGGAGGAGCTAAAGCTATTATCATCAAAATCAGCCTGGTTATCACTGCACCCTCTGAAAAAAACAAACCGTAATACTGCATAAAGGATAGTTGCAATCTGAAATGTTAGCATCACAATGTTCCACCATGGCGTACCGTAGGAAATCTTGTATCCCTGCGCATCTTTATTTCCATGGATGTTGCTCCTTTGACCTCGCGTAGCTTATTGTTGTGTATGATAGTGAATATCTACCTTTGGATGGTGTCCAGAACACAAGCCACTAGGTTCAGCTAACCTTGTAGCCAGTGGGACAATGTGGTGCAGTGGGCTCATTATATGCAGTTGGCTCTCTGCTGGAGATGTGCTGGCACTTAGCCTAGCAATAGGCTGCCGTGTGACAGTTTCTACTGAGAGAGCAAACATCTTAATGTCATTGGCCATTTGAGATGTTTGATTACATAATGTGGTAATAATGTCTAATTGTTTATCCAGCAGCCCTAGATAATAATCTAAATTATAACCCACCTTTGCTAAGTGGTTGTTTTCTAAATTCTCTTTCTCATTTTAACAACAGCAACAGGCTGAGGTGTACATTATTCTATTTTTAGCCCATGTACTTGGATCGCAAGAACTTGTTTTGTCAGTTAGCATTGATGTACTCCGTCTTTGTTTCTTGAATGGAGCCAAAAAGGGAAAAAAACATTAATTGTATGTCTTCAGAGTGCAATATTTGATTGTTGAGCCCAGCACAGTGGCATTCTTGACCTCCTCAGCATCCACTACTTGCTTTTTAAGAGTTGTAGAGGTATGTTGAGAGCGAGAATGCAGTGCATGAAATGAAACAAGTCTTAATTGGCTGGCAGGCTTTATGAAGTTTTCTCTGGGGAGCCCCATTGATTATTAATAGGCAGGCTGCATCAAAGAGCCAGCTGCCACTCAGCCGCAACCCTGGAAACACAGAGATCCGCAGATACTGTACATCCACCACTTTCTGTGGTCACAGAGAGAATTTATAAACAGTAAGGCAGATAATAAAAGCGAGAATTGTTTTAGAGAAAGTGCAGGAAATAAAAGCACAGTCAAGAGGAGAAAAGGACGAAGGAGGAGGAAGCTGTAGAGGTTATGGATTCCTGTGTGAAGCAATTCTCCATCCTACTAGAGGGCAGTCGGACGGCACGCACCTCTTATCAGTGGGGTGTGACGTCATCAGACCCTGATTGATTCCGAAACTCCACTGTTGTTCCTCAACTGACTTTAAGTTCTAACATCCAACCAAAATCAATATGCAGCTTTTTTAGTTATTGCATTTAGTTATTGACAGAGAAACCAACACCAGTGATCCCATAACCTCCTTGCAGCTTAAAACCTGCAAAAAAACCCTGTACTCGTAGGAAGAGACATGGAGTGGTGTGGTGGCGGGAGACGAGAGAATAGGAGTGAAACTCCGCAACTAAGAGCGTCATGTTATTTTTGTTTTTTTGTTTTTTTTTTTTGAGGCAGTGCATCTGAAAAAAGGCAGGAAACGAGCATCTCGGCTGATAACACCTGGAGCCGATAAATACCTGTGACTGCTCATTTGATCAGCAGTGCAAAGACCCAGTCGTAGTTCTGCCATCATGGGCTGTTTCATT
This sequence comes from Aulostomus chinensis, assembly GCF_037954235.1. Lineage (NCBI taxonomy): Eukaryota > Metazoa > Chordata > Actinopteri > Syngnathiformes > Aulostomidae > Aulostomus > Aulostomus chinensis. The sequence continues at coordinate 16,615,335 of NC_141326.1, forward strand.
GTTATGTGTCTTTTGCGACTGGTTAGTAGAATAAAACTTTTATGTGTGAATATGTGTGTATGTAGTGTCTATGTAAAAATATATGGAGGAAGAAGAAAGGAATATATCTCCTTGCTGTGTCAGCAGTCATGAACTGGAGGATCAGAGGCTCTAGGATTTGGTGCAGCGACTGTAGAATATCGATTCCAAAAGCTTTTAGTGCATGGCTGATTTTCCATATGGGACCATATGGCCCCGAGGTTCTGGCTGGGTCAGGAAGTGTTTTGTTTACACTATGTGTCAATCCATGTGTGCCGTGCATGTCCGAGTGAGGTGGTGTATGTGGTACTGCTGTGACATGGTGTGTGCTGCCAATCTGAGTAAAATCAATAGGTTATTATGAAATAGGAAATGAAATGGCACCTGATTGCTAAACAAACTTTACAGCATATTTATTGCATCTACTCATTCATACATAATGCTCGTACACCCCATTACTCACAGAGGACACCATATATTAGCCTCAATGGCAAAGTTAACAACGTTAGAGCTCCAACACTCCGTCATTATTATGAATGAGTTCAACTTCCGGAATCCAGATCTGATGACATCATATTGCCTTGGCGGCAGTTTGCACTCTCTGAGTACCCTCCAGCTTTGTAATTGCTGTCTGCTTTTTATGAGTTCAGATTTAAAGACATACCAACACCGGTAGCCTGAATACAAACCCAAATGTAGCATCTACAACCCATCCATCCATCCATTTTCTTCCACTTATCCTGTCAAGGGTCGCGAGGGGGCTGGAGCCTATCCCAGCAGCCTTCGGGCGTGAGGCGGGGTTCATCCTGGACAGGTCACCAGTCCATCACAGGACCAACACATAGAGACAGACAACCATTCACACTCACAGTCACACCTACAGTCAATTTAGAGTATCAATCAGCCTCGTCCTCTCTTGATGTCTTTGGACTGTGGGAGGAAGCTGGAGTACCAGAGAGAACCCACACAGGTACAGGGAGAACATGCAGACACAGAAAGACCCCATGCTGGAGCCGGGACTTGAACCTGGAACCTTCTTGCTGTGAGGCGACAGTGCTGACCACTGCACCACCGTGCCACCCCCAGCTACAACCCCATTTGCCTTTTCTCTTGATTCTCTTCTCATTCTTTCCAATGAATGTCTAGGTTCAACACCAGGGAAGTGGGGGGGGGGGGGGGTCACGGCTTAAATAAGTGGCTGAAAATGAGGCGCCGTAGTCAACTTCAGTTGTCTGGAGTTGTGCTCAACACGTGCACATCAGAGTCCATTATCGACAGCTCCTCTGATGACTGACATGCACTTCTTTTGTTCATATTCTGTATCTATGGGCCTGATTTACTAAAGGTTTGCATAAAATGTGCAAACTGATCCACACACTAAGGATGTGCTCAGAGCTTTACGTCTTTCAAATTAGCATGATAGCGCACTTTTGATGTAGCATATTTGACTGAATGTGCAACTTGCGGCATTTTTACATAAGCGTGCATAATACTGGGAGGAGAAAATGCAAATATGTCAAGTCATTCCAAATAATGCAATTTAACAAGCAGTCATGCAAATTTGGGGACTTTGATTACATTTGTTTATAATACAAGTAAAGTGACAATTGATCCAGCATCGAGCACAGAGTGCTGACGTTCTTGTGGCGGGGAGGAGGCATGGGCTAAATGAAAGAATGTGTAGGGAATGTGTCTTTCCCTCTCATCTAAACAGTTTTGGTATGACAGAAAAAATAATACAAACATATCTCCTATCCAGGGATTCAATTCAAGGGCTTGAATGCAGATCTTGTTTGACTGCAGAAGTGTCACACAATGGTTACGATAGCAAAAATATGATAAGATCTAGTTTATTTTATCATATTGTATTTTGTACAAGACCCCAAAATTTCCCAGCAATGGCATTACCATTACCAGAACCTCTCTGTGCACCACTATCTGCGATGATGAACTTTACGTCACAGGGACCCTTGCACACTCCTGAATTCTCCCCTGAATAAATACATGTTTAAAAAATGAAAGTACACAAATAAAGTGTGTGTGTGTGTGTGTGTGTGTGTGTGTGTGTGTGTGTGTGTGTGTGTGTGTGTGTGTGTGTGTGCGTGTGTGTGTGTGTGTGAATAAATCTGGCTCTGGATGACTTCAGTTTGTGAGTCGCCATGACATTTGCTATACAAGGTGTAGAGGAGCGTGAAGCAGACTCTGATGGGGTCTGTGAACAGTTATCACATTTACTCCAGGCTACTGGCTGTGTGGCTGGTTTCTCAAAGCTGACTGTCTGTGATTCCCTCCCCTCATTTCTCCCAACCCCTCCACTTGCTCTCCCACCTTCCCTTCTTTGTCACTGCACTCCCTGGCACCCTCCCTCTTTTTCTTCCATGCTTCTTTTCTCTCAACTTTCTTTTTGGCCCGCTGATTGACTCAGACTCATCCTTTCTGACCCTCTCCGCTTCATGCTACTTCAGCCAAATGCTTTACCTTTATCTTTGTCACCTCCTCTGCCACAGCCTCATTTTTGGGGTGTGTGTGTGTGTGTGTGGAGGGGGCTTTACTGAAGGGTCAGCACTACAAACAGGAATGTGGCAGAGTGGTGGAAGTTGCTGAGTGATCATAGTTGTGTCATGGATGCAGCGGTTGAGTGTTGGAGCTCAAAAATTAATCGGTAGGAAGAGACATATTGCGATCTGCTGGTCTGCCAGAACCTGACGGACGCAAGTACAACTGCTGTGAAACACACACACACACTTTTGCACACCTCCTAACTACCTTTGATGACGAAGGGACGTAAGCGTGCAACACTCATGAAAACCTTCTTTGACAATTTGAATGATAAAACACAGAGCAGATGAAGGGGGAACTTCCATGAAAGCATCATTAGCCAGTTTCAGATGTGGTACATTAGTTAGTGGTTAATAGTGATGGGACTTTGGATCTTTTAAGGGACCAAGAACGGCTCATCTTTATCTGTGATGCAAAGAAACATTAAAAAGCCATCGGCAGTTTCTGCACGATGATTGTTATTGAAAAATGAGCTGAGAGAATGACTTCTGCCTGCACTGTTAAGTTTTGGATACAGTGCTGTAGCATGTAGGTGGGCTCCAGAACGCTGGTACTTGGATAACCCACCCCTCTGCTGACTATGTGCTTGAGGGATGGGAATCTTTGCCCTTGCAAGGCTGCTGGATTAGATCACAACAGACATCATCTTGCTAGGCTTCAAGTTATGTGATTGTGTCCTTGCCAGACATGGTTTGACCAATCAGCATCCTTTGAGGAGACAGCATTGTTGTTGAGTTTTGACGACAGTCTGTTCTAGACAACGACAGTGGCTCTAGTAGAGGTCAGATGTAGGTGGATGTTCTTTCGCATCTGTTATGTGAGAATTACTAGTTTGTCTTCTAGGGCTGTAGCGAAACACTAATCTCGCGATAAGATACAGTACATGATATTTGGCTCACGATACGATGTATATCACGATATTCAGCTCACGATACAATTCGATACACTTACATCATTTCCTGAAAGATTTTAAAGGGACAAAGTGATTTTGGTGACATCTTGTGAGTGTTCCATTGACTTGGATTGAATTAACGAGCTGAAAGCATCAATTACACAATGTACGGCTCTGACTGGCAGCTTGCAAATGCTGGACAAAATGAATCAAAGATGTGGTGAGAAAATTAGTTTCATTTTTTGACAGTGTGTGCAAATTATAGCTTTCAACCTTTTTAAAAGTAAAGTGAACAATGGCGTGTTTAAGTGCAGCCAGTGGCCTTTTTTTCAGGTCACGCCACAGTGTCCTGGGCTCGTTCTCAGTTAGCATTACCTTGTCCGGGTGGTGCCGTTTAGGTGGACTCGCAGGTTGGTGGTATTTCCAGAGTACTTAACGTTTGTGTGACACAGTTTGCAGACTGCCATATTTTTGTCTAAATCGTCGCTTTCTTTTCTGTTTTTGAACCCAAAATGCTCCCACACATCTGCGTTTAAACATGCAGGCGCTGGATTTATACTCGCCACCATTCTCCTGAATCTCTCCGCTCTAACCTGATGAGAAAGGCGTCTGCGTCTGGGTGACTAGAAATGCTCTGCAGCGACACTAGCGTCTGGCAGACCGAATTGCTCTTCTTGGAAAGTGCAGGACATGGGGGATTTGAATGGGGCTTAATGCGTTGGTACTCGCAGCTGAAAAATTTGACACTCTAGGGAAACAAAATATCCATATATATTGCAGAATCGATAAAATTGCTCAGCCCTAATTTCGTCTTTGAAAGAAGAGGAAAGAACATTACGGAACACTGTCCTCTTCGGAAAAGATGTTGAAACTCTCTTGTGGTGGGTTTGTCGATCTGATTTGGTTGCCTCTACTTGACAGTAAATGCCAGACTGGTTCATCCAGTCACCTGCTGAGTTTTCTTGCAACTACCTGCCCTTTCTTAAAAAGTTTATATGGCAAACTCCCAGTGAAATCCAGGATTCCCATGGTCCCTAGCAGAGATGTTCGAAAAGAATTGTGACTGTTGGTGAATGTAACCTCACGCTTGATCTGTCCTCTTGATTTGGAAACAGCACAAGACATTTCATAAGAACATTGGATAGCCAGGAATTCCCATCATAAACCCCTGCCGTGGGACTAATTGGCCCCATATTCATGCACGGACCAGCAGCCATACACACCATGTCTTGACCTAGTCTTTTAGTCTTGTTGTCAATAGAGCGAGACAAGTTGGGCTTAGCAGCTGGCAGACATCCTCACTGGTGTAAAAGTCCTCATGGACTGTGCAGGTCTATGGCAAAGACCCTTTAAGACTAGTGGTTCGGATACACACATACATCCAACTGGATCCATGCACATGCTGCTTTGTATAGTCATGAATTATTCACTTTGTTTTCACTGGGCTGGAGCGCAAAAGCTTGGGTGAGCGGTGGAGGTGGTGGTGATGGTGGTGGTGGTGGGGGTGGTGGGGCTCTCTCTCTGAGCTGGAAGGAGAAGAGGCAGAAGCTGTTAGCTGGAGCATGGGAGCTATAGCCTCCTTATAATTCCAGTCCACTCTCTTAATGCAATGGGAGTGAGGCAGTAATTCTGCACTGCAGCGTTAATCTAAAGGTACATCAATAGCTCCCATATGTTTTTAGAGGAGCTTCGCCTCCAGCCACGTCTTTTAAACCAGATTATTATTAGAGGCGCGGCTCCATTTCATCACCAAACAATAAAGTGTTGTATTGAATCTTAATCTTCTCCATAAGGGGCTTCTGCAATTCAGACTTAGGTATTTGTGGCATGCAAGAAAATATGATAGTGTGCCGCAAGATCCCCCTCCCACATGATAATATACAAAGTTACCACTTAAAATGAGACATAGTCTTTCCCTCTCATGACGAACTATTGTATGAATATGCAAATATTTCCATTTCACAGCATTAACGTCTGGACGAAAGGTTTCTGAACTAAAAACAAAACAACAAACAAAAAAACAAACCCAAATCTCAATTCTCAGCGTTTGTGTACTGGAGGCGGAGGCGTCGTGTTTGTGCCTGCTGATCAGCGTCCTAGCAGGCACACCTCTTTAAAACCTCACTTTCAATCAACACAGAGAAAAATACAAAATTTGCACTTTCATCAATGGTTGTGACAACATACAACTGTAAGAATAAGATTAAAAAAAACCAAACTCTCATCAGACGGGGATTACAAATCGGTCCGATCTGCTAAAAAGATTTAATTTTCGTTGATTTCAAAAATGAAAGTGCATGTTTGGTCTTTGTGTTTTATAACTGATGTTCCAGTTTAGCTAATAACCATTTTGACTAATTAGTTAGTTGGAGCTTTAGACACTCACTCTGATATCGTAGGTTATGCTTTTTCGGTGGAAATTGAAATCTGCTTTTAAATATATTGTCCACAGGTGACTAACTCAATTCAACGCTGTACATATTCATTCTTTCCTATCTCTTTCTCTAATCATTTGTCTAAACCGATACCGTTCCCCAGTGTGTAGATCTCCTCAACCACATAGTTCCTCCCTGTATGATGCAAGCAGGATGAAATCCCTCCCTGATCATGCCCCATCTATTTAGGGATATGCTATTGCTTATTGGTAAGCTGTCTCCGCTGTTGCACAAATTCTGCATTCTGATTCAGTTATTTGTAACTTCCTAATTTATAACCTCATAATGGAAGTCAAATATATATATTTTATACCTGATTGAAACTACTATGAAAATGTCTTTTTTGAGAGATGTTGTTAATTTATGATGCGGGTTTTGTTGTGCGTGACCTTTTGGGGACAGACTGGACCAGTAAGGGCATATCATTTCTGTATAAAAAGTAAATTCTGAGTGATACAACATTGTGTGAGCAGGAGCTTCCTTGCTCTAAAGATCCAGCGGGCTGAAGCCGGGTGCAGGTATAGTGATCTGCTAAATCCTCTAATGTATTACAGCCATGCTCTTTCTACAAATCTAATGGGATTACAAGCTGTAGAGCGTCCAGCGGTGGCGGACTACTCACACGCAAGCCTATGTTGTGCGAGGAAATACACTTTTTTTTTTTTTACTGCTGCTGGGTGACTTCTACATACTGTATTTTTTTTAATATTAAAGAAAAGATTCAAACAGTAATTACCTATCTTTTGCATTATTTCGTGAGCAATATACTGATTAATCTCTTTACCTCAACTGACACGTGCCTCCAAATTAGCATGACCGTATCTGCTGGTATACACTCTGATCTCAGTTAAGTCTTTCCACAAGCGTGTAGTATTGCGGCAGAATTTGTTTTCCTAATCTGTCTTCTGAGAAAGCCTCTGCAGGATTTTGATGTTGTTCTAATATAATGAGGTGATGTTTTGGCTTAAACTATCTTTGGGTGACATCAGCGGAGATGCAGGATCTGTAGAAAACGAGGAGGGAGCTTTCTGCCGGTCGTTCCTCACCGTGTACACGAACGTCAGCAGATGTCGCTGTTGCTGCAGATCTAAAAACAATTGCATAGATCACTTTAAAGTCCCCGCTTCAGTCAAAAATACGCTTTTCCTTCCTACAGTTGATTTGTTTACAGCGTGATGATTGCTCGGTAGCAGGCTGTTTGAAAGTGTCGATTTTCCCATTTTCAGTGAAAATAAGATCATAAAGTGTGATTTCACGGACAGGATTTTTGTGATTTGTTGCCTTACCAATATGATAGAAGATGATTCAAAAGTTCAATGTAAAAACATATATAATGTGGACCTACGATGCTATCTGGAATCTTGAATGAAGTGAGTCACTCTATCATTTCTCTTCGTACGTTTATAGTATTTGTTATGAGTATAACCTTATACATGGGGATCATCAAACCTACACTTCACTACCTGTAGTTTGGAAACTACCATAATGTATAAGAACCATTTATCCAGGGATTGCTGCATCTCCATTAGGTACCTGTCAAAAAGACACAGGACAGAAAAGTTGAAAGATTTGATTTTTCTTCCTGCCATCCATATTTTTGTGGAAATCTCTATTGCATTCAAGTCAGCCTGTCACTTCTCCCATTATTATTTTGTGTTACAGCAGATGGAGAGCTTCCATCTCTTGTATTTTTCTTGAACTACTTCCTTTTAAGTCGACCCAATATGAAATTGCTGCCTTGGGGCTGTTGGGTCAGCTCGAACAGTGATGGCACTGTGAACACAATGGAGCATAGCACTGACTTAAGATCACAGTTAATAATTTATTAACCTGCCAGAAATGTTTCATGGCACATTTTCTTGCATCAGAAGCTCCCACGGGTTCAACTGGCCAGAACCTGCAATATTTAAACCTTCAAGTATTCTTACACAGCACAAAGGTCATGTACTGATTTTTTTTTATTCAACTGCTGTCAATTGATTATGACTTTATGATCTTCACATGTAAAATAACAACAACTTAGTCCTCATGAAATGATGTCACAGATTGAATCGCAAAGTCTTACAATAAGATTGACAATATTGGGTGTGAGAGTAAGTCAATGTTAAAAACTCATCTACATGGAAGGTAGTTTATTCAGTGTGTCCTAGTGTTTGAGCGGCAACCCACCAAAACACACACACACACGCACACACACACACACACACACACACACACACACACACACACACACACACACACAAAGTGAAGCATGAAGGCCAAATCCTGCCCAGCATTGATCTGGCTAAACAACCCTTCCCCCACCCCCTGCCCCTCTCCCTGATGCCAGCAGTGTCACTACACCATATGAAAAACATAAATACGTCTGTGACAACAATACTGTCACGTAATCACCATTGTAGCGCCGCCAGAGTTCATTTTCATGCTGGAAGGTGCTTTACGTTTGAATTGTGATGAAATAATTCTGCTGTTTAGAAGCCTGGAGTGCCTCTTTTTAAGCTAATCGCATTAGGATTATCTTTTGTGCAAATCACACAGTAGAGATTTTACTCTATTGTATGACTGTAATTCCTTCAATCTTGCTGCATCTCTTAGTGTTAGTTGTAAGTTCCCTTGGTGCTCATCTTCTCTTTGTGTTTTTACCCTCCATCTCTCTGTAATCTTCTCTTACCCCCTCCTCTTTGCCCATTCCCTCTCTGCCACACTTCTTCCCTGCTTCTCTCTTCCTCTCTCTTTTTTTCTCAGGCGGGTGATGCATGCTGCAAGAGGTGTGTGTGTTTAGTGTGAGCGAGAGTCATCGGTGTGTTTGTGTGTGTGTGTGTGTGTGTGTGTGTGTGTGTGTGTGTGTGTGTGTGTGTAGGGAGAGAGAGAGAGAGACATACCGAACCCCTAACGCAGAGCATGCCTCTGCGTCCGGCAGCCGGCAAACATGAGCCACCCAGCCCTCCACGGCAGGACCAGCAGCAGCAGCGGCAGCAACAGCACACACACTCACACACACTTACACACCCTCACATACACACTGCAAACGGCAGCCAGGGGGCCAGCACTGATAGCGGCAGCTCCCGGGAAGAGGACAGCGGCATTCCCGTTCCTGACGGTGTTCCGGCTATCCGTCCCGGTGCAGAGCGGAGCCACAGTGCAAGAGCACCCATGGAGGAACCGACAGGCAACACTGTAGTCATCCGCATTGGAATCCCAGACCTGCAACAGACGGTAAGAGCTTGTTCTGCTGCCAATGCCGGGGAGAGGATAAAAGAGAGGGAAGCTGCCTCTCCCCCTCCTCTCCTCCTGGGTTCTCTCTACTTTTATTCTCTGTGCTTTTTTTCCCCATTTTCCTACTTTCCCCTTCTTTCTTCAGCCTATACCTTTTCTTTCCCCTCTTTCTGATTTTTGGTATGCATGCTTACTGGCTGGATTTTCTTGCTGGTTTCTTGGGGTTCCACCCCCCCCCCCCCATCACCCCCCACCCTCACTCCACCTTTTCACTGATGTCTCGCTAATAAATCTACCTCTTCATTAACTGGGCTTCAGCTGACTTTGACAACTGGCCACTTAGGGTGAGAGAAGGAGGGGATAAGGGGGGCCAATGTGAAAAGGCATGAGAGACGAAAAAAAGGGGGGGGGGGTCATGTGTGCCACAGTAAATTATTTGCGAGATTTAAAGCAGATACAAGATAGTTCTACCTGAACTGTGTAACTTTATCTCAACCTCAATCTCATTTTCTCTGTTGTTTCTGCCCAGCCAGACTACATTCTTCTTCATAAAATCTTTAGCCAGCAGAGTCCCTGAAGATGTAGCCCCAATCAATGCTTGATTGTAGCCACAAAAATGCAGATCCATTAGCTTATCGGTGGTCATTTCCTCCTGCTCTTTCTGTTTCACTAAACGGTACATGCATGCACCGATGCTCTCTTCACAGAATGCATATTCCTGTGACCGTTCTGACTCAGTTGTGTGTCCGCTTCTTGCAGAAGGTGCTATTGAACGGTGCAAATGTCCAAGTACATTTGATCATAATTCATTCAGCAACAGCAATTGCTCAGTGTACAGTGGGCAAGCATTCTTAATCAATTATTCTGGTAGTGTTTCTTTACAGTGAGGGCACAGTTATTTAGTTGCACATAATTAAGGACACCTTTGCTGTTAAATTGTCATATACTTAAACACATTTAAGCTAGAAAAGAAACCTTATACCTTCCGTTGCAATTGGACAACCTCATGTGTTCTGCCTATCTCTGCCTCTCTCTCCTCTCAGCAGCACACAGAAGATCAGACTATTAAAGAGATAGCATGTGACATTTTCGGTGTAACAACACCGCGCTAAGCTTTTTTATTTCTAATGTGGCCCTGTCAACAGTCCTCTACTCACCTTTCCTATTGTGCTCTCACATTTCCACTGGAGACCTTTTTTTTTTGCTAATGGTACAGCAAAATGCAGATTAAACCTTTACAGCCTGTCACTGAGCACACATGCTTGGCTGCACAATTGCTTCTCTGTAGTGTCATTTTGACTCTTTCTCCAGACATTGACAGCAAAGCTGTTTTTGTGTTTGTTATTGTTGATTACCTCCCTATTGTTGGCTACTTGGCTGAAGTAACCCATTGTATCTTAGCAAGGCTGTGGTACTGCATGCCAAGAATAAAGACAGGAAATAAAAGGAGAGCAGTTGAAAAGAAAGCAGAGAATTCCCCGAAGGTGCTGCAGAATCACTGTCTGTGAACCAAAAAAAAAGCTTTTCTGTTGAGATGAAACACAATCGCACTCAGGCATTTAAGTATGCAGATACTGTACATGCCATACAAACTGTACAAATGCGCACACACACACTCACACGTGCATACAAACACACAGAAGGGAGATATCAATATATTAAGCTTTGATTTAAAATCAGAATAATTTTTTTTTTCCCCCTTAAAATGGCAAGAAAGAAAAAAGAAGCATACTTTAAGACATCGGGCCCTACTTAAGAATTGCTTAAAAAAAAAAACTACTCAAAGAAGGAATTTACCAAAAGTTTCCATTCACCAAATAAGGTTTTTTTTCCCCCACAGGTACGTAGACATACTGTAGTACGCAGCTTTCTGATTTTGTCAATGATAGCATAAGAGTTTCTATCGTGGTACTTGATGCGTTAACAGTCAAGATGGAGGATTAAGTGACCAGAGAGCATCCATCAGTATCAAACCATTGCAGTTAAAATTCAACATGTAGAGTGCTGTCAACAATCATCAGCCACAACAACAACATCACACTAGAATTGATAAGTTAATGCTATCTAACATGCTAATACTCCCTTATATATGAGGTATAAGCAGGTTCTCACCCTTTATGAAAAAAAAAGTTATTGGTTGTCTTTGCTTCTCACATGCTGAGGTAACTTGTCCTGCATCAGAGTGCTGCTCAGCTTAAAAGATCCTTTTCCCATGTTAGTTTTGTAATTGGGAAGTCGGCTGTTTTTGTTTTAGTGTGGTATGCATGTGCATCTTCACTTCTAATGAACTGGTCTTTTAGGGAGCCACGTGCACTGTGGTTGTGTGTGCTGTAGACCACACTGAGCTGGAGTTGAACATCCACTGGTAACCAACCGTGCTGCGGGTAATGCTGCTTTCCCACATGGTTGCTCAAGTCCAGACCCAACACCACCCTGACCACTCCATAACTGCAGTCAGGTTGGGCCTCGAGATGGGGCGAAAGTAGAGGCGCATTTCAAGGGTGCTATTGATGTCCGCGTTCCACTCTTTGTGAATTCCCTCCTCAAACACAACCCTTGCCTTCCTCAAATAATCACTGCTGATTTAACTCCTTTGCACAGGAGTTCAAAAAAATAGACATTGTGGGTTGTTTTAATTTGTTAGCCATTTGTGTTTGCTTTTTCTTTGGAGGTTTAACACCAGTGGTTGCTATTTTGTAGCTTAATCGGTTATTAAAATAGCTGAAATAGTGACATTTCGTGTTCATAATATTAAATTTTGCAGCCAAACATTAATCTTATTTTGAGGGGAGCAGATGGCTAAAATGAATATGTACACATAAATTCCTGGAAAGAGAGGGCCATACCTCGAAAGCTCTAGACTTCCCCACCATGTTTTCCCCTCAGCCTGCAAAACTGGTACTGATGTCAGTCATCAAGGAGCAGCAGGTGATAAATCACCTCTAATTGAGCTGCATTTTCACAGCATTATTGTGTGTATTCAATGTTGTGAAGAGTCACTCTGAAACAGTGATACGTGTGTTCATTTGAAAAAAAATTTTTTTAGGTTGTATAGGTGCTATTATTTTATGTCAGTGTAGTTTTGAAAACATTTATACATCTTTAAATAGTAGATTATTCTGTCGTGACTCAGAAAACTGAGATCCCCTCTGGCAGCACTGACCATCATCTAGAGTAACCTTGATGGCACAGGCCAGGTGGTATTCCAGAACTGTCTTCAGGGCTTATCAGGGTTCCATGCTGTGCATTCTGCAACAAATTTTTGAGACAAGGCTTGCACAACCTGCAAATTTGTCACCTTTCCTCAATTTTGAAAAATGAGGAATGAAGGAGCCTGCCAGTGTAGGGCTATGTGTATGACAAACGGAGGATCTAAGAGCGATGCAACAGCGGGGCCACATCATCTACACCCGCCAGTTTGCCTCTCTTTTGTTACGTCTCAGTCAACAATGGGGAAGTGAACACCTCATGCATTTTTCCCACCAGTGCAAGGAGTCCCTCTACAGGAAGGGTGTGCGATATGATGATCGTAGACTGTCAACATTTAGGATATTGGGGATTTTTAAAATTTCTTCATTTTGCACATGCATATTTCTTTCAGTAAGTTTATTTTTTCATCTCTTACTCAAGTCTGCAGGGAATAGCACAGTTACCCTCAGAAAGACAGTAGATTACTGTCACCGCGTGACCTCCTGTGCTTGTGTTCTCTCAAAGCAGTAAAACATCACAATGGATGATGGGATTGGCTCAAAACCTGCTGGCACCAGTCAGCCACTGTGGTCTCATGGACAGATCTTTCAGTGTTATGGTTGTCATGGTCCTCGGTGCACTTTGATACAGTGTTTATCACGGTGTGTAACACAATACCACTATAAGCAGTAGAGGTGCTAGCGGTCCTGAGATGAATAAACACCACAGAAAAGTGGACTCTCCTGGCTCTGGTAGCTCAGGCTTTGCATCCGTAGGCTACTGGGATAGACAATGAAAGGAAAATGATCAATTTGATTCACTTGCTGTTGCCACCCATCACCCGATTCGACCGGCCCACTGAAATGACACGGTTCATTGAATCAGGTTTTTGGTTCTTCCGTCAACACTGACGGACCGAGAGGAAGCAGAGAGATAGCCAGACAGTGTTTGAGTCTTTTATGGAAAAGTCAAAAGTGACTAGGGTGTACCGAGCAAGAGATTACACTGGAATAGTCTGCTTGAAGTAGGATTACACATCTCCTGCTGCGTTTCAAGCTTGGATCAGGAGAATGGAGCACCATAGAAATACCGGGCAACACGTTTCCTTTTCAGCAGGAGAGATGGTTGGAGTGAGGCCTCATGTGAGCTGAAGCCAGAGTCTAAAATGACTTAATCCTCTTTCTCTCCCAAGCTCAGTGACTGGCCTGTTACTCAAGATTGACAGCGTGGTTTTTGCTGGCTAATTAGTCTGAAGGTGTGTGTGTGTGCGTGCGTGTGTTTGTGATATATGCAGAGTTTTGTGGTTGTGGAGTGAACTTCCTGTCACAGCGCATGAAGTTCATAATGGATTCTTGTAATGGGAATACTCATAAGTTGCTGCATAGAAATGTTTCCTTGTGCGCGCTTCAGCTGTAACTACAGTCAGCAGTTGGGTTGTCAAAACCTTCAGAAAAGTAAGGAAGCATAGTCCCTCAAAAAAACTCCACAAACACACGTTTCAGCCTCTTCCAATATCAACCTTTTTGTCCCTTCTTTCAGTCGACCTTCCTGTGATGTCACGCAGGGTTTGCTCTGTACCATTTTACAGTCTACAAGAGGACAAAACATAAATTCATTTATGGGTATAACAGCATGATCTGTACTGTACAAATAAAAACATGGCATTCAGCGTAAATCTTTATTTAGGTGCCGTTCTCTTTTGCACTCCCTGCCCTGTGTTGGGAGCGAAACCTGAGAACATGCTGGCTGTCATAACATTCATTTAAAGACTGTCAATAATTAGATAATTTGCATTAACTACATTTCACGCTGCAAATTGCAATAGCCAGCACCTTTTACTTAAAAGCTAAGTGTGTCCTGGCAAAACACAAGTATTCCAAGTCTTTTGAGTACAAGTTTGGTAACTTAGTTTATGAACTCCCCATCATTTGACCTACATTAATCATCGATTTAGTAGGGGACACTGTGGTTGACTCCTGTCTGGTATGTATTCAGTGCTGCCGTCTCATGCCAAAACTCACAAGATGGACAGCCGTGGTGATAATGTCCCAATCTTAGGAGTTGGACAATTGGAAAAACTGATATCAAAATGCAAATATATATTCAAATTTTGCATATTTGTCAACACTCCCTTGAGCTAACACCGTGTCCTAGCAGTAGAAGTTAGTTGCATTAACAATCAATATCTCAATTTCTTCAGTCAGACTGTTTACTGGAATATTATTTGCAGAGATTGTGGGTTGTTTTTTTTACTATGGGGTATGATTTGTCATTCATCATATCCAACTCCACCAAAACTCTATTTCTGTGATTGGAGCAAAAAGAGACAGCTTCCCAATACTGCTAATGGATGCCATTCATCTCTCAACAGAGGAAAGCAAGACACAGACATAAATAGTCTGCCCACTACCTGCATTCATCCATATTCTCCATTTGCCTCTCGTTTTGCCTCTATAACTGAATTTCCTCCCTTAATTAATTCACGGGAGGCATTTTGCCTTCTGAAGTATCAGAGTGTGATGTGTGGTTCTGCTGCAAAATCAAAATAAACCCAAATAATGCAAATGAGGGAATTAAAAAAAAAGGAGAGGAAAAAAAAACAACCTTTTCCCCATCCTGGCAGGTATACGTCCTTTTCAAGCTTCCAGACAAATATGAGTTGTGGGGTTTTACTCAGTATGTTCAGTGTTTATGTGGTCGTTTATGTCTCTAAGTGACATGTTTGAAGGGCTACCCTTCTCTTCTGCATGTCTTGCATACTTGGTGTGCGATACTTCGCAGTGTATGCTGTCCCATCTACGTCTCTTCATACTGCTATATGTTTATCCCTCTCACCGGCATGTTTTCATCATCTGCAACTATGGTTTCAACAATAGAGACTTGCAGGAATGACTCCTAAAGGCTGGAAATAGGTTCGCTTTGGTTCTCTTGTCTCCGAATCAGCTGAATGGGTTATCAGTTGCCTGAAGTTTGTTCTACAGCATGAAATATATCAGTCAATACCACACGCTTGAATTTTGAGGCTTTTTATGTATCATAGAAAGAGCTGGTCGCTTACAGGTGGCTAAATGAAACTGCAGGAGTTGTGGTGGATGTTTACCATCATTTAAATTGCAAAGCTACCTATGGTGACGTCAAAGTCATGCATGTACGATGTAGTTTGCAGCGTAACGCTAGCTCTTCATTTCTAGCGATTGGGTGTTGGCTTCAAAAAACATAAAAGTGATGTTTATTTGTTAAGATTATCTTGTGAAACATATCATGTAAGTCTCATGAACTTTTACTCCCGAATTCCAGTGTAGAAACGCTAACTTCCGGCTTAGCCTACGCTGAGCACATATTGTGGTCAGAGGTTTCTTGCCCTGAAGCCACAAGTCTCCTCCTGTGTTACGATGCTGAGCGTCGTAGTCGTGTCTCAGGCTTTCATATGACTTGGCCCTGATATGTGTGCTGTCTGACCGTGTTGCCATGTTAGGAACCGGCTTTCTC
This sequence comes from Aulostomus chinensis, assembly GCF_037954235.1. Classification (NCBI taxonomy): domain Eukaryota; kingdom Metazoa; phylum Chordata; class Actinopteri; order Syngnathiformes; family Aulostomidae; genus Aulostomus; species Aulostomus chinensis. Next base: position 16,631,133 of record NC_141326.1, read on the forward strand.
AGGCACCCTATTCTTCCTATCTGTTGCTGTTTTCCAACAACCTTCAGCAGTTTATTGTCAGGGGGCATTTAGTGATGCACTTGTGGATGCTTCATGTTTCATTCAGGACACTGGTGTGGATGACCTCTGAGCCCCTCTCTCTCTAGCTAGCATGCATTATAAGACTTGGAGGACACTCCACATTGTGAAAAATGCCCTATAGTAATGGCAAATGGTCTTTAATCCTGTGAATGTTTAAGCGAAATGTAACAAACCTCCCAGCTGCACTTCAAGGGAGTTAAGCAAGTTCAAACAAGGCCAATTAAAGTTAGAATTGATTTGATGCTTCTTGTAATTGCAATTTTATTGCCTGGATTTCTTTTTAAATATTGGCAAAATATCACAATGATCTCTGAATCAGCAAAGTGACACTGAACAAGTTACCGTTTACTGACTCCTTCCTTATATCATAGAACATCATACATTAGGAAAACAGAGAGAAAAGAATTTTTTGAACTTCTGTGGAATACTGTTTTAATCCTTAGATTTTTCCTCTTGTTATTGGCAGCACTTAAGGTTTTTACCCCTGGTCTCTGGGTTTCGATAATATCATTTTCATTGTTCTACAATTAATCATTTGGATATCTGATGGCTGGTACACTAAGCTGAGAGGGTCCTTACTTATGAAGGTATAAAGTGACTTCCTACCTACAGTCTCCTCTTGGTGTTCCTCATCCCATACGCACTTTAACAAAGTAAGACTGTGCTTGAATTGTGTAAAGTAGACGGGGTGTTCTTCCCCTTAAACCTCGGTCCAAATTTGGTGAGGCGCGGTCAAATTTGACTCCGAGCCTTGGGCTAAACCTCCTTCACTTTAGCAAACGAAACATGGAAATGAGTTGTAGTATTTCTTCATAACAAATATCCTCAGCTGTGCTCCTATGGAGGCACATGGGAGGAAAACGTTGTCATTTATTGATCCGTTGTAGTTTAATTTCACACCGCAGCACACACTCCACTGTACTGAAGCTTCAGAAATGCTCACTGTCTCATACACACCCTCTCTTGGCTGCTCATTTGCTAATGCTACAGTTACTGGTGTCAAACCTGCTGTCTCCACGTTCTTGCAGCTTTTGTTGTTGTTTTCTTACAAATTCACAAGCAGATCTGTTGCTGTGCTTGCTAATGCTCCCCCACATGTTGCTGGTATTGTCATGTATCTCCAGCACCTACTCTATCTTTAGTAGTTACGGTATCACAGAGAAAGAGCAAGTGCCATTGTACTGGCTCTTGTGACATCTCATATCTTATTTCATTTCATTGGCCACAAATGTTGCTTTTACTGGTAACTGATATGTTCTGGTGCTGTATAATTAAATTGACTTGACATGTGTCAGATACTGTATTGTTTGTCTCTTTGGTGTGTTTGAGTTGAAGTCACGTAGGCTATTAATCAGAAATAATTACCACTCTCTTGTCTTTAGTTGCATAGCTTTAAGCGAGCGTATTTAGGAAATGCCATGTACTGACAAATTATACATTAGAAACATTTAAATGTCACTGTAGAAGTGGCATTGTTAATTTATCAGGCAGACTTCTTCTTAGACGGTGTCCTTGGATTAGGGCGGCCATAGATATCCATCAATCCAGTGCTCTTTTCAGCAGCAAGTGTGGGTCAAGTCAGGTCCTCTTCTCCATGTGGCTGTTTATGGATTTCAGCTGTTGTGATGGAGACTAGTTTGTGTGCTTTCAGACAAATTACCCATTGAGCATTGATATGTTTTCTCCCATATGCTTTCCTCTATCGTTCAGTTGATGGTGGGTCTGTTGTTACTGCGTTACTGCACTGCTGCTCTGTACATTGTTCGTATGAGATCAGAACATTTGTTCTTTCCCTCTTTTCGGCCTCTTTTGTTCAGCTCACCAGTGTCGTGAGCTTTTGTTTAGTGGCCAAAGCCTCAATTACAGACATCATATGTCTTCGATGCTTCATTTTTCAGTTTTTCATCTCCCTCCCTGATCTAGTGTCTGTTTTCAGCCTGGCTGTGGTGGTTATAGGGACTCTGACCGTCTGCTTGGATATTGGATCTCTATATTGACCAGTTTGTTTATACTGGTATTGTATTAATGGTTCCTGTGGTCGACTTTCCATCAAAATTTAATGCAAATTGTAATTACTTTTTGTAGCTAGCTTTTGCCAGCAATATTCAGTTTCATTCCCTCAGTCATTCAGTCCATAGTGGTGTATATTGATCAGTGGAAGGTAACTGTCAGAGTTGGAATCCTGTTTTATATGAGTTTGTCACTTCCTATCGGTCTGAAGTGACCACATTTTAATCCATCTGTTTTTTTTTAGAGTTTTTGTTTTTAGTTTTTTTGGTCCTCGCACATTCAATATCACAAAGCCTCGAGTCACCCCGACTACCACAACAAAAAGAGAATGTGCCTTCTTCTGAGTGGCTTTTTCCTCGTTTTTATGATGTGAGTGAAATGTGTGCCTTCTCGGTTTCCACCTCGATGAGTGCATGACCATATTTAATGTGCTGCTTGTCCCCTCGCCTGCCGCTCGCTCACTGTTGGTTAAACCAAAAGCTACAATTCAGTGTGTGGCATAGACAGCCTGACATGGGAGTGGATTTTTTTCACTCCTGTTCCACTCTTTTGATGAAACACAACCTCAGATCTGCGAGATTCCCGGCCAAATATCAGCGTGATGCAGCTCGGTGATGTTGTAAGCGTGCTCAGGCCTGGAGCAACGTGGGAGCAGGGAGCAGGGAGCGGGGAGGGGGGACGGTCGTGTTTCTGCACTCTACGAGCAACTGCACAGTAAAAGGGGCCGCGTCAGTTTTTTCTACAACTCCACTGTTGGCCTCGCCCATGCTGTGATGCAACCTCCCACCTCCTTGTTTGATTTGATCAGGAACTTCTATTAACCTTTTCAGCACTGCAGTTTGAACCGTGGGTCCATAAACACAAAGTGTGCCCAGTGGAGAGTCCACCCAGTCCTGTCCTTGCCAAAAGCTTTGTAGAATCGATGTAGATTGTGGTGTTTATGTCAAATTTGATAGAGTTATGAATGGATTCTGTTGTATTTGTATGGATAGGATCATTGCTAACACGGTATTTTCTGTCCACCTCAGAGTTAGAGTGGCTGTCTAAACGAAGGGTCGCTGGTTTGATCCTCACTTCACCTGGTGACCATGTCCAAGTACCCTTGAGCAAGATACTGAGCCCCTAATTGCTCCTGATGGCCCTGTGATGGACTGGCGACCCGTCCAGGGTGAACCCCACCTCTCACCCAATGGCAGCTGGGATAGATCATTCATATAGACCTAATAGTTGCTGGGCTTGTCTTGATTTTGTCTTTGCAAGCGAACCTTACCTTCAGAACCCTCGAGACTGCTAAGACACAAAGTTGAATGATCTGAAAGTTGATCTGCCAAAAGTAAATCCAGAAGTCATTTGACCCATGTTTCCGTTCCTCCCTGTACAGGGTGGCTGTAAAACAATATAATGCTGCTTTGAATCACGTCAATGGAAACGCTGCTTATGTGTTTCTGTCGGCAACCTATTCAATATTTGTTCTCTACATTTCCTCTAATAATGCTGTTTGTCATATCCAGCACAGGTGTGTAAACCTGTGTGTAGTTTTCTCTGCCTCTTTCCCTCGACCATTGTTTTATGTCTCTTAATGTTCACTTGGAAATTAATGTGCAAGGCTGTATTGCCCGTCTTTTTTGGCCTCCTTTCCCGCTGTGTTCCCTCCGCATTCCATGTCTCTCAACCCGCTTCCGTCACGCTACAGTGGTTTGACAGTTATGCCCACACTGATGGACATATGCGATGTTGTATCAGATTGTTAGGCATTACTCTGGAAAGTCTCTCATGTTGACGTGTTGCTATTTTTAGCTTCATTCGCAGAGTCAGGGGGGACAGAAGACGTGGCTTGCATATTCCTAACGTCCATCTGCCCACAACTGTCGTCAAGGGAGCGGGATGGGCTCGAGACTTGACCCAGTGTTACACCCCTTCCCCGTATCCTCGTCTCACTCCCTCTTCCTCCCCTGGCTGCAGCTCCATCTGTCCACTTGGTCCTGCCCACAGAAAGATAAAGCAGGAAAGAGAATAGGAGGTGTAATGTTCTTGCATGGCAGACTAAGAAAGAACCAGTTTGACCCAATACAGACTGATTGTGAAGCTATTCAAAATGTCCTTTCATAGCATAAAGCACATTTTATTTAGTGTCGGCACAGATTACAATGACTGTGATGTAATAAGCAAATCAATGTTGTTTTTAGAGCATGGATGCTAATAAATAAAATCATAAAACAATTAAGGGTCACAAGAGGAGAGCCATTTCTAATTAAACTCCGTGATTGGTTTATTGATCCACTCACCTTTTGCATTAACTTTATTTTATAGCCTCTGTCGCTCCTCTCGTCTTTGTTTTTCCTCCATCTCTCTCTTCGTGAGTCTAATCTGGGAATTGATGGAGACATTAATATTAGTCCAACCACTCTGAGCTTTTTGTTACAGGTCTGGCTGAGACGTCTATTGTGTTTATTCAGGTGGAACACTTCTCCATTTTAATATTATATCTATAAAATGAAAGAAGATAACGCTTGATTTTAATATACAATCTCCTCTCTTAGGCATTGGATGGGCTGATGGGGCTTCCACATCTGTTTGTCTTGTGCACTTGAACTGAAAGTGTATCCAGAGTTGCAAGCTGTCTCAAAGAGCCTCGATCAGTAATGATCAGTGCAGTCAATACAGTGATACTCCTCCCTACCCTGCTACCTGTGTGGGGGGGTTACTCCTGGCAATTTACACGCTTCCAATAAGCTGCACTACAATGGTGGACATTCACCTTAACAGCTTTTGCTGTTGTATCGGTAGTAAAACAAGCCTCTTTAGCAATAGCAGCATAGCCGTATGCTAGAAAAGTGTCTTATTTTCCCCTCTTTCTTCGTTTCTGTCTTACTGTGTTCCTTCTTTGCACTCTGAAATAAAAACAGCAGTTACATCTTTATTGCTTTTGCTGCTGCTGCTAACAGAAAGCAATGCAGATAGCTTAAACTCACCTGCTTTCTACTCTACATGATGGTTTGACATCATAGTGATCCACGTTTAGGACCTGGAAAAAGCCCATGTTCAGTTACTAATGTGGGTTCTCTGTAACAGTGAGATGACTCATTGTTTCACGCAGTACACAGATGATCCATTTGATGTTTTTAATCCAGCAGGATCTGGCTGCTCCTCCGTCTAAACTTCATTTAACCACATGGATGCACAGTGTGCACTCAGAGGTAGTCAGGCATGCTGGAAATGCTTGATATGCTATACTGGGTTTTTAAGGGAACACAGAAAAGATGCATTTAATATTCACATTACTTTACACACAGAATATATTCACATTTGTGATTTCAAATATATAATATTGCGATTTCCAAATATATTTAATTACTAGCTACTCCACAAATGTCAAAACCACGCATGTACTTTACCCTGTAAATACTTCTGAAGTTCTTGCTGGTTGTGCACGTGTGTTGTGCTCTCTTCTCGGCATGTGTGGCTGTACCTATGTTCGCTGTGTGTCTCGGCCTTTATGAGTGTTCAAATCTCCCCTGTGACTGACGTTAACTCTAGATCTTGTTGGCATTTTCACTCTCGCCTGTCAAGAGTAATTGAGAAGAGGACTTTAATCATTTTTTGGTGTGTGCTAGCATGTCTTTGTGCACATGATGTGTGAATGATGCAGAGGAGAGGTGAATGGCTGTGAAGAGGGAATATGGGCGTGTGTGAGTGTGTGTTTGTGTGTGCACTTATGCTTCCTACCTTTCATTGCATCTGTGGCGTGTTCAGCATGTTCCTTATTAATCCCAGTCACAACTACCTCTTGTACAGCTTCAGAGGGAGGACACGCACACCGATAAACTGTGGCGCTGGCTGATGTTTTTCGCCTGCTTTCACCAGCTAACTGAGAATGTTTTAATGAAAACCTTCCTCTCGTTTCAACATCATCTGACCCAATCATTCCTTACAACATCACTGTAAGTTGTAAATTTTCATTTGACAACTATCTCAAGAAGGAAACAGAACACGGTGTGAAAATTGGCAGTTCAAATTCCTTGGTTTCACTTTTTTGAATAAGGTTTACACACTACTGCCACCTGCTGGCGAGGAGAGCTATGCCCTCACACTGTGGTTCAGAATTTATGTGCTCAACTATTGCTGGTTGCATCTTTGGCTCTTTTGTGCAAGTGCAAATTTTTGGTCAAGGCGCAGGCACATTGTCCTTCATCGACACAAGTTCTTTTGCCAGTAGTTTAGTTTGTCTTTGCCCTTAAAGGCAACACAATACAAAGCTTCCTGATCTCCTCCCCTTCTGTCTCTTCTGTTTCTAGTCAGCGGTGTGTGCAGAAATGTGAGTGCACTTGCTCAGTAATCATGGCTGAGATTGATGATTCCTGTGGCCATTGTGTAACAGCTGAGCAACTACTGTGTGTGTGTGTGTGTGTGCGCGTGTGTGTGTGTGTGTGTGTGTGTGTGTGCGCGTGTGTGTGTGTGTGTGTGTGTGTGTGTGTGTGTGTGTGTGTGTGTGTGTGTGTGTCATGACTTTGTGCTGCATGAATGAATGTGGGCTGGTTGTCTGATGATGAAGAGTTTGATCCCATGCTTATTTTATAAGGCGGCAGAAGACTGCAGATTTGATTTAATGTGATTCTGGGACATTAACAGCCTGACTTTGGGAAATAGTTTTCTTAAGATGCTTAATCCAAATGCTGAAGGTCATAGTTTAAAGCTTTATCAATATTTGTTATTTAGCCAGTGACACAATGTTTGACGCTATAATACCAGGTGAATATCTAGTTGAGATTTAGTAATCTGGGTATTCTGTCGACCAGGACGTCTGTTGTAACAGAGCAGAAGATTTTAGGTGGTCAAAGGTCAAGGTCAGTGTGACAGGCACACATCGCAGGGACAAGGAACCGTGATACAGGATTCTAGTTTATAATTAGCAGCAGTATTGACGGATGCTATATTCAAGAATGTTGTGTATATGGCTAGAATGTGTTGGTCAGTGTTCAGTGATTTGTTCGACTTGTGATGAGGATTTAATAACCAGGTATTCAAAGAATAATAGACACACTGACTCATCTGTCCTTTTCTATGGTCCCGGTCATATTTGTTGTTTAAAACATATACTCATGAATCACCGTGCAAAATATAGCTACTATGTCAGCCTCAGTTTGTTTTATTATCGTCCCAGTCACAGGACTACTTGATTAAATGGCAGCATGCAAAACCCTACCGTCGCTGCTGTGGAAATGTTTGCTGCTGCATTGCTCCGTCCAGGTGTTATGACAAGTTCCGCCTGCAACATACTTTAGTGTTCAGCTGTTAAATAAGATTATTTGTTTCTCTGCCAAAACAAAAACGAACCCACCCCTCCCCCCCATTATTCTATGGCTCATTTCTGCACCAAAAACAACGATTTTTGTTTGCCCGTACACCTCGAGCACCCAGTGTCTCATTTAAAGGATGGATTATTAGCTCATCAATGATATTTTAAGAACCATTTAACTTCCAGCTGTGTGTTTGGTTCTGTGTGTAACAAATTAGGATGCAGTTATTTGTAATATCACCACAGGGGTGGAAGAACAGAGGGGAGTTTGCAGTAGAAACGTGAGCAGAAGTTGAGTGTGAACTGGCAGCCAATTGACTCTGACCAGCGATTACAGCCTTTTCCTTCTTCACAGATCCAAGGTTCTCTGCAGATAAGGTTCCTCTGAGTCTCAGCAGTTAAAGCTGCTCCTCTTGAAGCAGTCAGAACTTCTATAATCTCTTAAGTGTTTCCACAAGGATTTTTTTTTCTTTTTTTCCAAGCAGTGGAGGCTTTCATTGCACCTGGGGTGGTGTACCTGTATCCACACTGGCAGCCAGAATGGATATCCATAGCTAATTTTGAAATATGAAAAAAAAAATGCTGCAAAATAAACTTAATCACATATTTATTGCCTTCTTTTCATACACAATGGCTCTTTAAGCCATCACTTTCACAGGGTTCTCTATAATAGCCTCGGTGGCAAAGTTTTCAGCCTGGCTGAGAGCACTTAATTTTTCTATTTTTAAGAAGTGTACGCAGTGCTGGGTAGCATGCAGATTAGCTGCTTCCCCTGCAGCATGTTGCTCTGGTCTTCACCTGACATAAAATAGCAACTTATTAAAACAGAAAATCCACATCAGTTTGTTCTGGTTATCCTAACCTATGCTCCGTTTGTCACTCTGCTCTGAGGGGACAATAATTTACTCTCATTGTTGGTTATTTGATTGTCATGACATCGCCAGTGACTGACATTTTGTCACTGTCCCAGTTGTTTATCGTCAAAGTGAGGCGAGGGCGGACACCTGTTCGTTTGAGTTCAGTGGAGCGGACAGCTCTGCAGAGGCGTTTTTCTTCCGCTGGTGTCAATATAGGAAGAGGATTTTGCTGTAGCGCTACTGTTAATACAGCTCCGGGAATCCTTGCGCAAGTAATTAGAAGCTCTTCTACCTCTCTGTCCTGTCTGGAGGGGAAGCAGTTCCTGTGGAGTTCGTTCTTGTTCCTGTACTTGCTGCACATACTCTTTTTTTCCCCCCTATTTTGCTTTCGTACCCATTGACAATAATGAAAATGGTGGCTTCGTGACATTTCCTAGAATATGGAAACAGCAGTGTGACATTACGGCAAAGTTTTGAGAGATTAACTTGGTTTCAGGGATTACGGTCTTTTCACAGGACCGAGGGCACTCATTGTTTTTAACTGCATTCTAAGAACCACTTTGGTTGTCCAAAGGTCGCACACACACACACACACACACACACACACACACACACACACACACACACACACACACACACACACACACACACACACACACACATTCAAACCCACTTTTGACCAGCATCTTAACTGCTGATGATGACAAATGATGGAGTAATGCCATGTTATTATTCCAAAGGTGACAAGTCAGTTCAGTTGTGATATCATACATTTCTGTAGAAACAGGTTTTTGGCTGTGATATCAAATATTTTCAAAAAATACTGTTTTTTCTTCATCATAATGTATTAGTTTTTGATCCCTTTCTTAGAAATATGATTTGTCTCATTGTTTTTACCACGGATGCTTGATAATATCGTCCCTGTATCAATAGATATATCTGTCTGATGGCTGATCTGTACCACAGCCCAGCTTAGCTCGTCTCTTCTTTGCTCATCCTCTGTTGTTGATGAAGAGGGAATAATACGATTAATGTCAGATTCGTGTTCTTTAGAAATGAATAAACATGTTGCTTTTTCAAATTCATAATTACAGGTGTTTTTTGGTGTGTGTATAACATTTCATATAAACTTGTTTTATTGATAAATATCATTTCAGAAATAGCTGCATATCAATATCCAATATCTTGCCTCCTGTAGCAGCCAGATGTTCTACACACATCCCAGCTCTCTGCTGGGTTGTCCTTGACAACGTGCCATTTCAACAGAAATTAAACTCAACTCTTTGGTTCAAATGGACAAAATAAATCATGGGCTGTTGTACACGATTGAGGGAAGTCCAGCCTCAGCATTTTCTGGGAGAAGTGTATGTTCACATGGTAGTTTTCAAGGTATCTGAATCCTGATGGTAGCCCATTAATCCAAGTTAATTGAATCAATGCCGTTTTCTCCTCCTCGTCTCAGGGGTGCATGCTAATAGTCTGGATGTTAACCCTTGGCTGATGTGTTCATTTTTGTACTAGAAAGTCCACTGTGTGTAGAAACAGAATTGGTTTCATAGGGTGTGTAGGACTTGGAGGGATCGCTCGGCAGACATTCAGGATCATGTTCATTTTCATTAGTGTATAATCACCTGAATCATTTGGTTTTTATATTGGCTTAGGAGAGACATTTTTAGTAATATGAAGAACGATCGTTTTCCCACTGAGATCATGCTATCACATCTACAGTAGCCCAGAAGGGACAAATTAGCATTTTCACATTTTAGTTTGCTCTTTTTCAATTGCCAATTGTTTTTGTCTTCCTTGTTTACATTCTTACTTCTTGCAACCTCTCTAAAGAGGCTAGTTGGGCTTTGTTTTCACAGTTATTTTAGTTCTTTCATTCGACTCTTGTAGCCGAATGCGTTTGCACAGCTGGTCTCATTGTTTAACCAAGCTGAAGCTGGATGGCCAACCATGGCGAGGATGATGATGAGGAAGAAAGCTGCAAGGGTAGAGACCTGAGTCACAATAATTGAGGTGATTTAAACCTGTACCCTCATCTGAACTCCATTAGGAAAAGAACATTTAAATGAGTTGTTTGATCGTCGTTTTATGTACAGGCCCAATAAAAGAATTCACACTTGGTTAATAGAAATCAGGATCAAGACGTAGCTATTTGGCATCTTTATGATCCAACAAAATCTCACAGATGACAGTCATCAAAACTGGCTCAATCATCTTCATTGACTTCTGGGTTTTAGCTTTTGTGTCTGCTTGACACCAGTTAATAGGGATCCTTAATAAAATCAAATCAAATTTGACATAATCAACACACCCACAATGTCAACAGCCATGCAGTTTATCATGAATCATCGTTGACAGAGAAAGTTCCAGTTGAAAGTTTCCATGTTTGTGGCCACACAGCCCCAGTGGTCTGGTCTGCTGCAGCCACAGACTGATTAGTACCAATTAGTACTTGTCATTAATTCATGCTCTGTCACATCCGTCAAACAAACAACCTTTAAATTGCTGGTTTTCTGAATGGAGTTTGGTACCTCTCCATCTCTTTCGGTCTCCATCTCATTTCCGTCATGATTTTTTCCCCCCCCCACATCTGTGTGTCCTCATAAATTCTGCGGCGATGTCTGTCGCTGTTGTCTCCATGTTCCACTAGCTTGTATAGACAATAAGACTGCTGTGCAAATGCCTTCAGCATCAAAATTATGTAAGAGCTTGCTCCAAGCTAGCGAAAACACAACAAGCCTCATTTTTAGGTGATGATCCACTAATGAAAATACAGTCATGAATATTATATATTACTCTTAAGTAAGGCTTTTGTGAAGAAGCCACTCTAAACGTGTCTGTATTAACCCTTAAAGTGCTGTGAAATTTGCGTTCTTGTCCTTTTTAAATTATCATAAAATATTGGTGTTACTGAATGTATTGATATATTGTTTTCCTGCTGTTCATGTGTGCGCAGGACTGTGTTTGGAACTCACCCCTCTTTTATATTTAATATATACATCATTACAGTTTTATTTTGAGGCAGTCAAATTCTGCTGCCAGTGTTGCCTTGACTCTCACCGCAACATTTTTCTATGAAATGCTCTTTGGGGTGTTTTTGTTCCCTCTAACTTTGCCGTCGGTCTTGTGGTATTACTTTATTAAAAGTAGAGTCTAAAAGAAATATCTTGTGTACGTCCTCTTTATTAGGATGGGGATTTGTGCTTTCTATTTTATTGTTTATGTAATGTTGTTCTACCGCCAGTCAGACCGACACAATGAAGTTATATTAAATGTATCACATGGCGTCTTTTGAGTTTTGTCGGAATGCCATCTGAAGTTGCTCCATGCATTCCGAAGCTGGAAGTTTCTTTGAAAATACCTGGTAAATGACCTGACAGTACTATGACAAAGGTTGGTTTAGGTTTAAACTCAAAAATGAGTCCAGAAATGATCACTTCTTGGGCTTAAAAAGTATTTAGTGCTCTTGGACATAATGCATTTGTTTTTCGGTGAAAAAGCATATTCCCCCGATGGATTTATTCGCATTCTTTACTTTTTGCAGTTATACCCAGGAAGAGAAATGCAGAATGATCCGTATAGAACCCACATAATCATGAGACATCTGGACATCTTAAGACATCGCTCTGTTGCTAAAACTGGGTGTTTTAAATGAGACGTGGAGACATTACCTCACAGATTGATGTATGTATTCAGTTATCTGTACTTTAATCCCAGCCATGTGTGTGTGGTTTTTTGTGTGTGTGGCTAAAACACACCAGCATTGTCACAACTGTCATAATATATTACATTTTCCGCTGAGGAGAAAAGTTACGTCCAGCTTTTAGCTTGAGGCTCTCATCGCAGGGGTTTGTGTGGGTGTAATCTGTGTTGAGATGGTGTCACACTGGACTCTGAATTCATGACCATGTAATGGGATGCAAGCCCAAACCCCTGTGTCCCCCAGCATGCGTCACCAGAATGTCTCTTAAGGTGAAAGGGGATGAGGGACCTGCTGGCTACAGTTGGAGGGGTGCATGAAACCTTTGTGTTGTTGGACATTTGTAGGGTTGTACACAGATAATTGAGTAAAAAACTGTTTTCATACAACTTTCCATGAGAATTAAGTTGAATAATTACAGTATCCTCTACTGAGCAGTTGTAGAGTTGTTAAAAAAAAGATTGTTTATCTAACATCTTGGTTGGAGCCCCATTGAGATAAACACACTGTAGAGAGAAAAGAGACTTAAGAGGCAGAAATAAACTTGCTCGGTAAGGGGAGGGGGTAAAAAGAGACATTTGCTCGTCAGGCTCCAACATGTGCTACCTCTTGCTGCTCATCCATTATAAATGGCTGTTTTAACTGTGCCATAAAATATGAAAGGCTGCGAGATGAAACACTATTAGTTTATATCCCAGTTAGCGAGTCGACTCCTACAGGATCATCTGATTGAGACAGAAGGACATACGCACCTGGTTTCCGTTCTGGACTTCAGCCAAACATAAGCAAATCCAAGCAGCAGTGAACCAGAGGCAGACGGAAGCATTTTTATACAGCCTGTCAAATTAAGTCAGACCTAGTTGACTGCAGGGATAGTTAGCCTAGCGACACAACATAAACAGGAGCTTCCTGTGGCAGAGTTCTGTTACGACAATTATGTTACAACAGATGCTCAACTTTACTAGAAAACCAACACGTGTTAGCACAGCTAGTGCTATGTATTATCCATTAAGGGCACTGGCTATGACTCTTTAGCTTTCCCCTCATCCAGAGGAGGCTCAGCACTGTTAATTAGTGCATATGTCATCTAGCCAGCGACAGCCAGAGGTCTTGGGAGATGGAGCCAGGGCTGTGTGAGAGTCATTACACTCCATCATCTCAGCACTCTTCTCCCTCTTCTTTCACTTCACTTCACCACTATGCTTCACTCTCCTTTTCTCTTCTCTGTTGATGCATGACTTCTCGCTAAAAGACAACAATGCCCTGTCTTTTTCTATTGTGACCTGATGGCTTCTGTGTCTTTAGAGATACTAGAATCATGTCCCGGCCTCGTGCATCATCCTTGATTGCATAATCGCAAACAAACACACACAAACAATACATCTTAATTAGCGAGACACCTCTGGGCCATGTTTTGAATTTAAATGTGGAATGATATAACATGCATTTGCGTCCACATAGAGGATCTATATGCACAATTTCTAGTTTTGGTTTTTTCATATCCTACGAAATGAAACCCATTTAACATAAATCCATAATCAAAAAATGTTAATGTATTTGGTCAAATTTCTATGAAAATACTAGTCATAATATATGAGGCTTATGTTGTATCATGAGCATGCAGCACTTACAGTCGCCTCCTAACCAGATTCACCCCTTTACACCCGATAGATACGGCATAATTCAGCCAAATCTAAACATGCAAACATGCTCTGAGACATTTCTCTGTGTCTTTTTTAACATCTAGGAATGTATCTAACGTGCCAATTATAGACCTATAAATCCATTTTTAATTGTAGGTCAGTTTTTCCTCAGCAGATCTTCTACATTACCCCCCCCCCCTTCTTTTTTTTTAAGAGTTTTTAACGGGGTCAAACAGTGACAGTGGTCACCGTGCAGACAGGAAGTGACTGTGACTTGCACTTAAACAAGACCTCCAACCTCTCCAGCTACTATAAGTTGTTTGTTCTGACCCACCGAAACGACTCGTGTTTAGCTGGGAGTGGTTATGTTTAGCAACAGAAACACATGGGTTCCCTTTCGGGAAAGGACCAAGAAACATTAACGACCGTCAAATTGACAAAGTGACTTCCTATTTTCTTGTGGTCATAACTACTGCGACCACTAGATGGCGTGTGACTATATGACTATAGATTGTTTTTCATCTGTTGCATATGTGACTCATCTGCTCTCTCTTTTTGGCAGGACAGTGGCTTTTTTGACCAAATATAGATAGTAACAACAGAAGTAATACATTAATTTCTATGTACGATTGGCATACAAGTTTGGACATCGCCATGGCTACGAGAGTCCAATCAACATTGCTCCATCATACTGGGAACCAGCTCACCTCTGTCCATTCATGTATTTTAATTGTTTTGAAACCTGGGGACATTCTTTGAACTTCTCAATTGTGTAAAGTTCCAAATTGCAACCTGATTTCAGAGTAGCTCAATCCTTTCTGGAAATAATTACTGCTTACAGCCTGCAAATAAACAAAATGAAAATTGCAAATTAGCACTGAGGTTTAATTTTTTTGTTGTTTAGTACTCCTGATGGAAACTAATACCACTTACTGCTGTTCCTGTAGTAGCCTGTACTAGAGTGCATGTAGTGTATTTGTTGTCCTATTGAAATACCTGTTACATCTACAGATGGACGCTTTGCTTTTACATTGAGAAAGAAATATTTACTTTGAATTAATGTATTGAACCCTTAAAGTGAAATATTCTTTAAACAGGCAGGTGACAATTGACATCACTCTTATTTAAAGATACGTTCATCAAGATGGAGTATAATTCTAGCTACCTTTACCATCCAGAAACATCATGTCTGACATCTGAATGCCCATTCTTAATTGAAAGCGCACAGCTTCTTCTGTCCTCCTTCACGCTTCCTCTGCTCATTGTGCCACAAGTGTGACCTACAGTTTGACTCTCATCTTTTCCCTCAAGCTTCCCCTCTCCTGTCCAATCATCTCTGTCTCTAATTTGAGCAGACAAAGATCAAGGCTTGGCCTTTGATGAAAAGAGTGTGAAGACGAGAGGGAGAGTGAAAGGAAGAGTGCCGTACCCCAGGGAGTTTGATCTCAACCAGTGTGTAAATGAGTTTGACATGCAGGGGCATTGATAAACACACAAGGCCACAGCGGCTGAACATGTAAACAAGCAGGAACACAAGCAATACAACTGTGACAGAAGAATGTGATTCAGCATTTCTCATGACAAATTGCCGTGGCGTGGTGGCCCACTGAAGTGTTTGGTCCAGCCGCATCTCTGCAGTGTAGTTAAGCACATTGGAGCTCGCTCTCTCTCTCTCTCTCTCTCTCTCTCTCTCTCTCTCTCTCTCCTACTGCCGGTTCTTACACTCTTTTCTTGAGGTAAAAACACTCCTTTCCCCTCATTTTATTATTTTTTTCCCCCCGTGATCATTTCCGTGTTCATAATAGAACTGAAGGTTAGACTGTTCTTGGCTCATTATGAAATACTTTCCTTCCATTCATGCAGAACGTGTACATGCTCACAGATTGTTGGGATTCAAGACATGTTGATTGAGAACAACAACACAGGAGAAATATACATACTGTGACGTACTTATACATCTGAAAAATGTCTACGTTGTTGGTTTGCGTGAGTCGTCTGCTTGTTGTGATATCATCATGTTCTCTAGCTGCGGGTTCACAGTCGGGTAATGTAGTTACACATGGTTGAGCATTGAATAACACAGAGATTGACCCCTCACAGCTACTGTAGTAGGATTTGTTGACATGCATGAACATGTATTTTCTCACTGCATCAACCAGCAACGGCGGATCTGCAGCTCTCAGTGATTAGAGCCGTGATCATACCTGCAACACAGGCAGCAGATTGCTGTACACCTCATCATGAACAGTTTGCACTATTACATCTTGTGTTGAGTAATTTATTCTTATGAAAGTTGTTGAACCTGATGTTGGTCCGTGATGATTAATTGAATGAAATTGGCTTGCAGAGAAAACAAACACAGATGAATTAGCCTCCATTTCATTTTTGTTATATTCTCACCAGCAGGGAATGTTCCCACAATATTCTTTTAGAAAAAAAAAAGTTTTAATCTAACATTTTAAGGTTTCTAAATTATTTCAAATAAAGTTCCCAAAAAAGTCGACAAAACTGCAACACTCTGATGGGTTGTTGAATATTTGATCTATGATCTATTGCCTGAACCAGCCTTCTCAGGAGGTTCTCTTGTTGTTCCAAATTCTGGGAGCAAACCAGAGAGATACAGCAACATAATTTATCTCAGAGCATTTTAAATATGTCTGGCTGGTTTCAGTGGGTGTTGTAGTCTGGTGGTGGGTCATGGCAGCCAGTTTGAGTGGTTGAACTCAGGATGGAACAGCAGTGACTTGCTTGTTCCTTCAGGCGTCTCCTGCCACCTGTCCTGGCAGTGTCGCTGCCAACATTTGGGAGGTTTGCTTCAACGTTTCCATCTCAGGATAAGAGAAAAGACGGCCCTTTTCAATGGGTCTGGAAGTAGTAGCATGTAATTTATAATGTAGAAAATGTTCTGTATTTTCAATATAATATGGCACATAAGCAGGTGTTTTACGTGGCTTCCAAACAATGTGGCTTGTGGTCAGAGTTGAGACGTGTGAACCTGCTCCGGATGGGAGTCATTCTGTCATCTGACGATGCATGAGTTAATCTATCAGCACCGCAACATTATGCTCCTGCAAGACGTGAGATGCAAAGCCATTTGGATGTATTTCTCTTTGGAGTTCTTTGCATTTGTCTCTGTTGAGTATGTTTATGTCTGGGTTCATTCACGGCTCTGCGGCGGATGGCGAGCTCTTCCCATTCAGACAAGATTGTCCCAATTGGCTTTCTTAATCCTTCTCAATACTCTATCCTCTCTAAATATGCTGGGAAAAAACAAACCTGATCGTTTCAGTTTGAAGATGCCGCTTGTGTCAAAGACACGTTTTACATTGGAGGAAATGCATCCTTCCAAGACTTGGTTGAATTTTGGAGGGCTTGTTTCTGTAGTTTCGAGTCGGCTATTCTAAGGGTGCAGCTGCTGGGTGACGTGCGCGGCTGAGTGCGGCGTTCTCCGTCTGCACAGAGTCAAAACAGACGCGCATGGGAAGTGCTTCTGATGTTCTCTCTTATCCTACTTTACACATTACAGCGCAAAGCAGTTGTCTTAATGTAATCTGTCCTCAATCGCCTTCGTGAAGTTTGATAATTCTTATTACAAATACATATGATATTAAATTGGAATATTGCTCTGTTCTTTGGAAGCAGCTTGGAAATTGTTTTAATCAAATGGCTGTAATTTCAGTTTAGAATCATTGATCAATTGCAGTGAAAGAGTTTTAGCTAGGTAACATTAGATAGCTAGCAAAGCTGCAAACAATTGTCAATCACTTTATATCAATGCCACAATCAAAACAAGCACAAACAAAAACACAGTTTTGGTTTTCACCTCCATTTCTGTCACATCTCCAAACTAAAGAGCCTCTGTGGGATACTGTCATCATCATGGCACTCCAGATGAAGTCTTTTATGGAGAGATTTCGTGTTTTACTGTTTGCATCTGGAAGCAGCAGAATAACTCCCTTTGATGTAAATTTACATTTGTAACGTTTCAGATGTATTCCAAAAAGTTATTTAACACATGCTAACTTGACTGTAGACTCACAGTTTTGTTCAATGGCTAAACTGATGTTTCAGTGTGTGGATGTGCTTCTGGGCATCTGCATGTGGTTGTTAGTTGTGTAGTATTGCGGCTAGTGATTTCTCAACAGTTGAGTCTGAGTGTCAGGAACATAGTGGTGCTGAAGAGGATCGAGTTTAGGTTCCGAATCAATATCGCAGGCAGCGCTGATTGATTTATTACTGGTGGGTTTTGCTCTCTCTCTGTCTCTCTCTCTCTCCCTCTCCCTCTCCCTCTCCCTCTCTTTCTCTCTCTGCCGTCTGTAGCTCAGGCTCCACGATGTGGCAACAAGAGGGAAGTGCTCTGGAAACCCTCAGTAACCAGTCTACATTACTGTCTGCACAAACAAACAAAGTAGTATTCAAAATTTTAATGTCAAGCACTAAATGTATGGAGGGAGGCCACTTAATAGTAATCTAATCTTAATTAAAGTTTTGTTGATTAGAGTACAGAAATGAGCTGAGTGGGTTTCATTACTCCCATTTCCCACAGGCATCCGTACCAGTGAACGTCCCTGGAGAGTTTCTTGTAACTGCTGATTCATTTTAAGAGCATGAATGCAAATGTATGTTGCTGAAAACTGGGTGTCACCAGAGTTTTTTTTCCTGCAGGAGCTTTTGCTCCTATTAGAGTGGTGTTTACTGTTGTATGGTCAGTACCACTCACTCCTCATGTCATTACTGAAGTGCTGCTATACCTTTTTGAAAAGCCATTGGAAGTTCACGAAATGAATTAAAATGAAAGAGGTGCAATTAAGTATTCCAGCAATTTTTTTTCAGCAGCTAATTGTTCATTTCCTATGAATCAGTAAAATATTATTCATCCTCATATTATGATTAATGATTCAGTATTTATAAGGATAAAAATGCGTGACCTTCTCCTTTCTTCTGCTCCTGTTTCTACAGAAATGCATGAAATTTAATGTGGATGCTCCTATCTGGCTGTCCAAGCAACGGATCCTTTGTACTCTCAACCAGAGCCTGAAGGATGTACTCAACTACGGACTATTCCAGCCTGCTTACAACGGCAAGGCTGGCAAGTTTCTGGATGAGGAAAGACAGCTAAGGGAATACCCTTTTCCATCCATCGCACCTGTACCTTACCTTGAGGTAGGTCATGGATCATGTGTATGTATGAAGCTGTAAGGAGTTGAACAGAGGGAAGCAAGACCTGGAAAAGAAAGGTCAGCGTACATGCATAACGGCAAAAACATAGTTTTCTTGTGGCTTGTCAGAAAGGATGGTGAAACACGTTTTTTCCATTGACTTTTCTTCTGCTGATCAAATCAAATGTGTGAGGTAGTGGTGAGGAACAGGGTTAAGGTTTCCTCACACAATCACATTTCTGCAGTCACCCGAACTGATGGAAAATCAGCCAAACTCCACATAATATGTGTTGCATATTTTCTGTATTCTGTTAAATCCCACTGCAAAAAGTTGGACAATCTTGTTTTGGTTTGTTTTTTCTGTTGATGAAGAAGTTGGTATTTACTAGAAGCGTTGTCAATTCCGCCACGTAATTTCTGTGAGGCTTCTTGACGCGTCATCACCGTGTGTGAGCGTTGATGTGAAAACAATAGAGAAAGCAAGTCTGTCTCTTCAATAACAGATTTATATAAAAACCACCTCTGTGCACTTGTTTTATGATTTTCCCTTTCATATATGGTTATTTATTTATGGTTTTTCTTTTATATATATATATATATATATATAAAAACATGTACGTGTGCATATGTGTGTGTGTGTGTGTGTGTGTGTGTGTGTGTATGTATTAAAATGACAATCACGCACAATCAGAGTTAAATCAAAAGCTGAGATTAGCAAACACTCATCTCTACTGATCAAGAGCCCTACAGACTCTGTGCTACGCTTGCGGCTGGTTGACAGTCCTGGGCTCCTCTAATGCTGCAGCACTCATCTTACGCTGAAATACCGAGGGCTTTATGTCCTGAAGTGGAATAAACTGCTAAATCTCTTATCAGTCTTTTTAATAGAGAATAGAAGAAGAGGAGCAGAATGAAACCCGTGACTCTGCCGACCAGGGAGATGTTGACCTGTTTTACACCTTCAGCCTGATAATTAGTCACTTGTTTTGCCTAATCAGCAATAAAAAAACCAATATTATTTGGACTAATTTGTCGATATGTAAGGCTCTTCCCACAGACAGCCCACTGACAGCCTCAGCATCAGCACCATGGAGAGCTCTCAGTCATTCTGACCTCCTCATCATCTTGTCGCTGTAGACAATGAAGCACTGACAAATACAAATGAATAAAGCCAGACGATGGCAGTTAGCATGTTTGCAGGTGTAACACATATACTTGTGGGCCTGGTGGGGCCAATGGGCTCCAAACACCCCTCAAGTTTTTGTTTCAGCATGCTGGTTTTAATAGTGTTAATTGTATAGCATTTTTTTCAAAACATGTTTATAAAGTTCTTATGTTGACAGGGAATTTTGACCATTGTTCGACTATTCAGTCAAACATGTTTTAGGTGGGTGCGGCTTTTAAACTTAAAAATAACATTAAATCAATTCATTTCTTACAGGGGTTTTACGTAGAGCTTCAAAATATGTCTAAAGGAGTTCAGAGAGCGAGAGTGAGAGTGAGAGTGCGTGCATCCCAAACACACAGAGGTGCAAGCAGTGTATTTTTTTTGTCAGGATGTGTCAGTCAATAATAGCCCGCTCAGTGACAGTACGCCGCTGTGCTGTCATCACTCAGAGATAATTGTAGTACTTGTCCATCAGGGTTTGTAAACCGAGAGGGACTCAGTGGTGTAAGAATATCAGGTGGTTTCCTAACTGCCCATCTTAGTTAGCAGAAGCTCAAAGTTGCTTCCAGAGATTGAGAGTGTGATAAACATTGACTGTCCTCCTTGAGCTTCAGTTTACCGTTGACCCCTGGCACATAAGGATCTACTGCTGCCGATATTTTTCTAACTATGATTCTGATTGTAGTTCAACCTCGCATCAGAAATTGTAAAATAGGAATATTGTAGTTATAAAGATGAACAGCTGTAAAATTTGTAAGAATACGTTAACGTGATGTCTCCCAAGCTGCCAAGGTCTCTCTAAAACTATAGTACAAATTTTTTCATATGCTCCATCTGAATAAAATCCTTGCCCACTGAGTTTGTTGCATTTTATTATTTGTTTGATATTATATACATATGTATACATGTATGTATGTATATGTATATATATGTATATATATGTGTATATATGTGTTTATATGTATATGTATATATATGTGTGTATATATGTATATATGTATATATATGTATGTGTGTATATATGTATATATATGTATATGTATGTATATGTATATATATGTATATGTCTGTATATGTATATATATGTATGTATATGTATATATATGTGTATATATATGTGTATATATATGATATATGTATATATATGTATATATGTATATATATGTGTATATATGTATATATGTATATATGTATATATGTGTATATATTATGTATATATATGTATATATATGTGTGTATATATATATGTGTGTATATGTATATTTATGTGTATATATATATGTGTATATATATATATGTGTGTGTGTGTGTGTGTGTGTGTGTATTTATTTATTTAAAGCCCCCCTGTCCACTTGTACCTAGCTGTTTCTCTTGTTTTGGCACTTTTTTTTCACCGCTTCATTTCACTAAACAAGACAAATTCTGACTGGCCATTGAAGTCAAACCCTATTGACAAGTCATTACCCTGTTAACCCTGGGGCGAGCACAGTCCAGCAGAATATGAATGAATGAATGAATCTAACTTCTACTGAAAACTGTGACAGCTGAAAATTTTGGATAAATGTGACTGAGGCAACAGGAGCTCAAATTGAAATTGAGAGGACGACATAAACAGACATAAGACAATCGCAGTGTTCCATTTAATCATTCTACTGGTGTCGATAGGCGGTAATAGAGATTCGGCTTTTCAAAATCATCGTTCATACATGTTGCGTGTCGTCTACGTGAGATGAAAACATGGGTGGAGGAAATGAGTAGGGGGTAGACAGAATAATGAAACATCAACTGTTCAGAGCTTGGTCTGTCAGTTGTGATAGCTTTGTCTTCTGCACATTCCCAGCTCCAACTGAACCGTGTGTATCCAGCTTCGATAAATGCTTTTGCCCTGGGACAGCTTTTGAATCATGCATTCCATTGAAATAGTAGTTTTGAATAACCCCTGCTGGTGGGGAGTGGTAGGAGTAACACGAGTGACATGCCCTTTAAAAGTGGCAGAATGTGATTAAAGCAGATCCCACATAGGCCAGTGCTCAGGGCCACGAGCCGCTGAAAGAACAGTGGAACTGTAAAAGTGACATGCAGTGAATATGCAGGATAAAGCCTTTCTTTTTATGAGTATGTGTAAGGAAATTTTATGGCCTGGTTTTATTCAAATGGAACATTTTATCTGTTTCACCTGTACTCTGGGGTTCCCTTGCGAAAGCTGACATTGCGGCTTGATAGACACGAGCTTCGCCCAGTTGGTGTGCTCACATCTGTTTACAACAATTCTGTTGCAGCGCTGCATGTGTCATTGATTGACCAGCAGCTGTTCCCTGAGGCCCGGGTGTTTGTAAAGATGATGGACAGGTTTGGATTAGCTCAAAACCTGCTGCTCTGTAGGATGTATTACACACACACACACACACACACACACACACACACACACACACACACACACACACACACACACAGAGTGAGAGAGAGAGAGAGAACTGTGATACATTTCAAGTCTTAGGCAGTGTTTCATATTTTGAGAATAAACCAAAAGCTGTGAGTGATTTTGCTTTTGACACCAGACGATCAGTTCAACAGGCCACAGAATACAGACACCAAACAGACGGATGACTTGCAGCATAAAGAATTGTAAACCTTACAATTATTTCATGTTTTCACAACAAAAATATTCTTTTCTACGAATTTGAATGCCTGTAACAAAGGTCAGAAGATTCAGATTTATAAATCCTCATATTAAGCTACGCTGTATCTCTGATTTCTTAAAAAAAAAAAAGAAAAAAACCAAAAAAAGAAACCCTGACTGTTCTGATAATCTGATATTTTTATTCAAAAAATATCTTTGAAAGAAAGAAAATTCCGATGGCAGAGAGCATCGACGTGAGGTGATATCAGATGTGTTATACAGTTACTTGAGATGCGTTTATCACAGTGACGTCTACATGTTAGTGAACAGAAAAATTAAAACTATTTTGAAGATGATAAAACACTGGGAGCCTGTTGCGAGCACATGCAGCAATATGTTTGCTCAAAGCTTAACTGCCCTGCTTTTAATGTCTTTATTTTTTCCTCCCATTGTGTTTCAGTTCCGCTATAAACGACGTGTCTACACTCAGTCCCACCTGGATGAAAAGCAGCTTTCAAAGCTCCACACAAAGGTAAGACCAAACAGCTGTTCACATGGATCTTGTGTTACCTTCTGAATGGATTGAAAGTAAATCCGGGCTCATATCGGTGGGGTCCAAAACAGCCGTGACTTCTAAACATCAGGGTTGGTTTGACCTCAGTAACGGCTCTGTGTGTGTGTGTGTGTGTGTGTGTGTGTGTGTGTGTGTGTGTGTGTGTGTGTGTTGATACACTCCTGCCTAATTTCTCTGCTCTCTTTTGGCTGTGTAGAACCCCCAGTAAGAGTCTGTTAGGGTCTGTGCCTCACCAAGGGTTTGTAGGCAATACTCGCTGAGTCGGCTCCTCAGGCAGCGATTCAGAGGGAGGAAAAGAAGTTTTAATGAAATTGTGACCGAAAAGTCAATCTTCAATTGCAAAAAAAAGTAAGTAAATAGTACAGAGAGAGAGAGACTGTACCAGAGGGTCGGTGCACACTTGTCAGAATGACACTGTCCAGCTTGAAGCAGGGCTCCATGTATTGTATGTTACTGTCAGTGGTCAAAGTTTATGTACTGTTTATCCAAAAGAGATGAAGTCAGGGATGAAGGTGGGCACAGAGGAGCACTCAGACACTGATGTACACCTCAAGAAACGTCTCAAGCCTGACTTGTGTAAATAAATGTAGATGTACATTTATGTATCGATCTGGAAGCTTAGTTTTTTAAGTGCAGATGAAGGTGCAAGCCTGAGTTAGATTACATACATAGACCTGTCAAACGGAGTTAACGCATAAAACAATTAGAATGAACAAGTATATAAAACTAGGCTTATAGATGCAAACCTCAGGTTACATGTCCACAAAAGTGAGAGTGCACACACAAACATGAATGTACAAGTTTGCAAAACTGCAATTAGAGATGCTGTAACACTCAAGTACGCCGTAATGAATGATGTCATATTTCATGCTCAGAAGGACAGAAAACCAGGTCTGAAGTAGCAGCAGATGTCAATAAGTACCTGCACTAAAAGGCAGATGGAGCAGTGCGAGTGTGCGTGCGTGCGTGTGTGTGCGTGTCTAATGTGGGTGTTATGAGTGGAACAGACAGCAGAGAGAAGTGGATGCATTTGCATCAAACCCCATAAGAGGGCAGGAGATTTACATTGGACACTTGTCAACACAGAGAGAGGGAGGGAGGGCGTGACAGTCAGAGGAAGTATGATGTTGGATACTTTCTCCATTATCTGACGTCCATGTTACACTTTTTCTTGAACTTCACTGAGAGAACTTCTCCAAGAACCAACCACAGCGCTCTATCAGGATACATCAATACACCGCTCTATAACATAAATGACTTTTTCTGCCTCTCGCCACAGACATTGCTTTTGCTCGGTCTGACTTTTTTTTTTAGGTTTTGAAGTGGCTTGTTTTAAAGAGTAGGGATTTTGATTTCCTTGATGGGTTTCCAGCTAATTTTCCACACTGGGATATTTTCTGACACGTACTTCTATGTCAGGGAGAAAAAGATGTGCATAAGAGGGACATGCAGAGAGAGAGAGAGAACAGAGAGGAGGATGAGTCATCCTCTCATATCATGTCTCTTGTGGCCCGGTGTGAGGTGCTGCTGTCTGCTAATCTGCTACTTTGCTATGAAATAGTTTATGAGTAGCCTTGACTGACTAATAGCCTTTTGACCAGGGATCTGCTGTCAGTTACTGCATTGAAGTAGATGGTGCTTGTACACTGTACAAGGCAAATACTGCATTTTATTTTCTTTTTTATGCAAAAGCCTCAGTATCACCAACAGGAGACCTTGAATGTATCACGTATATCGTACGTACCTGGGGGCCAGCTCGGGGTTGCGGCTGAGTAGCTGAGTGATCAAGTTGTGCCACCGGTGCAGCTGTAAAGTGCAAAGCCAGACCAAAGCTCATTTGTGTGTCCCACAGTTGACAAATGGCAAAATATCTCAACTTAATAAATGAATCCAGGATCCAGGAATTTATTCCTGAACATCTGTTGTATGTTTTTTTTTTTTTATTTCATTAGATTACACTTTTGACTGTTTCTGTGAATTCGAGCAAGCCATCAGTGAGCTAAGCTGAGATAATGTGTTAGCCAGGAATCAAGTGATTATCAGTATTTTGTGATCGATTTTGAAGGAGTGAATTTAACACCCCACAATCATCCTCCCTCTTTGTAAACATTAAATTAGAAGCTACCGATCTGAAGAATGTGAGAGAGTTGAGTCAACTTAAGATCAATCTATAAGGGAAACATTGAGTCTCATCGAATATTAATGTCTCAAAGCTTTATTCACCTTTTTTTTTTAAGATCATTTACTAACATCGACATATCAAAAAAAAAACTTGTATTATTTGTAAGCACTTCTTTGTTTATGTATACTGTGTGTGTGTGTGTGGGGGGGTGCCGAATCTGGCATGATTTTACGGGAACAAATGAATTATGTAACATCACTTTCATGCATCAGTCTACATCTGTATAAACTGTGATGTCTCACTCAGCCGTACTTTCACCTGCAAAGAAAGAATACGTCTCGATAGGCCCGGCTTTGCACTTCACTATAATGGAATAAAACCTGAAATGAAAACAAGTTTGAATGTCACAGCCAACACTTGTCCACTAAGTAGAATCTGAATGGGCTGCGGGAAACGGACGTGCAGT
This sequence comes from Aulostomus chinensis, assembly GCF_037954235.1. Lineage (NCBI taxonomy): Eukaryota > Metazoa > Chordata > Actinopteri > Syngnathiformes > Aulostomidae > Aulostomus > Aulostomus chinensis. The sequence goes on from NC_141326.1 coordinate 16,656,835, forward strand.
ATTTTCTTTATCAATGAGTAATCCAGGACAGCTGCACCGTTGAATATGGTGCAGGTGGTAATTTAGCTGTAAAAGCTCCAGAGGCATTCTAAACAAAGCCGTGTTTTCCTATGCTACCAATCAGCATGTTTCTGAACACAGACACAGCAGATATCAGGGCAAAGATCTATCACAGTGCATGTATTTATAAGATGTGTGTGGGCCTCTGTGGTGGTTAAATATTCCCAGTTAATTATGGTATGTTTAGAAGCAACAGTTGCTGTCTTTGTGAGGAGAATACAGAAGGAATCCTGTTCATTGTGGAATACTGTTGATGCCAAATCAGCACGTTTGCTGGAACGTATACGCTGAATACATGCAGATGTATGAAGATAAAGCTCTTAAACTATGTCTTTATTTAAGTCTGAAATAAATAATAATCACAGAGGTATGCACACTATTCATTCATAATTATTTTCACAGTTGTACAAAAAAAAAAAACCAACAACACCATATATCAATCATCCTTTGTACAGATAAGTCATGCAAGTCATGTTGCAAATTCATCGATTACTGACGTTTGTCCCCCTCTAACAATTTTCTCAATGGAAAATTTGCTTTTGTTGCATAACCACGTCCAGGATTAAAGAGAGGAATCCGGTTATGATGATTCCTGCAGTCTTGACAGTCAGTATTTATCCTGCAGAAAACTACAATGCATGGCGGAGGTCAAGCATTAGCCTACTTTGCTAGCATGAAGCTCATTAGCCACAGGCTAAAATTTAAAAATGAGGTCATAATTAATAGGATTTGCGCATTATTGTTTTCTCTCTTTCTCTGTCTCTGTCTCTGTCTCTGTCTCTGTCTCTCTCTCTCTCTCTCTCTCTCTCTCTCTCTCTCTTCACTCAACCCAGCCAGACCTCCTCACCCTGCTGCTGTCCTGGTTTACCACATGGAGCATTTACTTCTAGAAGGAGGGAGCGCATGTGTGTGGGTGTTAAGGGCATTTGATGGATGGGGCGACAGAATGGGTGGCTTTCTCTCAGTGTGACGGGGGATATTCAGCGTTGACAACTGTCCAGTTCATTCTCATGGCAATTCGGTGACTCTTGTTCCCGACAATTGAGAAACCAGAGAAACTTGAGAAGCTACTGAGCAATTAATTTTGTTGAAAGGGCTTAGTTCAGCAGACTTTTATGTCATAATAGCATTATAATCATATCGCACAGCAGCTTTAAACCCCAGCATGACTCTCCCATTGCCAAGGCCTGGCTAAAACTTGGTAGTGGTGATAAACACGGGTCACCAAAAAACCTGTCAAATATTTTGAAGCAAATCTGGACATTTCACAAACAATCTGATGGATGGTGGTAGAGGTCTATGCTTTCCGAGGACCTACAGTGCAAAGTTATGAATTGCTGCCTCTCACATTGAAGAGAGGCATCTAGCATGGTGTTATTGATGCACTTTTCCCTGGGAAATGTTTGGATTCTTAAGAGTTCTGAACACCGTGACGTGGAGAACCAGACAGCTAATGCAAATATACAAAATGTGACTTTTTGATTTGCTCTTTATTTGTGTAAGTAACTGGCTTCATGCAGATGGATCCACTTGTATTGTACTTAAATAATCCCTGAACTGTATCTACAGTATTTGAGCATACCCTGGATATTGTAGCTATAGAGATATGGTGGGGGGGGGGGGGTAGCTGTGGAAGACGAAAGGGAAGTATATGAAGCATTTAGTAACGCACTATTTGGTAATGTGGTCATGGATGCCTCACAACACAGTGCCAGAGCCTGGCCATTGCATGTATATCTCAAACCAGCTGAGAACCAGTTACTATTAAAATATGTAAATATATAAAAATGGGATTGCAGTTGTCCACAGTGATCCACAGGCTCAACTCCCATTGTGTAAAATGTTTGTTGGTGCACATGTGTGGGAAAGCAAAATTCACAAAAGGCTCCCCCGTCAGAGTAATGCTATTCCTCCTACACCGCAGCGTTGTTATTGTTGTTAGAAGCTTATTGTATTTATGAATGAGAATTCCTGCATTATTTTCAATCTATAATGGCAGACAGAATGCAGCTTATTGTGAGAGTAATATCTTTTTCTGAGATGCCAGATCCCACAGAGCATTTGTACAGTTCTGCCTAAAGCCTTGTATACCGTGCTCAGACACACACAAACACACAAACACAGTGAGCTTGAAGGTTCTTTTTGAAGAGACTTTCTGAGTCATCGTTGATTCTTTTTCATAATTAGATGTGTTACACATCCTGTACATTTGTGGACTTGTGTAACACCATAACGAATGATATGCAGTATTCAATGTTATGTGTCTGTGTAGGTTCTCATTCATCCAGGTCATCGTAGATCAAAGCGAAGTAAAATCTGGTCAACTGGACGTAAGTTTATCTTGAAGACGTTTCACCTCTCATCCGAGAGGCTTCTTCAGTTCTAGTGAAGAGTGTGGAAACTCCAGCTTATAAACCTATGTGGGCGTGGTCAGTGCTAATGTGGTGGAAACGACCCCCCCAAGACTCACCTGGCCTCCCCAAACGACAGTCGTTGTGCGGTGTCAGGGAGTTTCAGGGGTGGTCGTTAGGGAGTTTCACCGACCACTCAGATGCTAATGGGCTGTGCTGGCAGCAGCCGTTCCACATGGGTCTTTCAGCTGAGCTCTTTGGGGAAGCTTTGAAAGGACTTGGTTGTAAATAGCACCAAGCGGAGACCATCCCCACCAGCGTCCAAGGCCGGAAAAAAGAACAGCAGCATCTGAAAAGAGCACTTAAAACTTGTGGCTTCCCAGACTGGACCTTTGTAAAATCCTCTTCCAGGTCCAGAAAGGAGGAGAGCTCCAGGAGGAGGGAAGATGAAGAAGGCAGGAGAAAAAACATAGTGATCCCCTATGTGGCAGGGGTTTCTGAGAAATTAAGGAGAATCTATAACAAGCACCGCATCCCTGTGTCTTTTAAACCAGACAACACTCTGAGACAAAGACTGGTTCACCCCAAAGATCCCACCCCTCACAGCCAGAAAAGCAACCTGGTATACGCTGTCAGATGCAGTGAGGCCTGCACGGATCTCTACATAGGGGAAACCAAACAGCCCCTCAACAAGCGCATGGCCCAACATAGAAGAGCCAACTCTGGAGGACAGGACTCAGCGGTTTTCCTCCACCTCAAGGAGGAAAGCCATTCCTTCCAGGACGACCATGTCCAAATCCTCGACAGAGAGGACAGACGGTTTGAAAGAGGAGTTAAAGAAGCCATCCACGTCAGGATAGAGAAACCATCTTTGAACAGAGTAGGTGGACTGCGACGTTTCCTTTCACCTATTTACAACCAAGTCCTTTCAAAGCTTCCCCAAAGAGCTCAGCTGAAAGACCCATGTGGAACGGCTGATGCCAGCACAGCCCATTAGCATCTGAGTGGTCGGTGAAACTCCCGAACGACCACCCCTGAAACTCCCTGACACCGCACAACGACTGTCGTTTGGGGAGGCCAGGTGAGTCTCGGGAGGGTCGTTTCCACCACAATAGCACTGACCGCTCCCACATAGGTTTATAAGCTGGAGTTTCCACACTCTTCACTAGAACTGAAGAAGCCTCTCGGATAAGAGGTGAAACGTCTTCAAGATAAACTTACGTCCAGTTGACCAGATTTTACTTTGCTTCGATCAATGTTATGTGCGTGTCTCAATCAAGTATTTGTACCGGTAAATGATCCATATACCAGAGGTTCTGGTTTAAGAAGTGTATTAATGAAACTTATTTTGCAGTGTGATCATAAAAAAACGGTTCAAAAATGTACAGCATAATGATGTGACAGAGTCCTTCCCCCACAACCGGCAGCAGACAGCACTTGAACGTGCTAACAGTTCTGTTTTGGCCTGTTATCAAGTTACTACTGGAAGTCACAGTAATTAGTGACAGCTGGTAGTGTGATGTGCTGCCAGTATTGTTAGTCATTACCTGGCTAAGGCGTCAGTGCCAGAGGAGAAGCTGCCCCCTGAACGTTTGCTACACTGCTCTTTGCTATTGATAAATGGGTGTCAGAGCCTAATAAATCCATGTCTGAACTCACAGGTGCACAAAAACAGTCAGTCATTCGCTAACGCATATAGAATACTTTTTTCCCCTCCATCATCTCAAATGGAAAATGCAGATTCAGTTAAGTGGAAACGTGTGAACGAGTCGTCCCTCGGGAGATGAGGGTCTTCCATGCAGCCAGCCGACAGCAGCGGTAGATCTGACGCTTAGAATCGCACGATGAGGACTTGGGTACTGCGGGAGGAAAAATGGGGTTTTTAATCACCTGAGAAAAGCCCACCTAAAAAAAAACAACCCAAATCAATATCTGTTTACTTGTGTGCTTTATTTTTTACTTTCACTGCTCTTCTTTTCTTTTTAGACAAGCCTTTCTTTTGGCCCTACATTTTTCAACCATAGAACTCCCTTGATTTCCTACGCGTTTCGCTCAAGATCCGCAGTTGCAAAATATAGAGCCGAAAGAAAGGACTGGCTTACGGGGCGAAAGGAAAGCAGCAAAGATTTTACCAATATATTAGACATGTATTCAGTTGATCATTTTTGTAATTCATTAATTTTTCTGCAGCACCTCATCCTCATCAGTGAAGTGCTGAGCTACAAAGCTGTTGCTGCTGTCAGCTCTCTGCACGGAACACAAGCTGACCCACATTCACTGAAGCCATGATCCACGCTATGGATGACAACCTCCCTGCAATAGATCCTGTAAACTACACTTTAGATTGTTATATACTCTTAATTAGAAATAAATCAACTCTGTAATAATTCTTTGATATGAATATTTTTCTCTTATCTGTTTTTTTTTTCAGTATTTGGTAGCCTTTCCAATCCTTTAATTTTTCTGTAACCTAATTCTGTTTATTTCATGTGGAGATGTCACTCCAATGTGAACTTTTTATTTATTTATTTATTGGTTTACCATGAATGAATGTATAGGACTACGGGTGTGCTGAAGGAGAGCAGCGCTGCAGCAGCCTGAATTGGGAGCAGTGTAAGAGGAGGATTTTTGATGGTGGAACTTCTAGAAGACGCTGATCTTCGTTCCTGATCTAAACCTGATTTTCATTCTTAGGATTAATTTGAGAATTAACCTTGTAAACACATTAGGAAAAAGAGATGTGAGACATTTCAGTTGTTCACGTTGCCCTTTCATCAGCCCATCATTCATTTATTTCCCATGTATTATCATCTAGCTTCAACACTTCACCTCTCACTCTTTTTTTCTTTTGGTTTCCCTCCCTCTATCTTAAACTTTCCCTCCCCCATCAGTTTTCCCTCCCTGTTCCGTATCTCTCCCTCTCCCTCTTTCTCTTTCCCTCTCTAAGTCTCAGCCCACCCTCCCTCCCAGTGTCCTCTCAGCATCCTGCAAAATCACCCCTTACCATCTCTCCGTCTGTCTGTGTGCATGCACGGGAAACAGCGTGTGCGTCCGTTGGGTGTGTGTGTGCGAGTGACCATGTGAGCGTCCATGTGCTACTTTGACAAGCCCAGTGAAAGAGAAGGAGAGAGAGAGAGTGAGATTGAGAGAGAGTGAACAAGCCAGGCTATGAAAGAAGAGGAGACAGAGAGGAGGGCTACTGGATATGGCCATGTGGAGGATGTTTTGGCATTGGGACTGTAGCTGACCTACGGGAGTGCGTGTGTGTGACGGGGAGTGTGTCCGTGTGTGAAATGGGTTCCGCGCTGGGCAGAAGACAAGCAGCCGAGAGAAGGGAAAGAAAAACTAAAGAAGCCAGGAAGGCCAGACTCAATAGTAAGGTACCCCAATTGCTCTCATCATTTCCGTTTTAATATTACCATTATCTCTGCTGCAAATCTTTCTTTTTCTTACTCTTTCTTTTGAAGCTTTTCACACTGTCTCTCACCAATTATTCACTCCTCAACCATCCCTGCGACCTGTCTAGCCTCCTCCTGTCTCTTTCTCTGGCTTTCGTTCTGTTGTTATGCTCTGCTGCATGTTGGCTGTGTGAGGAACTGGTGCAGTCTTGTCTGAAACCCTGACAGAATGCTAATGTTTCTCTACTGGTTCACTTACTAACCATGCGCTTGAATTGTTGAAACAGTGTGTTTGTGCATGTGGCTATAGGAGCAGTGGCTGTTTATAATGCTCAGCTAGTGTCACATCGCTGTCATAACCTGCTATCGATGCAATGTGTTTGACGGACAAAGCTGCAAAGGGCTGCACAGCATAATAGCCGGGCTGTAAACTTGTTCGTCTAACTGCCACTCCACCAAGAGTCTCTGAGCTATCGGACTGTGTCAGCGAGGGCTTAGCAGCCGGCGGTTGTCAACAGGCATCCTGACCTGAGAAACTACACGACTGTCTGCCAGGGTTAATTGTTGACCCATCATTCTGAATTCATCATGTCTTGTCTATTTTTATCAGCTGATATTAAAACTACACAGCACGGCCCCATGCTACATGGTCAAATGTAACTTGTTGCTGCTTCGTGTAAACTCTTCTCTTTGTGTTGTAGTGTGTGTGTGTGTGTGTGTGTGTGTGTTTGGATTGGAAAGAGGGAATCAATTCTGTTTAGTTGAGTATGCTCTGAAATCAGGCCATCTAGAAACTGTGACCTCAGGCTCTGTATAATACACCCAGCAAGATCAGTGCAGATGAAAATGGAGGACTTACTAGAGTCTATTAACCCTTATTAAGCCAATTTTTTTGGGGGGGGGGGTCAGATCACGGTCTTCACTATAAGCAGTGTGAGTTCAGTTTTACCATGATGAGGAACACCTCGAACGTCACAGGAGAGTCAGTTTGTTGGTCCAATCCTGGTAACTCTCAAAAAAAGATGATTGAATTGAAAGAGCTGTGATGTCAGTCAGCACTCGGACATCCTGATACAAAGCAGTCATTTCGATATTATTGCTTACAAATGGTTGACAACAGCCATCTTAAGTCTTCACATACAGTAGGTGTCAACTACACACCTGTAAAATGGAGTAATTTGGACTTTGAAGGACTGTGGCCGGCAGTGTGTGTAGGGTGCAGAATGAACTCCTTTGTCCGCTGGCCAAATGGCTGGCGTGAAGCTAATGTGCTCGCCACTTGCATGTTTTTTCCAACATTTCGCAGCAATTAAATTTGTGCCCTGGGCGTGTGTCTGAATATTTTTGAACTTGGCCCTCGTTGTAGACTGAAGCACGTGAGGGTAACGTCAAAAATGCATCTGTCAAGATCTGTACACAGATCTACCAACCTGTCAAGGTCTTCAGTTTGAGTTTAGATATTTAAAAAAAAAAGAAGAAAATAGTGGCTGGTTGATTTCCAGTCAGGGATTCAGCCTGTAATATTGAGATATTTGTTGGGCCATTTGCCCAGCCCTGGTCCAGTGGGGACAATGGTGTGTGTGTGTGTGTGTGTGTGGGGGGGGGGGGGGGGGGGGGGGTTGGATGAGCATTCATACATTCAACATTGACCATCCAAGCATCAACCCAGACCCATCATGCATCCATCCATCCATCCATCCATCCATGCATTAATTCATCTATCTATCCATCCATGCGTCCATCCATCCATCCATGCGTCCATCCATTCATCCATCCATCCATCCATGCGTCCATCCATGCATCCATTCATCCATCTATCCATCCATGCACCCATGCATCCAACTCCAAGCTGGAACTGCACTCTGTTTTGTCATGACGCCCCTCCGCCACATTCCCCAACTGCATTTCAAATGTGCCAAGTAAATAAACAGAAAAAGACATAAATTAATAAATAATCCCATTGTTAAGCTTGTGCGTCGTTCACTCTGCAGTTGGACAAGCCTCTCGCATGAGACTTCATCATTCTAGGTCAGCCAGTGTGAATAGATGACTGTAGAATAGGATGCCAGAGGCACAAAGTACAATAGAGTTCTAATAATCATCTGGCTGAATAAATACACGACCCACACACCCCCTGTCTCTGCCTGGAGCTTACTGGCTGCCCTCTTCTGTTCTCGCTCCCTAACACATAGGCCTGCGAGTGGCCCGAGTTGAAGATCATCTAAGTATTATTTTGGCTCTATAAGATCACAGAACAACTACTGGAACATTCCTGTTTTTTGTTGTCATTCTTCTTTCATTCTCCAATAAAAGTTGTTTGTGCAGCAAAAATCCTCGAAGCCCGAATGGTTGCTAAATGACCACGGAAGCTTTCCCCAGGTACTGTCCAGGTACTGTGCCTAAAGGTGTCGCTACAACAGTAAAGTTCAGGTCTTTCCAGCTTAGCCAAAAACATTTTTGCAAATCATTATCACTCATTTCATCTGCGTCTTTACTTCACTGCTCTTGCGCTCTGAAAATTACAAAAAGCAATTTGCCCCTTCAGGTGTCATTGAACTTGTTTAGGATGTACTGACATCTGGTAGTTATGACACGGAGTTAGGTAATCAATAAGATGATAAATATTTACGCACGCACACACACACAAACACACACACACACACACACACACACACACACACACACACACACACACACACACACACACACACAGCCCCAATCCATGAGGATGGATTTTGCTGCTAGTGGACTCAGATTTATTGTAGAAACACAGTCGGACGGACAGGAAGTTTCCTGACACTCACAGGAAAATCCATGAGCTGCCTTTAGACGACTTTTGCTTCGAAGTTATATTTTATCTGGAGGTTTGGCTTGTAGTTTGAAATGTGGTAAAAGAAAAAAACAATAATCATTTCTACTTATCCACCAAAAAAATTATTAGTCCTACTAAATAATTTGATTCAATTTACAATAAATCAACCTTAGGGCACCTCCCTGCAAGACGAGCAAATTTACAGATTCAGTCTCATTAAAATATACTAAAATATTCATTTGGAACTCGGATTGCTAATTAACTTCCTGAGTACAACCAAAACACTTAGCATTTGCAAATAATTATTTTAAGAATATCAAAAACACACTAGGAAATTACTGTAGATCTAAGAGCTGTGTGTGTGTGTGTGTGTGTGTGTGTGTGTGTGTGTGTGTGTGTGTGTGTGTGTGTGTGTGTGTGTGTGTGTGTGTGTGTGTGTGTGTGTGTGCAGGGACGAATACACAAGATCAGAGACGAGAGAAACATGGATGGGGAGGGAGGTTTGAATATCCTATAGTTCATTCTAAGAGTGTTTGCGTGGTGGCTTTGTAATAGCGTCGCTAGCTAGGACAGACAGCATGCAAACACTCTGTGTGTCTTTGTGATGTCATGGGTCACTACCACAGCATCGCGGTGGGTTGATTAACAGGCAGGTCGCACCTTTGATGGTGGCTTTTAGCGTTTCTGCTCCGTCTCGTTGGGTCGCCGCGTCTGTGATGTTTTCAGTCAGCCGCGTCCTTCACTGAGAGGTTACTAGAAGGCTTCCATAGTATTTTATCGACCAGATACCAGCAACTGGTTTGTTATAGCTAAAGTTATGTTATTTTTCATTTTCTACATTGTCCCCAAACATAACACAGCATTGGTTCCATTGTAACCATTTCCCTTGCAGTTTTTGCTATCAGCAGTGGACCAATGTCATCATCATCAATATCAGTATCAAGATGCCATCAGTGCATCCCCAGTGCTCCTGAACTGATGGTCATGTTATAGCGTATCTGAGGAATGATGGTCATGTTCATTTTCCACCTCACACTTATGAAACACCTTCTACCAAATGTGACTTTTTGCAACGTAAGTCTCCTAATTTTCTCACTCTGCTCATAATCTGCTTCAGCTCCAGGGAACTGCTTGTAAATTATTCTAGGCTGAGCTCTATTTCACATTTGATCGATTTAGTTGTATTTCATTCATGTAGCTCGGCCCATCTATTGCCTGCCTGTCTGCCTGTGTGTCACTACGATGTCAGTTTGTGTGTGTGTGTGTCTGTCTGTCTGTCTGTCTGTCTGTCTGTCTGAAAGCACATGACTGGACCTGATTCAGCTCTTCCTTTCTCTGAACTCTTGCATTCTGATGACAGCATGCATTCCCCTCATCCTCTCTGTCCACCCTCCTTACTAACACTAACATACAAAAACACATTCAAATGCATATCAACAAATGCAGACCCACCTTGTCATTTTCATGTCAGATTAATTAATAGAGGCTTGTATACTCATTTACTCGATCAACCAAAATATTGATATATACAAAATACTTCTCAAAACACCAGAGAAGCATTTGCAGGAAATATACTGTGAACTACTTTTATTTCACACTGTGTTTTATGAAAGTGTACTGAACTACTAGTTATTTATAGATAGACCTTTTGTGTAAGTAATGCGGTTTACTTGTTAGCATTATAAGCTAAACTTAGTCTCCACCATTAGTTTAGATCTGTTTGTTTGTTTTCTTTGAGCTTGATAAAATGCCAAAAGTTGAATGACAATTCTGCTTTCTGATTTAAACAAAATACTCATACAATAACTTGAAGATCTGTATAAATTGAGACTACGTGATTTCTGTTAATGTTATTATAGCGTATCTGCATGAACCAAAAGAATATATTGAATTTGTTGGGAGGTTGAATGATGAATCTTCTGGGTGTGAATTCTGGTCAAAAATGTCGTTATTAGTCTCTACTGTAACCGTGGGTGTGTTTTGGGCACAACAAGCATGGAACAATCACAGTGTCACCTCACTTTCCATTAAAGAGTTGCTGGCGTGCCTGCATCTCGGCCAGCTGTGGTGTATCAATCAACTTTTGGGAGCAAACTGATTTTCTGTCGAGGAAACAACTTATTTCTCACTTGTCTAAATTATATTTTAGAAACTCCAAGTTGTACCCCCCCCCGATGAATTTATATACTCAAGGTTCCTCCATCTTTTGAAGTTCTTTTTTTTAGTTTTGAAATTTAAATGTCCTTATATTATTATAAATGTACTGTCTGAACATTGCGCCATTTAAATAGCTCCGAACACACTGTGCCATTTACTTCAGACCTGTTTATCGTGGTCAGTGGCGTACTTGCTTTGCATCGCCTCAGGATAGGAACACGTCTTTTAAATGAACACATCCATGAGGGCGCGAATGCTGGATAAACGTGGGCGCGATGTGAGAAACCAGGCATGTGATCAGGTCTTTAGCTTTTTCTCTATATCGTACAATATATGCCTAGTCAGAAGTATGATTCTGTTACATATAGCTCTGGGAAGTACATAATTAGTGAAGTGAGAGTACTCTCATTTTCAAAGATGCGTATTGATTTTTCCATATGTATTGTCGATGCCTTCCAAGCCTTTTGTTTTTTTTCAACCCTGTAGGCAGTTGCTGTAGTGTTAGCAACTTGATCTAAATGGAATCCATGTGAATACCAGGCGGCATGTCCAGCCTACATAAGTGTGTCACATTGGAGCATAGATTCTGGATGCGGTACAACAGCCGTGAACAGCCTTGCCCGTCAGTGAGCCCCCGTGTTGTCTTCATGAACGAGGGGTCGTCACGTTCATGACTTGGTGCTCCCGTTCGCTCCTTTGCCTTCTTGTCTTTGCATTAATGGCTTTGCAAATAAACCACAGCTGAATTGCACCGATGTAAAAGACAATGCTGGACAAAGCATTGCTGCCAGTGTGGCCGGGAGGGTGGGTGGAATTGGTTGGGAGTGTGGACAGCAGAATGTGTTTGGGGGTCCACATACAATAAGCTCTGCATGTTTGTGAGTGTGTTGTTGAGTGTGAAAGAGGCTGTGGCTTTGCTGTGCTTTGTTCTGGCCTCTAGTCAACCCTATCAGCGCTATAGCTCTCATACTGTCCCACCTGCCTAAGCTCTACTTCTTCAAGAATAATACTTTATTTTATAGAGAGCTCAAACATATTATTCCAGTGCTTCTGAGAGGGATTACTCGGGAGGCACCATGCTGCTGCGTTCAGAGAGAGCTACCAGGAGTCGGGCCACGGAGGTTAGACGCACCACATTTTTATGAAATGACTCATGGGATCAAGAGTAAATATAGTTACTGTTACCTCGATGCTATACAGGTAGCCTTGGATACTCCTACTGGTATTTGTGCATTTAATTTCACCAGTGTGTATACTTGTGTAGAGACATTTATCTACTTCATTAGCGTTTAAAAACCATCACATTAAACAAACCTCAGACATCTTTTTTAATGGGCTTGTGTGATTCATTTGACAGCCACTGTGGAATTATTGTTGATGTAGGAATGACACAGAAACAGAGTGAGCATGTAAGCGGTGCATTTAATGAAGACAGGAAATCTGTTTCAGGGATTTGTATAAGAGGAAATGGTCTGCCTGACAGCCTGTTTAATTTTATATGGTTTAAAACGAGAGCTATCCTGCATAATAGGGCAACTATATTGGCATGTGTAATGCGTGCCGTGTCAGCAGATGGCATGGATCCAAGATAGGGCGGAATTTTTGGCCAGAACACAAAGAGCCATTTTTTTCTTCTCTTTTTTGTTTTTTGTTTTTTGGTCTATTTTCTTGTCTGCTTACCCAACAAAAAAATATACAAAAAAATACCAGATGATCTCCATAATAAAAGAGAGTAACTGGCATCGGGACAGATGTACCTACGCTGCAGAGTGCAAAGCTAGTAGAAATTTGGCCAACATGCCAGAATGACAGTTTGTGTTTTTATTTGGTGTTTAATGTACTGAGCCTGTGCTGATTAGGTAATAACTCATTGTAACTTTTAATTTTTTGGCCAACATAACCGAGTGGAATCATTCAATCACAGGCATGATTTAATGGGATCAATAAACTACCAGTTGATGTCAAAACAAACAAAAAATTCAGAAAAAAAAATATCTACAAAGTACCAGCAAAGATACTGGATTCAGAGAGGAAAATGTTTCCACCGTATTCTAGAAGTAGAGAGGTGGATGAAGCGCCAATGATATGGAAAAAGGCAATTAAAAATAAAGGTTGCTTTAAACTTTGAGCACACATGAGGGAACACATTATTCTAGAATCACAATGATGATGATAATGACTGCATCCCATGCAAGCACCAAAATTTTCATCAGAGATCTATAAAACAGAATTGCGTGTTATAACAGAAACATTTATGGTTAATGATGTGTTAGATGCTGTTGCTATAGTAACAGTCACTGTCTTTGAGTGTGGGGAATGAGTTTTTTTTTCCATGTGTGACTGATAAATACACTTTAGGACTTCAATGCCTTGCGTGGTGTATCAGCGAGTGTAACCTGAGGTGTAAATGAGACTAATATAAATGTCATCCTCCAAATGTGATAGCACACCGAGGTGTGTGTGTGTGTGTGTGTGTGTGTGTGTGTGTGTGTGTGTGTGTGTGTGTGTGTGTGTTTCAAATGACAGATTTATTTTTTGCTGTACAGTAAAGGTTAAGATTCCATTCATATAAATCCTTTTCTTTGGTCAAAAAAAAAAAGCTGTCATTGGTCTTTTTGTAGCAGAGAGCATTACAATTTAAGCCTGTTAGGGATGGATATTGGAGATTACTAAAGCTTTGGCTCTCTCAGATGAACATACTGTAGGCTAAGGTCCAAGCCGACTTACAGTAGATGGAAGCAGAAACACACACACACACACACACACACACAAAACAGAGCCGATGCAAAGCTGTACGCTGCAGCCTTTTGTCTCTCAGCAGACTTTTAAACTCACATCAGCGCAACAAGGTTAATTAACACGATCTTTTATTGAACAGTTTTACCAAATCCACTCTCTGGAAATAATTTTTTGTGTTATCAATTAATGTGAGAAGTTTCAATTCCATTTTCAAAGGCATAGTTCAGGAAAATAATATAAATACACTTTTTGAAAAGTTAGCTTCCATTACAAGGACAAATCTTTTAAGCACATTTGATGTAGACAAATCAATGTTCTTTACAGACGATGAAGCAATAAAAAACAAGCAATCAGAATAAAAGCTAAACTAACGAAAGCTAATCCCTAACAAAGCTGCAATTGCATCTGTTGTTCTGGCTAATGTCCATTGATTGGTCAGCAAAATGTACTGCATCAGTCTTCCGAGGGTTTCTCAGCGCAGTACGAGGGGCCGCCACTCTCTCTGGGGCTAATTGGAAATATCACAGACACACCGTCCAACTAGCTAATTGTCCACCGTTATCAGAGCAGCCTCACTGAAATAATAAAATGTCTCAAAAGAGAGCGAATTTTACTTCCTCATCTAAAAATATATGGATATCAAACTTCATAAAAAAAACAACATACTGTTTTATACTGCAGGAGGAGAGTGAGAGAGAGGAAGAGAGAGATCCGATTCTGAGTGCGATTAGAATGAAAGACTGAGGTGATTCAGTGTAGAAGCTGAATGGAAAATTTAAAGTGACAATAATAAACATGCAGCTGAAGAATTTTCTCTATGAAAGTTAATAATTACATATCAACTCATAACTCCACTTGTGCACATTGATGATATTCCGTATGTCCTTGTTTGTATTGTTTCTAATGTTAGAATTCCTTTTTTTCGTACTTTGTTCCTATTTTTGTACATTTTCTTATATTGCACCTTTATTTCTTATTTTATCTTATCTTATTGTATCGTATCCTATCTCATCCTGTCTCATCCTGCCTTAACTTATCTTAACTTGTCCTTTCTTATCTTATCGTATTTAAGACAATCAGGCTCATTCAGTACAAATGTACTGGCACCAAAATCTACGCTGGAACTTTTTGAAATATGTCCTGAATGTGGATTTCTCGGGCTGCAGCTGTGGTGCAGTGGTCAGCACTGTCGCCTCACAGCAAGAAGGTTCTGGGTTCAAGTCCCGGCTCGGGCGCGGGATCTTTCTGTGTGAGTCTCCATGTTCTCCCTGTTCCTGTGTGGGTTCTCTCTGGTACTCCAGCTTCCTCCCACAGTCCAAAGACATCAAGAGAGGACGAGGCTGATTGATACTCTAAATTGACTGTAGGTGTGACTGTGAGTGTGAATGGTTGTCTGTCTCTATGTGTTGGTCCTGAGATGGACTGGTGACCTGTCCAGGGTGAACCCTGCCTCATGCTGGGATGGGCTAAGATAAGGGTCCCCCCCCCCACGACCCTTAATGTAGGAATAAGCGGAAGACAATGGATGGATGGATGTAGATTTCTCAAATGTATTTTTTCAAAATGAGAAAATACCAACGACATTTAAAACTGTCTGATATTTAGCAAATTAAATCGTCTGTCGCTGGGATGGAAGTCAATCTAAACCAATATCTCTTGAACAGTTGCTGGAGCTGCTTGTATTACTCATCGTCTGGCATGATATCATCACATTAAACACGTTTTAATTGTTGTTATTTTTGGTTTTAACTAACTTCATTTATTCAACACTTTTTTTTAATCAAAGTTGCAGAATGTATTTAAAATCTATTTATTTATATCACGTGACACTTTGTTGCCAAAAATTGATTTAAGCAACCTTTTATTCGATTTTTGGTCTGCTATGACATCACTATCGCCGGGTTTGGATGACATGGAAAGAGTAACGATCGATCAGCTCATCAGAGAACAACTCAGGAAGACTTTATTAACTCCAGTTTTAAGAACGAGTCACTGTTGATTTTCCTCTACAATAATAAAAATGAAGTTCAGGCCCCAAAGAAGATGACGCCAAACATTTTGGAAGTTAAATTGAATTGATAATTAGAACAGAGTGAATGCATCATGCTGCAGCCTGGTTGTTGTATTAGATTGGATTTTCATGCAGATTGTAAAGAAGTCTGTTCTACCCCTCAATGCATCTTCTGGATTGCTTTTTATAAGTGAACTGAGAAAAACATCAATATCCTGTGTACATTTACACACTGACCTTCTGGGTAATAGAGAGTCGCTGCAGCAGGAACTCAGCACCTTGGGGCAGTCATAATGCCAGGTTCCCTGCAATATTTTTCAGGCTGGATGGTCATTTTCTTGAATTTAAAAAAAGAAAAGATTCCCACAGAAATATTTGTTTTAGAAAATCCACAATCATCCATACACTGGGGTATCAAATGAGCAAGAGTTATACTGAGATAGGCAACATAGAAATACTTGACTCACATCTGGTCCATCATAGGTGATTTTACGTGCTTCAGGAACAGCATGCAGGGATGCGTCCGTCCGTCGTTCAGTCTCTCTTGTTTGTCTGACCGCTCTGGTCAAGGGTTCTTTGAAGTATCAGGAGCTTATTGGATAAAAAGTGCTTTTTCAATTTGGAAGTTAAGAAAGTGGCTCTGAACTACTGGGGACGCAGGTGCAGGTTTCCAAAAGTCAGCCAATAACAAGAAAGAAGAGGGTCTGGAGCTAAAAAACTGCTGGTTTCAGCCAGATGACGAACCGAGGTCATGCGGAAAAGGCCAACAAATTATGATTCATTTGCTTTGTGTGTGTAGAAGGAGCATGTTGTTATGAAGTTATGTCTTTGTGCAGGGCCATCGTCGACATTCATTCATGTCCATCTCCAATGAATGAAAATTACATTGGGCCCCACAAGTATAGTGAGTTAGGTCCATGTATTAATGAAGATTAGTCAAAAACTAAATAATCAACTGGGATGACATGAGGTAACAAGAAATACCTCCAGGTTTTGCCATTTTTCTGTCTCCTAGCAGGATTATCTAACACTACCAGGGTAATTTTGAATAAAACTTGGCGCAGGGGTGTGTCTCAGGCTAAGAAAGGACTCATACACGTCATGGCAGTTCCAGGATCTTCTCTGTGTCGAAAAATGGGCTTTTAGACTTCGTGGATTTCTTCTTGTTGGGTCTGTACTCGATCCTGGACAGCTGAAGAACTGGACTGATATGAATCAAGGCAGCAGAATTCTCTTTGAGGTTTGTGTGAGGACAGAGACACATTTTTCAGTCCATTCATAACACTGACTGGATGCTGAATGACTCGGAGCGTTTGCAGTGGAAAGTTGAGGGTTTTCTGTCGTGACGTTGCAGAGGTGTCTACAAATTCAACATAGTTGCAACCACGACTTGGCCACAACAATCCTCAGAGTCCAGATTTAGGGGAAAAACCATCCTGCACATTAACAGATATCATCACCGGAAAGATATCAAATGCCAAAAAATATCCAATCCAGCGAAGACAATAAACAAAGTCCTGAATTGCTGTAAATAGAAAGCTTCTCAGTTTTCATTTCTCATCCACACCCCTCTTTTCTCTTCCCGTCATGTCTTTAAATCCTCGCTTGTGTTCTTTCACGTGACCCCATTTTCTTATATTTCTGCCACACCACGTCATTGCGTTGCATTTTTAATGGAAACATGCTTCTAGACCTTCATACTCTACTCTAAATTTATGAATTATAGAATGAAATGACAAATAAAACTAGAGAAGCCATTTGACTTTTTTCTTCTGATGACAAGAGGTGATCTTTTGTCGAATGGAAGCTACAGTAGATCCACGACTCCCCCCCCCCCCAAAAAAAGAATTTTTAGATTTTTCAGAGCTACGCCAAAAATGTCTGTAGCATCTTCTCATGATCCCTGTTCAAAAATAAATGTTTCATATTTTATCCACCTGTGTTCAGCAAAGACCCGGGATTAGCTTTAATGTTAGCGGTGTTAGCATTGCCACTGTAGCAAGTGTCAACACAGACAGTGCAGATGAATCTGAATCGGCCCAGGATGAGTCGCAACCCTCCATCTCAGGAAAACCCCAAGAAAATGTTCATGCTTAGAAGCACAAGTATAATGAGATTATATCACTTTTGGAATCGCTTCTAATGGAAGAAAGTGCTTTCCAAACCCCTTTGTAGTACATGTGCAAGAGTACTGTCACATCACTCCATGGAGTCACTCATGTTGTGCCTGAGTTGACTTTTTAATGAAACGTGAGGTAGAATTTGCAGCTTCCTTTTTGTACCAGCAAACACAGCAAAATAGAGGTTGGCTGTCTGTGGAAGGAGAAGTGCTAACAGCGGGCGGGTGTATGTTTCAGGGTTACAGAGCTTAAAAAAGTTAGCGAACCGCTGCAGTAGACTAATAACGGCTACGCAAACATTTTTGTCTGTCTTGAAATGTTGAAATTCCCCTTAATTTTCCTCAGCTACACGATAATTCTACGCGCCGAACTTTATTTTCAGCTTGTTACTTGACTTTAATTCCTCTGAGAAGTTCCTATTCACACTGACAACATGATCATCACCCCCCTACAGTTTATGGTGAGCGAACATCTTTGCCTGCATGCGTATTTTTATCGTCCATACATTTAAGAACAGGACTGTTGCCCTTTAGCCTGCTTACTCACCGAATTGATCGTACCTGCCTTGTGCTGTGCTGCTGAACCTGTCTTGTTTTCTATGAGCTATGACTCACCCTAACTCTGCTTATCAAAGCATTACCTTTACATTTTGGTTGTCTGCAATAGATTTTTAAACTTTCTCCAGAGAGAAAATAAACTCAGCCGGTGCTTGTTCTCACTCAGTATGCAATTGTCTCAGACTGCAATGGTATCAATTTATATTTTGATTGACCTAAATTTGATCAAATTTGGGATTTTTTTTTTTAATTTTTATGGCATCATATTAGACAATGTAGAAAAATGACCAAAAGTGAGTGTTTATATTTATCCGTGTTGGACTACACAAAAGTGTCAATGGTGTTTAAAAGTAGCCACGTGTTTGTAGGTGGGAGAATGTAGCCTGATTCGGCGCGTATCTAACATGTGGTTGTGTCTCTCTTGGTTTTTCAGTCTAATTAAAATGCAGTGCCCCTGCAGCAGGAGGGCCTGTGTACAAGGCATCTGGGAGACCGGGGTCAAAGCCTGCTTGCTCTGGCTCTCGCCTTTATATAAGTAACTCTCAACAAAGCACAGACAGAGACGCTGGAACACTCTGTGCCTGGGGGTATATTTTTGGTGACATTACCACCCACAAGAAGAGGCAGATGTCTCTCATAATGTGTGACTGATTGTTGAGGCCCCAGTCTGTTGTAAGGGCTCTTCTACTTGTTTAATATGCTGTCGGTTGACTTTTATAGCATCTTAATATATACTGGATGTATCTCTTATTACCTTTTAACAGAACTAAAGCTTACAATCAAATTACCCACAACGGTTTAACTCTTTGCTCCTCAGTGAGTATCAGCGGACGATAGCTGAAAATCTAATATGATCGAATGTTTCATTTCAGTTCAGATTGGTAATACTTATTTTTTAATAAAGGACAGGAAAAAAGCTTACGCTTAATCACTTTATTTTAAATTCAATTTTCAATTCAACCAATTTATCAGCCAGACTTTAAGTTGGTGTTGACACGAGGGCTGTGCATTTAATCAAAATGAATCACAAATCACAGTATCATCTACTGCAGTTTTCGAATCACAGGAAGCTGCAATATTTGTTTACGGCTTAATTTGTCAAAGTAACATTTTAAATTGCATGTTTTGGTGCTGCAGAGGTGAAAAAAGTAAAAGAAACTTCTTTTTTTTTATGCAGGTCTTCATGTAGTTCACACCATTAAGTTTTTAATGGGCTTTTCCATAAAGATTTGAAAAAGTTGCAATCGCAGTGTCTATCAAAATAATCGCAATTACACAGTTTTTCAAAATCATACAGCCCCAGGTGGCACATCATAAATAATCAGTATTTTTCCATATGGATGATGTATCATGGCTCGTGTGTCACATGTCAGTGATGAAACAGAAGAACTCACTTGGCTCCATTATGAAGGAATTTGCATTTATAAGCCAGGGAGGGAGCACACACATCTCACAGCCTATCAAACAGTTTTCTTATTGCTATTAATGATGTGTCTCACTATGGTTTTATCACCTCGATACCACCAGCTAGTCTCAGCGATTCTGTTGGGTCTATTTTATTAGCCTGCCAGTCAGTGTCACGGTCACTTTCCCCATCACCGTCAGGCAGGCTGAAGAGATGGGTCACCTGGCATCTGAATCCTCTTCATGCTGTCAGGATTTACCTGATCAATCGCAAACTAGATGTTGCCACGATAACACCACTGGGAATATTCCATTGCTGCAAGCGACCTGGGATTACTCATTGGTGTGGCTTCTTTTCATTGGAGAATATAGCAAGGACACACTGCACTTCTTCTCCTCTACTTGAGAGGAACATGCCCACAGTTTGGGAAATAGAGCTATTTGTTATGGTCCCCAGACAAGAGCAGAGATACTCTTCTTTCCTTTGTGTGCATTAGGAAGCCCAGATTAGCTGAATGCTAGTTAGCTTAGCACAATAAATGGTAGGGGGTTGTAAGCTTGGCACACTGTTGAAAACGTCATCAGATAAAGTTCAGGATCTTGACGTATTTATTCTTATTTAGGCGCTGTGTCAAAAGATGTGCCTGACTCTAACATTTCAAATCGTCTTAGTTATAACTTGCTATATCATTACAAATGTTATTACCAACCTTATTGATGCAGGCTTGGACCATTTTGGAGAAATAATGACCGGTATGCTAACTAGCGATCAGCCAGTCTCTGTGGGTCTCCGCCCCCAGCTGCACGCACAGAGGAGAGCAGGTCATTTAGCTTCTTGCCTGGATGTGAAGTTGATTGCAAATATGAATGCGCCCCCCCCCCCCCAAAAAAAATGGTGTGTTCTTTTAAATATATATATAGATTAAGTGTAAGTCAACCCAAGGCAATGTGTGAATATTGTTGATGGTGACCGTATTCTGTATTACTACCTCTGACAGCAAATTTGGTGTTGATGGGCTGAACATCTTCCCACTTGTGCTCCAACTCCATGATCTTTCTCAGCTGTTAACTCCACGTTCACATCACCCTGATGCACGATGGTCCCTAGAGCCTCCCCCTGACCCACTGCACTGGCTAAGTGCGCTTATTGCCTAAACAGTTGTGATGCTTTAGAGCATGTGTGCATTTTACGGGCCAGTTCTCCTGAGGTCAGTATATGATCCTCCCGAATAAGCATCATGTTGGTGAGCATTGTAATTACTACTCATCCATGTCACTACGTACTGTAGGCCAGCTGTGAGGGACCACGGGCGATGCAGCCATGTGGTAATGAGTGTAAATATAGGGCAGGGGAAGTGTCTGACACACATACGTACACGCTCTGTGCTATTACACATGGTTGCACTGAAGCTATTGAATGGTGTGTTCACTTCCTTTTATGAATCTTTGGAAAAGCATTTGATAAAAGTAGAATAAAAGAGGCAGGAGAAGACGGCAAAGGAGGGCAGGGGACTTGTCTGTAATTCCTGGCATATAATCCCGCCTCTGTGGCAGAAGAGCCTCGGAACCAAAATCGGAAACCGTCATCCTTTTGTCCTGGTAGCTGGGGCAACTCTTCCACTTGATGACTTCCTGTGATTAGTGATCATTAACCGGAATCCTGAATTACTCAGGAGGGGTGTAAAGTCTACCAGAGGGGATTCTGGTAAGGGTTACCTGCAGCACTCAGTGTTTATCAGAGTCTTTATATGAGTCTTTGCTAGAAATTGCCAGTGGGATCAGAGGTTCTGAAGCCGTCTGTGGAAAAAAAGCATAGGGACAAAAATCACATCATTGGCAGCAACAATCAAGTGTTGGAGTTGCAGAGTAATTTATAATGTAATGGGGAGCTGGGGAGAACATGCTCAACATCAAACTGAATATTAAGGCCAAACGAGAAACAGCTGATTATTACTGCGGTTTCTCAGTCTGCTGGACTGAGATGAGACACTATCCTTAATTTCACCGCTCCCATGGCCGCTCACTTTTTTTGTTTATGCTCACCTTTTATCAAATTTGCACTCATTTTCTCACTCCACACTGTCACTACTTCAGTTTCTTTCTATTTATTTTGATGTGACTTCCAAAGTATAGCAATAGAAAAGGAACTATTTCAGGGGAATAAACTTGATTTCGTTTCACACCTGATTTTCCACAAAAAGAATAAATGGACCCTTTTTTCATACAAGCTCAGGAGAGGCAATATTAAACTCACTGACCACATCTGTTCCTGACTGCCAGATGTGTCACGTATATGAAGGAAGCATATTTATGGAAATATTGAGTGCTTTTTGCGATTGAACATCATTCCCATGCTATTATTTCACCATTATTTCACCGATCTGGTCTACAACAGTGTGGGAGACAAGTCTGCAGCTTCAAAGTAAATATCTACACACACGCACACACACACAAATAGATGAGGCATACAAATTATAGGATGGGATTGTATGGGAACAGGAATTGAGGTGCGAACATTTTTGCTTCAAACTGAAAATAATGATGGGATTCCGTCTGATGTAATAAGAAAATTTAAGATACAAGATGATCAAAGACCTTTTTCATATTTGATTGTTTATTTTTGACAACCCTGAGCAGGCAGTATGTGTTGTAAAATCCTCATTTGGGACCCAGTTAGCGTTTCTGTTCCTTCACTGTCACCCTATTACTAAAGCAGACTAAACGTTCTATCACTAAACTGGAAAAAAAAAAAAGTGTCAGTCAAAGAGCAGTTGATTCAAGACACTGGAAGGTGGTTGAGCTCTTTCATTGACCAGAATTAGCAAAGAAAGAGTTGATTAGAAACACAGCTTTCATTTTAAATGAATGAAAAATGTGAAAGTACGTTTCTTCTTGCAGAACTGAAAAGATGTGCCTGAGGGTCTTTTTATATCTTTGATGAATTACATGTGTAGCTTTTTGAAGATGGTGTCTTTCTTTCACGACCGAATTTCTCCTCTGTTTCTTTGACTAAATCTCACACCCATACCATATGTATCTACTTTTTCTGCTCTCAACTTTCGATATCACTCGCATCTTGCATTTTATGAACTATGGATGCAGTTTCATCCGCTTTTCCAATCATTGCGAGGCCCAGCTTCCATGATGAATGGAAAAAAGTAATGCATGGTTAAATGTTTGCCACTAAAAATGATAGGTAATCGGCGCAAAAAAAAATGATCAAGCCTTATCTTCCTGTACCAGCTGAAGGCTTTTCAGCAATTCTTCCTTCTTTTTTTTTAAAGCAGGGAACATGACAGGGAGTCTCTAACTTAGTCAGGAAGAAAGAGAATTGCAATATCTAAAGGAGGAAACATAAAAGACGAAAAGAGATTGAAGTTTGGATTTATTCTTTTACTATCGCCAAAGGATAGAATTGGGGCAATTTTGGAAACGTTTCAGCTCAAAATATAAACTGTATATCCGCCTTGTCTATTTATTAGAAATTGCTTCTGAAAAGCAATTAATATTAAAAAGTCATGACATTTGGATTGTTACACTGTATATTAAGTGTTCATGGTCTCCAAGGGATATTCATGATTGGGTTTAGAATTTAGGTAAAATAAGGCGATTTTGTTGTGCGTAGTCACATTTCTGTGTCACAGATTGATGTGCATCTCATCATCTTAATATTTTGTGAAGTGAATGCACATCATTTTGACTTGGAAACTAAAAGTTGTTGTTTTTTTTCTCTCTCTGCCTCTTCATGGTAAAAGCATTTATGTGTGTGTCACTAAAAGAAGACATTTATTGAGACCCTCACAAGCAGCAAATAAGCCAAAAAAAATAAATAAAATACTTGGAAAGCCTTTTCTTCTTCTGTTCAACACTCAATTTAACACACATCATATCCAGCTGATCACTGACAAGTCATCCCCAAGCCTCTTTCAGGCATTATGCTCGGCATTATGCTGGACACACACACTTTCACTCACAAACCCGGCGTCAGTGCTCATCCCACTCATGTGTACATTGGCTGCCAGAGCTGTCTTTGTATCCCATCACCATAACAACTGCCTCACAGGACATCGGAAAGAAAAGAAAAAAAAGGAAAACCTAAAGTGAATTCCTCTCACTCAGTCTGACTTGGAGATGGTGAGAGTAGCAGTCAGCAGCTCCTTGTAGCTCCTCACTGTGTGTGCGTGTGTGTGTCTGCGCACGTGCGTGTGTGTATGTGTGTGTATGAGAGAGAGAGAGACAGAGAGAAGAGGCAGGCTTGTAGAGGCAAGCAGGCTGTGAGGATGACTTGGTGTTGTGTTGAATGAAATTCAGAAGGCATTGTTGGTTTTAAGAACAAGGGATATGCAGCATATGATGCCGCACAAGGTGAGTATTAAAATGGCTGCTGCTTTCATTTGTATTCTTTATTTGTGTGTAATTGTGAGTACGTCGCGCCATACAAGGTGTGTAAAATGTGCGTGCCCAGAGGCTTCAGCACATGTGGAGGTTATGTAACGACTGAGAACCTTGAGAGAACATAATAGTAATGAAAGTTCTCAGTGAAGCTCTTGTGGGATGCTCTAGATGTCGTCTACTTCCAGAGCACGTATATAAGACTGCCATACTTTTTCCTCAACGATTAATATTTGTAATACTTGACTGTATTTTCATAAATGTATTGTTTTAATATTTCAGTACAGTCTGGTGCAGTTTTACTCTTTAGATATTCCAAGATAGATCTGTGTTGCCTTGCTTATATGTTATGTTTCACTGTATACATTATTGGGTTCCACCCGATATGAGGTGATGAATTCCTCTAATCACAAGTCACCAAGGAAATAAAGAGCGCGTGTGTGTGTGTGTCAGGGTGAGATGTGCTTGTGTTGATGCTTTGTTGAAAAAGAGGTGTGTGAAAGTGTTGCTCTCAGCTGTTGTACACTTAGCATCACATCTGAACCCAGAATGTGATGTGATATTGGCCTCAGGAGCTCATTTTCTGGGCACTTATCTCTAAAAGAAAGGTCTTCATTTCGGTGTTAACACTGCTTTCCCTCTTCTTTTTTGGCTCATCCTATAATAGTTTATACATCTACTGCTCACGGTCCATTTGCTTGGCATGACAGAACAGAAATAAAACCTTCAAACAGAAGGAGAGAGCAGAGACGTTAGCTTTCATCTCCAAACTGCATTATTAAACATCCCCAGCCACATGAGTCTGACATCACCCAATCACAGCTGTCTCTTTCTACACTTCCCCCCTTTTCCCTCATCTCCCTCCATTAGGCAAACCTGAAGAAGTTTATGGAGTATGTACAGCAAAGGAACATTGAGAAGGTCTCAAGATTCTTGGAAAAAGGTCTGGACCCCAACTTCCATGATCCAGATACAGGAGGTGAGGAGGAAGTATAAAGTATCATCCTTCTTTGGTTATTGTCTTTTTTTCTCAGCTTATAGCTCTCCTTTCTTTCTTCTATTTTCTCTCTTTTTCCTCTATCCTCACCGCAAAAATGACCATGTATGGGTTTTTCAGAAATAAGCCTTCTGCTTGCCCGGTAAAGCTGGATTACTCCCTTTGCTAATCTCCTCATGTTTATTCAAAAGTTTGTCCAGCCATAAAGGAGATTTCCCTGTTGAGCGACCTGTAGTCCGACAGAGGTTCTGTGAACGAGGAAACACAAGAGTAGACGGGAAGCAGCTACTCAGGCAGACTTCAGGCTGGCATTCTCGTCAGCGGAGGAAGTGATCGAAATGTCACTGAAAGCTTAAACGCACAGGTGTCTTCTACAGAAGTGTCTCCTTTAAAAAGCAGACTTATGATTCAGTTAACTTCAAACATGAAATGCACTGTTAGGTATGAAATTTGGATTAGTCTTCTTTGTCCTTTGAATTATAATAATACTTCCGTCTCATTTTATTGTGTAATTTCTCCTTTCTCTTCTGAGAAAATTTGAAGACATTCTCAGTGACTCTCATCGAAAACAGACAAACTCACTAGTTTGATGCTTACTTTCAAGATCAGGTTTTGGATTTCAAGATCAGGTTTTTGGTTTCAAGATCAGGTTTTTGATAACATCCTCAGCCTCTGGTTCCACAGAATGTCCTCTAACGCTGGCCACACAGCTGGAAGGATGTGCAGAACTCATCAAGGCACTGAAGAGTGGAGGGGCACATCTGGACTTCAGAACAAAAGATGGCATTACTGCCTTACACAAAGCCGTGCGCAGCAAGAACCATACAGCACTTATAGTGAGTAGTGTAACGCACCAATCCATAGCAGAAAGGTGACTCACCTCTTTTCTTCCCGGAAAGAAGGCGGCAAACATTTGGCAAAGGGTGCTTGAGCAACTGCTAACTATGTGAGCCGAAGCATGCCCTCTTTGAATGTTCTGGCATATTCACTGAGTGGCCTTGTGTGTATGTGGTCTGAGGGGGCTTGTCGCAGACATGAAAGGGTTCGCATGAGTCATAATTGATTGTTCTGTTGTGTCAGAACTGTTGAAACTGTAATTGGTTATTTCCACTCAAACACCGTCATTGTCTCGGTATTAAATGTCAGTGGGGCATGCATGTGGCTGTCGTCGGTGTAGTCTTATACATTCAGGAGTTAAAAGGCTTTATGATGTCCTTTTGGCGTTACGCCTCCACCTGACTTTCTTTTCTCACCAGACGCTGTTAGACTTGGGTGCATCACCTGACTACAAAGACAGCAGGGGGCTGACGCCTCTCTACCACAGCTCAATGGTAGGAGGAGACCCCTACTGCTGTGAGCTGCTGCTGCACGACCATGCACAGGTCGGCTGCGTGGATGAAAATGGCTGGCAAGAGATACATCAGGTAAAGACACAAACCACTGCATGCCATGTGTAATGTGCAGAATTTAAAAGCAGATGCAGAGTTAGAGGTTTTCTCCATTGCCTGTATGCACTGTGTAAACCCAGTATGGAACACATGTTTCATGAAGCAGTTTGTACTTGCAACACTTTTTTTTATTCAGCTACACAATTACACCTCAGCTGTTTCACTGATTGATTTGTTTTGCCAGTCAGAAGCATCTTGGAAGCGTTATGAGAGCTAAAAAAGCTAACGCTCATGTGACCCAAAGACCCCGAATCGATCTCAGATATTATTACTCGACTGGACAAATGAGGCACATCTCCCCTCTCTGAAAATTTTCAGACATTTCTATATTTTGATTAATCTTTTCACGGAAAATCCTAAATTCACGGTTGATATTTTGCAGTAGCGCCAGTGTCAGAGTACTTGCTCATTTGCCCTGCTTAGTGATGATGTATTTTGTCTGTTAATCCCATCCCCACAGAATACAAGTAGCTGACATTAACATTTGTAAAGCAGATTATTTACTCACTTGTTACAAGCCCCTGACGTCCAATCTATTCATCACTTGCAGATCCAGCACTTCGGGATATTGTGTGAATCGCTGCTTGGTCTTTGCTAACTGATAAGCTGTGGTAATGTTGCGCTGCTGTGTTCTATATTAAATAGTTTGACTGACTTGTGACATGAGCACGTCAGTGCTGAGAGGATCACTCGAGGCAGGAAGCTTCACTGGACAGAAGCAGAGAAAGGAAAAGAAAACTCATCCTGGTATTACAAGTCAAAGAGTTTGGTCTTTCTTTTTGGGGGGGGGGGGGGGGGGGTATTCCGACTTGCCCCGGGCAATTTGGCACTAGTCGTGTGACATCTTTGGAAGGTTGGTTAGAGAATCAGGTTCGTCATGCGAGTAGTTGCTAATGTCTAAACTATCACGCGGTGATGAGAAATCTGTGGAGTAACCTCAAGTTGCTCCAACTTCACATCCAAACTGATTATCTTTTCATTATCTGCCTTGAGCCACCTTATCATAATTTACAAAGCTCCCTTTGAAGCCACAAAAGATTTAGTACAACCTATTTCACAGATGCCATAGTATTTTCCTAGACATGAGCAGAGGCTTCAATGTGTAAAATCGGTTATATCCCCCTTTAAGAAAGGAAGTCTTTTTTTTTTTAACACATCCACTAATTTGCAAAGCCTTGCACATCAGCCTGTGTGTTTGTGTACTCTATGAGCAGTCGTGCACAGTTACTCCATCAGTGTTTATTGGTACCAGCAAATGCAGTCGTGCAGCGGTTGCAGTATTGTATCTGAGTCTGTGCCTGGCTGCAAATTATGGCGTCTACCTGTGTTGTAAAGAGCGAGCACAGCATATTATATGCATTTATACATGTAAAGCCTCAAGGGATGCCCCGCTCTGTAAACATAATGGAGGCTACTGTCATTACATGCTGGTTTTGTTTGTGTCAGGACTTTTATCTTCTATTGGAGTGGTGACAGAAAGACACTGGAGGTCTGAAGGTTCTTGTAAGACAGCCGTGGGATTCATCGCTTCTGTCGCTTACACTGGATTTTGTTAGATTCAACGGAAATATTGAACAGAAACGCGTCATGTTCATTTAATGTTTTTCTCAGTTCGACTCTTTCTTCTCATTCCCCTTTCACTTCGTCTTTCTCCTTTATAGCTTCAGTATTCTAACAGTATTCATCATGTCATGTGTGACACCAAAAAAAAAACCTACAAATGAAATCTTAAAAATGAGTTCAACTGCATTAGCAGATTTAACATTTACGCTTGTAACATCAACTTTACCATAATGGGCAAACTACTAAATATAAAGCAATAAATGAGCAATTTCTAAATATTCTTGCAAATTATTTTCCATCAAGGTGGCGTGTTTGGCCGTATTAAAATGCACAATGATTTTATTTTATTTTATTTTTTGTAAAAACCAGTGAATGTGTGGTCTTTTTTTCTTTCAGGCATGCCGCTACGGCCATGTGCAGCACCTGGAACACCTGCTGTTCTACGGGGCTGACATGAGTGCACAAAATGCATCCGGAAATACAGCCCTGCATGTGTGTGCACTCTACAACCAGGTACCAGTTGTTTAAAAAAAAATTCTGGCGTGTATGCCTGGGGCGTCGAGGTTAGTCAGGCTTCCTCATTGCACATAATGGGGCAGTGAGTTGAACACCGGAGAACTGAACGGCTGCATACAGAATTAGTCTTCTGTGTAGGTGGAAGGGGTTCACGTCCCTTTGGTCGTGAACGTTTATAAATATGGACGATGAAGTTTTGATGCAAAAATCATCCATGTTGTATTTAGCAAGCGGGTTGTTGCATCTGCAAATGTGAACTGTAGGATTTTTGTTTAAGCTTTGGGCTGCTTGCTTGTCCTCTCGTGCAGGAGCTCAGAACCTGGTGTGGTTTCTGTCTTGCTCAAGGACACAAGATTTTTTTTGTGAAGGTTCTCTTTTGTTTTGTTTTTTTAAATGTGTGCACTTGTGTGTGTACTAAAGTGACATTCTGAGGAAGAAGTACTGTATTTGCTGCCTGGGGATGATCGTGGACTAAGAAGGGAAATTAAAATGAACTGGATCAAGTGAGAGTGTCAAAATGTCAAAATGGACAAAGGTCATGGATTCCCCCAATGTGAGCTGCACATTAATCATCAGCATCTAAATAAACAATTGAATAAAAGGCAAGTACCAGAATGGAGCCTGAGGTGTTTGTAGCTCCATGACTAAATACCTAAGAATCATTATGCTTTCTTTGTTCAGCTTTAAACCACGAGTGAAAAGACGTGAATTATATTGAATTAAATTTGTCTTAATGCATCAGAAATAACTACTACTACTAACTCATTCAGGTTATATTTCAGTGGCTCAGTGGTTATCCTTATATGTCGCACTCTATCATAACATACAAAAATTTAAAAAAAGATGCTTACTCCCATAACCTATCTCAAAGCATGTTATGTGTAACGGTGCACGCCATTTTTATCCGGACTATTTAAGGTAGTTTGTGTTGGTAGTGTCTGGTAGAATTGGAAGTAATATATGCTGTTTTATTTTGTTTTGTTTTTATTTCGAATGAACTCGAATGCTTATGAAGATTTTAATCTTTTCTGTTATTGTTGACATTTGTGTGCCAAGAGACAAGAACAAATGAAAATTAGCCTGGTGGCTGAATGTGGCATATTTGCATATTAATGAACATTTAGAATTAAATGTACTGTCCCTATTTAAATAGATAGATCTTAAATACATTAATTCAGGCTTAAAGTGAGGACATTTTTGCAAACTGAGATGCTGGATGCAGTGGCATCTAAAAAGAAAAAATGCAAATGAGGGTCTTATGAGGCTGCAAATCAGGAAAGAGATGTAAGAGAGTGTGTATTTTAAAATATACATGAAAATGTTCCATTCCAGGAAAGCTACAGGACACTTAGAGATACAGTGAGGACAGTGAAAACCAGAATCCCCTGGGAAAGCCATGAACGTTGTTAGTTACTGTATATACCCAAGCTCTACCCTGATTGGTTCGAGGCTGCACAAAGACAAACATGTAACTGGGTAGGAAGAGGCTTTTTTTATGCTTCTTTGTGGAGGGTAGTGCTCAGTTCATGAACATTAAATGAACACTCTTCTCTCACATACACGTGTGTGTTTGTGTGTTGCAATTTTAACTGTGTACTGCGCTGCTAATTCCAGTCAAGAGGAATGACCTGTTTCATCTGGACTGGAACAGCGTATTCTCAGGAGGGAGGGAGAGAGAGAGAGAGAGAGAGAGAGGGAAGTGCAGCATCAATACTTAATACAAGTTGTTTGTAACGCATCCACGTGATTGTAGTTATCGCATGTTTTACATCTCACTGAGCAACATAAGGCCGTGGGTTTGTGTGTGTATCTTAGTGGAAAAAAAACATGATCGTAAACACAATTGAGGAACCGTTTAATTTACATTTAGTTGAACAACTTCTAACTTTACACTCTTGCGGTAGTCTTACCCTCAGCTGTTGTGTGGAACCTCTGCCAGGGACACTGAACTCTAAGCTGATTGATCCCTGAAACAGTGTGTGTGCCTTAGCAGGGTTCCAGAGAGGCCTGGTTTGGATGATTATGTACAATCACCGAAAGAAATGGGCTGCCAGAATAGACTGGGAAACCAGTATTCCAGTGGCTGAAATCAATAAATGGAGAGAGAAAGATGAAGAAGGAGATCGAAAGGAAATTAATTGTCAGAAGGGGAGGTGAAGATGGTAGAGAGAGGATGAATGACTTGAGACTCGAGCTGTCACACCAGACGCCGGTCAACATGTTGACGTCCCGACCCATGAGTGCTGAATCCTGCATAGCTGTGATGCTATTGTGACGATGACATTCTGTCCAAGAATATGAAACTGGTAACGTCCTCAAAATCACCTCTGTGCCAGTTCCCTGAAGGTGTCTCCAGGACATGGCTTTGATCACTCTCTCTCTCTCTCTCTCTCTCTCTCTCTCTCTCTGTCACACACACACACACACACACACACAGTGTGTTATAATAAGCAGCAAAGGAAGCTTGATCAATGGACAGGATCATGGTTTGTAGCTTGCTGTTCACATTAACTAATAACTCAGAGGGCAGATGTGATCGGCAGCAGCGGCAAATGAAAGCGTGGCGGGAGTCTTATTACCTGGGAGACAGATCCATGGGAGGTGGCTGGGTGAATGATGGAGTAAGTGCACAGTTGGCAGCAGCAAATGGCGACAACATTGATGGAAGAAATTAAGGAGGGATAGCTGAAGAAAAACAGAGCTGTCCAATTCTGTCCAAGCCCCTTGACTCTCTGTAAATCTGGTTTGGATGTACCCGTTTACAGCTTGTTTACACCAAAACTGTAACTGTATTCCATGCTACAGTGTTAGCTTGGTGCTGCTGTTGTGCACAGTGAGTAAAAACCTTAGCTCTTATCTTGTTTCAGCCTGAAATAACTCATTTAATGTGCTTTAGAGGTTAGTCACGATGTAAAAACCAGAGCTGCATTCAGAGGAGAATGCCAGATCTGCTCTTTCAATCCTAATGAGAGAGTGAATCCCCCCATGTATAAACACAACTGTGAGAGGAACCATCTGTCACACTCTTTGAACATGGCTGACCAGAGTCAGAACTGTTAAGTACCTGACTAAGTTCACATTGAAATCTTATGTAGCTCATGGAATCACATCTAGCGAACCACGGTGACGTCTGGAATGGCTTTTGAAATGAATACCTGCAGGAAGGCTTCGTGAAAAGAACAAAACAGATGGTGAGCACTGTAATTGGCCTCCTCATGTCTGTGTGTGCTACGCAACACCTAATGGTGCTAATTCAAGAATGTCTCACAATTTCATTCATTTCATAGTTAAGAAGGCAACGTATTTGTGTGCAGGAAAGTAGGAAAAGAAGGTAAATCATGTCATCCTGCATGTGCACGACTATTTAACACCTCTGACCCCGTGTCTATGATCTTTAAGGCCAAAGGGTGCAAGTACCTTTGGGGCGTGTCCAATCCACTCCTATCAGTTAAACGATAAATAATCTGGCAACAAGGTCCTACACAAAGTAAAGGGATTGTCATAAAATAATCATAAATGAGTTTTAAGCATATTAAGACTACAATCAATCACAGTCTCATCTCCCATTTGCTTTAAGAACCAGGTGCATCTGGCATTTTGCTGTGTAGGTGGCTTATCCAGCGAGTTTGAGACCCAGTTTCTGCTGAGGAAACAACTTGTTTCTTGCTTGACTGTCTAAAAGTATTTCAGAAGCTCAATACTGAACTCTTTTTTTTTTCCACCCAGAGAGTTTCCTCTGTACTCGAGGTTCCTCTGTCCTGTCAGCTACAGTTTTTAGTTTTTGCTGGTTTAATGTCCCATGATATTTACAGCATGCGGAGAAGTTACCGCACACATGAAAATCTTCCAACCAGTGAAGGCAGCCTGTCTGACACGCAACACCTGTAAAGCTCCTGAATCACCGATTCCTGTCTGAGACCGGAGCAGCAGGAATCCACTGAAGCTTGAAAGCAGAAAAAGCGCTAAAGACTTTAGACCTGTTAATGTATTCAGTATCAAATGTAGTCTTAAGACATGGCACCGACTCTTCATTCTGTCTCGTTGCTTGTTAGTAGGCCACGTGCTACAACAAACATTTCTGGATGTGTTTTCTCTCATCTAAAATGATCCTTGGTTTCCAAAGAACAGTGCAGGCATAAGTGATAGACTGGGATATTCTGTCAAAACAGTAAGGAAAAATTTGTGTTTCTCTGCCTTATAGTTTTTTCTGTGACATTTACATGTAAACTTAATTTATTTTCCAGTATCTCTTTCCTTGAAATGACTTCACTCTGATTTCTGCTTTAGTTTTTGTTAAATTGACCTGCTTTGTCATGAAGGTGGGGACATAAACTTTAAATATATGACAGCCAATGCTCAGTTAGCGTCTTGCAGTTTTAAAATACTTCCAACAGTGAGGTTTGGGAGATGGTTTTTGAACGTGTTAGTGTAGTGTGTGCAACTGCATACTGTATGGGAGAGGAGCAGCTAAGCTAGGCTAGGCTATGCTAGTACCACAGGTTTTTATCTACCTTGTTCAGCTGCTTTAGACCTGTTGTTGTGGTTGTAGATTTCTGTGCCAGTTGACATCATGATCTTAACACACCCACATGGCCATCTGCTTCAGTAGACTAGGGTGCTTCTGTGACTGAGCGCTGTGCAGTAGTATATCTGGTTTGGTCCAAAATTTAAATCCATATGGATAATATGAACTGAACCACATGCTAAATGTGCGAGTGTGTTCCTGACGAGTCTAGAGTCACTTGAGTCACGTGTTGATCGTGGAGCAGTTCTAGTCTTGTTAATTCTGTGTTCGGGGCTAAATTATATATCGACCCACTGCCAGCCGGCACATGGACTTGTAGCCCAGTCTATCAATCTACAACTGGGCTCCTTCTTGCCAGAGGGGTTCAGTGTACATCTACACAGTTCAAAACATTTTTTGCTACACTGGAAAAGCCATACGGTTACTGCTATCCAGGGTATCTCGTTTTGTTTGTTTTTTGGGGGGTGGGGGGTGGAATTTAATCTTTATATTTAGCATGTGTAGAGGTATTTAGCCTGTGTTGTGTCCTGTACTTTTAGCTGTTGCTATGAAAAAAACAGACATGTCATAGACCTTCATCTCCTCCGGAAATGCGCACTATTATAACTTAATGTCCCTTTCACAAACCTCTGGAATAAAGAGTGCTGTGTGTGTGTGTGTGTCTGTGTGGGGGTGTGTGTGAGAGCGTGTGTTTGTGTGTGTGTGTATGAGGAATTTAACTAATTTACTCGCTATACAATACAATAGCAGCTCTGCACTCATATTCAGCAGTCACATCCACAGCAAAGGGTTTAAGAATAGCTTTTCATTACGAAAGGTCAATGTAAAACATTTATGCTGCACACAAACCTGCGTACGTACACTTACATTCTCACCACCTCGTTCTCCACATTATACCTTTTCAGTTGCTCCAAAAATACAACGGTTACAGGCCTACTGGTAAAATGTATGCACTTTCAGGGGAAAAAGTAATGGATCCCTGCTGTTTTGAGCTGTTTTTTCTGCAGCATTAATCTACTGAGAAGGGACAAGATGAAGTACCGTTCCCTTCACATTATTGTAACCATAACTCCGAAATTGTACAATTCAACAATAATCAAGCTGAAATCAGTAGCTCGTTTCATGTTCCATGGATTGTTCCTTCTTCGTAATGGCCGTATTATCACTCGTATCATATCTGCTTTACCTTTTAACTGGTTTGCTGGTAATATAGTAGACGTGTGACCTTGAGGAAAATGAGAGCTATGTAAGCTCCAGATTATGCGCAAGGCATTTCATACTGGACTCCTTCACATGGAGCCTTTGATGGGCTTTGTCTCACTTTAATTCTCCCTGTTTTGTTATGACACTTCCACTTTTCAAACCTCAGACAAAATGGCTCATTATGTCGCACTTGTCTGGTTTCTCTCATGATACAGACGCCAGGCACTCCTGAAGGGCTGTTTCATCTGGACTTTTCATACTTTGCTGGCACTTCGTGGAATCTGACATTTAAAGTTTTCTGTTTATACAAATACAAACAGCATTTTCAGCATTGGAGCATTTTTATGGCACATGACCTATACTTTTTTTTTTGTACTCCACATCTCTAATAGACACCAATTAGAAGCTTGGGAACGACACCCACTGGACTGCCATACATCATTGTGTGCAAGAGACTGGGAGACTGAGTGTGCCACTGCATATGGCACAATCAAATACAATGACATTTAAAAGGTTTAGCTAAACACATAAATCTTTCTGTTGCCATTCAGGACAGCTGCGCTCGAGTTCTCCTGTTCCGAGGGGCCAATAAAGAAATCAAGAACTACAACAGCCAGACCGCCTTTCAGGTATGTGTGGTCCCCCAGAACTGCTGTTTGTGCAAAACGTTACCGCATCAAATATGTACAAGGCGATTGAAAAAAATGGAAGCAGTACAACATCTTCTACTCCACCGGCTTGTTATCATTGTCTGTGTCTGAATTCCAGCCTTGGTAGTTGATGAAGTCTGTGTGAAAACAACAATGACACAGGTTTCCTGTGTGGATCAAAGTTAATTTGTTCATACAAAGTGAACTCAGGTCCACTCGTCATCCTCCCATGTAGATTTCACATATCTGCTTCCACAAAGAAATAAATGTGCAAATTATTACTGAACTAGAGGGCCAAAACTGAGACAGAGAAGAAATTGGTGACATTTGGTATGTTTGTACATGCAGTGTTTGTTTATCAAGACTGTTTTTTTTCCCCCATATAATTAAATTTAGCTGATTAGAATTACTCCCATTGGCCCCTTTCTTTCTTTTCTTTTTAAAAGCTATGATATCCACCTGTATCTAGCTTAAAAAAAACACCACACACTGATCATCCTCATCCTCTTACCCACACCCTCCCTCTCTCTCTCTCCCACCTCCAGGTGGCCATTATAGCAGGAAATTTTGATTTGGCTGAAATCATAAAGGTCCACAAAGCATCAGATGTTGGTAAGTTGACAGCAATCGGAGATTGTTACTAGACCCACTCAGTATTTACTAGATTGAAACATGAATACATGAATTGAAGATGGTGAATGCGAGATACATATCTATATCTATATCTATATCTATATCTATATATATATATATATATAGATATAGATATAGATATATATATATATCTCCTTGTTGAGTGGTGCAGTTTTTCTGTGGTGTCACTGCTACAGGAAACCTCTGCCATCTGGTGGAGATAGGATGTAGTACCTTATTTCGAATGAATCATGACACCTTTTAACATTAATCAGCCTAAAACATGCATCCCATTTCATGTCTTATTGATTGTAGCACTCATATCATTATGCTGTGTGCTTTACCCAACAGATGTGCTGGTAATGTATGATTTTTTAAGTTTGAATTTGTCATGAGAAGAATATATGAATTAACAGCTAGAATGAAAAATACCACCATCAAAGAACATGAACAGCTTTTCATATTCTGTGATGGGTTTTTCACGAATGTATTACTGTAATTTATAATCATTGATTCTGTTCTGGATGTATAATCCATAATTTTTTTGCTAATGGAATGGAATTATTGAAAGATTGTCAGAGCAGTGAGACGTAATAACAGTTAAAACGTGTTTGAGTGCCATTTAGATGAGTGAAATTGCAGTTATTTCCTCCATTGAAGCCTTATGTGAAACGCTTTGGCTTTAATATCTTCATATCATACAGTGAAGAGACACTTTAGTCCTACATGTGTCTTCCTCCTGTCAGTGCCTTTCAGGGAGACCCCCTCCTACACTAACCGTCGACGTATGATGCCTGGCCCCATGCCCTCGCCACGCTCCTTGCTCCGTTCTGCTAGTGACAACAACCTGAATGGGGACCACGATCACATTCACGGTCAGGGCCCCCGAGAAATCCGTGGCCGTCAGGGTCACTCCCCTGTCCCATCACTGCGAAGCCTGCCAGCTCTCGGGCAGCAGCACAGCAGCCTGGGAGAGGTAAGATTAGCGCCGTGTGGATGTGTTTGAGTTTTACTGCCTGAGTGAAAAAGAAGAAACACCTGAAGGACTGAAGAAGAGATTTGAATAATGTGACGAAGTTGGTGTGTGTGTGTCTGTGTGTCTGTGTGTTTGTGTGTGTGCGTGTCTGTGCCTGTGTGTGTGCATCATTCCTCCGCTGTGTTCCAGAGCCGTCATGGAGAGATCCCTGACAGCAGTCTCCAGAGTACCGGCAGCTCCAGATCTTCTCATTCCCGCTCACCTTCACTACATCACATGCATGATGAGGACAAGCCAGTGCCCAGAAGGTCCCATAGCCATGGCTACCCTCACGGATATGGCCCTCGAGGAAGACTCAGGTCTGTCATATTTGCCTTTACATCATCTTTTCTCTCTTATCATTTTCATATCTAAAGTATTCTGGAGAGAGAACGCTTCTTCCTGTTCACACGTCACTCTCCACCAGAAGCTTTTCACTTTGAATCATTAATCACTCTTTATGCACCTACGCTGATGTGTAACTGCAGTTCTTCGAGGAGCATTGACCCCCTTGTTAAAAAGCCAACTTAACAGCAGAAATATGTGGTTCAACACAGTTTTGGTCTCTATAGTTACTTTCTTATTTCATGGCATATATAAAGCTACACATCTTTTTCAGTCCTAGCAGATTATGAAAATCCTCAGAATTACACTACCGGACAAGCTAGTGAGAAACTGGGGATCTCACACATTTAACAACTGGGGAGATCACACACTGCCAGACGGCATCCAGAGTCTGCTTAGAAATATCAGACATGTTCTATTCGCTCCAACTCAAGACTGGACGCGTGTCACTAACGGTGTCCTGTTCCACCTTGCCACTCCAACTGCACACAATCGGTGTTGGTGGGTGCAGACTGGAGCGGAACCTTTTAAATTATATTAAATTAAGCGTAATTAAAGGTTTGACTTTTTGGAGTGACCGGTGGGTTTGGTGTTACAGTTATCAGTCGCTGCTAGCCTCAGTCTTTCTCCTCTCGCTGCTCTCCAGCTCCATAATCACCTCCAAACATGTTTACCTCCAAGACATCAAACCTGAGTCCACAAACCAAATGGGATGACATCACACGAGTTCTGCGGTGGTTTGAATCATTTGCTCACCAGGCAGGATTGTGCATCTTATTCTATCTGCAACCATCTGCTACTGGTGATAAAGATGCCAAAACATCAGTCAGGGCGGAATTTTTATTCATACATAAATCCCAGGCACAGATCTTATTTACTTACTTTATGCACATAGCAGACTGGAAGTGGGCGTGGTTTGTGCCAGAAATGTAATGGCGGATACGTTTTCGAACGCGAATAGTAGTTGTGATGGTGGAGTTCATTGCTCCACAGACTGACAGTAACAACAGCAACAGGTGAATTTATTGCCTGCCCTCTAACTGTGAGTGTATTTATTTTGGTTTTTGTTTGACCTTTATTTAAGCAGGTTAAATTCATTTCTCATTTACAGGAATGACCTGGCCAAGAATAATATAAAAAAAAAATTAAGAAAATCATCAGAGGAACAATTATGGAAGAGAGCCCAATATATACGGTATGCAAGGCAGCTTCAAACACAACGACACCAAGTACGAGAGTTATTGAATGTTGTGTGTAGAAAGAGGCGGTAGAGAGGCTGGCAGCTATGGCCTGTTGCAGTTCATGTTTCAGCATGTCAGGTTTGAACGATGAGTGTGTTTTGTAGTGTGTTCCAGTTTTTGGCAGCTGTGAAACCGAAGGAATAACAGCCAAAGACAGTACCGACTTGGAATGATGAGCACAGTGTAGTCTCTGGATCTCTAATGTTGTCTGAGATTTTGAGGAAATTTGGAAGGCAGCGAGGTGCTTTTCCCTGGATTGTTTTATAAAATTGTTGCAGAAAGTGTTGGAATGAGGGGGGGGGGGGGGGGGGGGCGATCCACCAGTTTGTCGTGGTCACAAGTGTTGACGTCTAAGGTGCACAGCTTATAAAAGCAGATTTATTTTCTAAAATTCCTGCAGGTGTTGACATAATGGAAGCACTTTTGTAAATCATTTTTTGCAAATATAAACACAAAAAATTCACAAATTTTGAATGAAAGGGAGCAGAAAGAAGAGAAATCATATTAATTCTGTCCCTTTATGTAGAGAAATCAATTTACAAAGAGCACAATATTCAAAAATAAATAAATAAATAAATTCAAAAGACAAGCTGCAGGCCCAGATTGCAACTTAAATTCCTTGGTTCTCTTTATTATTTCCTTTTCCCTTTTAAATCAGCAATAACAGTCAGTATGGCACTCAAAATTGACCCAGTGCTTTATATCTCATTAACATACTGGTTTTGATTTTTTTTTTTTTAAATGCCATGTTTGATTTAGAATCTTTGGTTTCCATCTTCAGATTGTTCCATAAACCGATTCCTTCCACAGAAATGTAGCATTGCGTTGATGTAGTCCTCAATCTGTTTTCTCTTTAAGAATGTCTGTTCCTTTTAAATTATAACAGCTTTCTCCTTTTTTTTCTGTATCATTTCTGGATGTCATTATCCACGCTTTCTGAATTCTCATTCAGAAATGTCTTCAATATTTTCTGTTTTCATTTACACACTTTACTTGCAATCTGCCCCCCCCCCCAAAAAAAGAATGCAAACGTCTCTGAGAGGGAAAATAAATCTGAAAATGGCTGTCGAATAATTAGATTTACAGTGGCAGATTAAAACACTGATCAGAGGTCTGTTACAGTTTTGTAACCTGCTGCCAGGATTAGGGTGCAATGATCAATGTCATGCTTTATGTCTGTCTTTATACTGTCTAGAATTAACATGCTGCACTGAAATGCAGCACTTCTCTCGCTGTGTGAATGCGTGTGCATGGGAGGATGGATGAGGAAGGGGCTTATAAATGATCCATGGGGACCAACTGAAGACAGCCAAGCTTTAAGTGTGTTATGTGAGCCAGAGATATTGATAGGCACTGTACGCATTCGGAAAGGAGAGCTATGAGTAACGTCATTGTGGAGGCACTCGGTTCAAAAAAGAGCTTGTCACTCGATTGATACATAATTCCTCAGATGTAGTTGTGCTGCCTGCTGCTGGAACAAATCTCCTCCCTCGTACACTCAACCATTAGACAAACCACTCAGTAACACATCTCGGAGACTGAAGTGGTTTAACGACACTTCGTTTGTTACGCTTTTTTTATTGTGATCATATGTCAGAGCAAGATCACCTATACTGTGAATGCTCGATGTGATCCCTGAATGCCACACATTGGTGTATACGAGTGTTTGTGTGTGAAACAGTTCAATGTCTGACAGGGGAATAATTGTATTACAGACACAGCTTTCACTGTACTCCCCTCTCTCTCTAATACTCTCCTGTCACTTTGCTCTATCCATCAAACTCTCTCTCTCTCTCTCTCTCTCTCTCTCTCTCTCTCTCTCTCTCGTTGGCTGACTACTACCTCTCATTTAGTGATTCTTACACACACACAAACACACACTGCCAGTAATCCACTGGCAAGCAGCAGAGAGCAGCCAGCATCTTTTATTAAATCACATAATATCAAACAGCATAAAAGCTGTAGAGTCTTAAGTATTTGGGCATTAAAATGTGTCTTAATGTTAAACTGAATTATACGAAGTGAATTTGCTTCGCTAATAAATTCTCAGTGTGGTGGGTCACACTACCACCACCCTCCTGCCATCCCATCATGGTAACGCATGAACTGCTCTGGTGCTACCCTAGAATTTCCTGTCACAGCGTTCATTTTATACATGGTTGCTTAGACATGGGGGGAAAAAGATAAGAGTAGGAGACCAGGTTTAGTATGTCAGCTGTACCCTGGTCTAATTAGCCCTCTGTACACAGGGAGTTGTTCTTAACTGAGCTTCATCCTTATACCAACTATTAAAATGAGGCGTGTGTATATATATATATATATATATATATATATATATATATATATATATATATATATATATATATATATATATATATATATATATATATATATATATATATATATATATATATATACACACACACACACACACATACATATATACACACACACACACACACATACATATATACACACACACACACTCATGTGTGTGTGTGTGTGTGTGTGTGTGTGTGTGTATATATATATATATGTATATATGTATATGTATATGTGTATATATATATATATGTGTGTGTGTGTGTGTGTGTGTGTGTGTGTGTGTGTGTGTGTGTGTGTGTGTGTGTGTATATGAAGCCCTAAAACAAGCAAGCCCATCTTTGCGGTCAAATGAGACTGATGCTCCCTTTGAATACTCTGGCTATTATTCCCCCCACCCAGCCTGCTCTTCCTTCGCTCTCTCTGACCTTCTGTTTATGCCCATGGTAACGCTCCAGGCTTTACGGGTTGCAGGGTAGTGTGAAATTAGCTTGGCCGGAAAACAACTCGCCCAATAGCAGGCTACAGCACCTACCTGTGGAACTGCAGTGAGGTGACGGGGTTTGGACGCAGAAAGTCAAGGTGCTTTTTGTTCTGTTGTTTCGTTTATTAGGGCCTGAGCCTGAAGGTACTTGTTTGTTATGTTATTGTTATGTTTGTTATTTCTTTGAAACGTCCATGTAAAAAAAAAAAAAAAAAAAACAGTGCAGAACCAGTTATTCTATTTCATCTTTGACTTGGATTTACAGATATGTCAAATTTAGTTTCTGACCAAAAGCAGATGCTTGTAAAAGTGTCCATCAACCAACATGATGAAAATGTATTTAGAATGAAACCATTAAAAAGAGGAAAACAAGCAATGTTCATTTTTGGATGCACAAATACTTCTCAAATTCTCCCGTCTCCGTTTCCAGTGTTTGGCTTTCTTTTCCAGCAGAGAAAATTTGACCTTTTCAACTTTCCTGACTATTTTAATGGTACGATGTGTTTTTCAGGTATTAATGAGGCACAAATAACTGCTGTACTCCTTCCAGCTCTTTGGATAAGACAGGGATTCATAACGTCTGGTAAAAGGAATAAAAATTCAAGTCAAAGCATCGCCAGCACAGGTTCTTTTAAATCCCCTGCCAGGTTATTGGTTGGACGAAGTGCTGGACTGCCAGGATAAGCTCTTGCTACTTTTAATGTGAATAACATAGGAGGAGATTTGCATGCATTTTAGATAGAGACTCATTACCTGAACCACACTGTCATAAAATGGGGTTGCAGATCGTTGGAGTACCATGGGGTCCACCGAGTGTGTCATAAACTGGGTCATCCCTCCCATCGTTCAACTGTTTGTTTACTTTTTGATCTTTCTCTCCTCACCTCTTTTTCACCTCCAATCTTCCCCTCTTTCTTTGCATTAGTCACACCAGTGGCTGTTGGTTTGTAGATTATCCCTGATGTCTCAGCACAGCCACGGGGCTGAGGTACACACACCGAGAAGAGGCGGAGGAAATAGAGGGCTGAGCTTGTATTTGTCGGTGGTTTATGTACCTATAACTTTCATTTGGTTTATTATGTTGTTGTTGTTGTTGTTATATTTGTGTTCAAGGGACAGCCCCCCCCCCCCTTTAAAATAAGATGATTCATCTTAAGGAGTGCATCCTTCAATAAACTTCTCTTCAGCTGCCTCATCTGTGGGGAATTCACATCAGTAGGATACAAGGGGTGGGGGGATTCTGTGGTTGTAATCTGTATGGGGAGGTGATGCACATCAGCTATTTGGGTCTTCAGCTGCTCTCTGTCTGTGAAACACTGATGCTGCCTGCGCTAGGCTGCTCCGTTCAAAATTGTGTGATGAAGAGCAAAAAGACTGAAAATAGTTGTTGTTGCAGCACAGAGAAGGGGGTTACATCGTACATAGACTGTGTTTGCGTAGA
Source organism: Aulostomus chinensis (assembly GCF_037954235.1). Classification (NCBI taxonomy): domain Eukaryota; kingdom Metazoa; phylum Chordata; class Actinopteri; order Syngnathiformes; family Aulostomidae; genus Aulostomus; species Aulostomus chinensis. The sequence goes on from NC_141326.1 coordinate 16,699,219, forward strand.
ATTTTTCCACCTTGTACTTTCCATTCGATTTTACACCCATTCAGACACACACCCACGCACTGATGGTGGACGCTGCCATGCAAGGTGGCACCCTACTCATCAGGAACAGTTCGGGGTCCTTGCTCAAGGACACTTCGACACAGGCTGGTTCTAGTGAAGCTCGAATCAGCAATCTTTCAGCTGTTAGACGGCCACTTAATCCACTGAGCTCGGACACCCTCCAAATGGCATCCACTATAAAATAACCCAAAAAACCCGCTGGTATCAGCATCAGCTAATGGTGACACTGCTACATTAAACATCAGTACCCACTATTTCACAATCAATAAATTCTAAGGCTGCATGATTTTAAAGAAATACCCAATTGCAATTAATTTTGACTGATTTTGCGATGTGATTTGGGATGTTAGAGGGGAATGTCAATTTCTTACATTGTTATTCTCGCTTTCATGAAAAAAACAATTAATGATTTAGGGTGTGGTTTTCATTGGGATCAGTTTCAAACAGGTCTGTAGAATTGATGTGTGGACTGTCTGCAACAGCACATTTGATGTGAAACGGCATTTTAACAAATAATTAGCCTCTAACAAATTTTGCAATATATTAATATTGCAGTAGACCAAACTTGGATTAAATTTCAGTGTGGTGGTTGGAGTAAGAATAAATGTGTTAGGGTAGGTGAGTGGTGTTAAGTGGAATATTCTCCTCCATCCCTTTTTTGAATAGAGGTGGCGTTACAGGTGTGTTTCCATCACAGTACTTGACCCCGCTATTTAACTTTCGTGGTAAACTCTGCAAACAACATGGTGTCTATGTGCAAACAGATTTACTCTCCACAGCCTGTCACAGTTCAGCTCAATGAGCAGACTCGTCTACATTCCTCCTTGATAGCCAGATACACTCCCACGTTGGGCGAAAAAGAACCAGATCGTAGATAGTCAAGTGCAGCAAAGCAAGGACAGACCGATGATCATTAGGATGCAAAGTGTGATGATTATTATGACTATGTTTATAATGGGCTCATCTCACCTTAGAGAGCCTGGCTTTTTGAGGGAGAAAGCTATTCAGTGGAGAAGCAGAGGCAGTCATGTGAGAAAATGCAATAGTGAAGCTGCTTGGTTTGATAAGATCTGTGTAAATGCCATTTCATGACATTTGCAGCGTCAACTTCAGAGTTATGTTGGCAGGTAAAAGATTCTGACATCCAGACAGTGGTAAATAGACTCATTATCAAGCTGTTAACCTGTCTGTAGTGGGCTCATTGATCCCGGTCAAGCATCTTATTCAAATTATCGGCTGAGACTTCGGACTTTCATTCATTTAGCTGGAACAATCTAAAGTTTGACAATGAGGATAAAGAGGTGAAAGGCATATAAAAAAAGGCAAAAACATTTGTACGTAATGTTGTACAAAAACCTATTCGGGGGGCTTGTTTTGTCTGTTATTTTTGTCATATTCTTGTGTTTTATTTCTCATCCCCCGCTCATTAAAACTCAAATAAATACATGAGAAACAGAATCAAATAAAAACGCCTAACTTTGGTAAAACCAGTACTTCATCCATCGCCGTTTTATATATTTGTCCTAAAAGGTACAATTTTCACGTATTGATTAGATTAAAATGTGCGTTTACTTCCTTTTAAGGTCAGGGATTAGTTTAAATTATCATTTTAGACTGCCATATATGCATTTTAGGACACAATCGTCAATGCAAATGCAGTATCTTTAAGATTTGAGATCATATTATTAACAGTTGCCTTTAGCTGGTTACATTTTCTTTCCTTTTTATTGACAGTTGCCATCGTTACAGAGGCAGGACTGGTGTCCAAGGAAACGATGGAGCTTTTGTAACAGACTGCATTAGAATAAATGTGTACTTATGCAAGCATGTAATTGATCTTACATCTTATCTTGTATTGTGTCTTCTAGAAGTCAGTCTGAATGAGGCACAGAAGAAGGAAGATCAAGATAACATTACAAAAAAGAAAAAGAGGGAGTATATGAAAATGGTGAATTATGTCGTCAAGTTAATGAAGTGAGCAACGTGTTTAAAAATCATGAAGTATTTTACATCAGAAACTCATCGGATATTTAGAGGATTTTACAAAATGCTGCAGCTTTTTGTCAGCTGTGTTACAGCCGAAGAGGATATAACATAACAGTGAAATCACAAAGGCAAGTCATTAAAGACGAGAAGAGAGCAGAGAGCGGCTCCTCCCCCTTCTCTGTCTGACACATAGACACCATGTGTTAACCCGAATATCATCAGCTGTCAGGCTGTGAGAACCTCACAGCAGGAGCTGGTAGAAGTAAGTGAGTCATTGAAAACAATCTTCTTGAAGGGATCTAATTTTTTGGCTCTCTGTGTCACTGTGACATTGCCCCATCTCGTCTCTCTGGTTCTCCACCCCTCCTTCCGCTCTTCTCTGTGTGCGGCTGATGTTCAACGCCTGGGCTCAGACATTAACATGCGGCAGCCATACCGTCCCTTCAGTCCCTGCGGTAATTGGAAACCCGTCAGCAAGCCGTTGCTTTCGATGGAGAGTTGGAGGGGGGGACTGTGTGACATGGGGAAAGCAAGAAAAGCAATACAGGGTTGGGGGGCCGAGAAACAAACAAGGCTTGAAATGAGTTGAGGGGGAAGATGGAGGGATGGAGAAGTAAAGAGAGAGGGCAAAGAAGACAGGAATCAGGTAAATAAAAGACTGATACGTTGTGTCAGGGGAGACTGGGAGAGTTTGATGGGCAGGGATGATTTAGGGTTGTGTTCATTCTGGTCTAATTGGGAATCATTTTTTTAAAGAGACAATTCGTAAGCACGTGAACTAGCTAGCGCCCGTCTGCGTTGTCTTGTAATACGACTTTCATCCTCAGGGGGGTGGCATGGCTCAGGACAGGCGGATGTTGGGATGGAAATCCACTGAGGAATCCATTTTATTTGTATAAGACAAAAAGCTGCAGCCTTCCAACACCAGTATCTGTGTGACCCACCTCAGTGCACTCTAGACTACTTTCAATCGTCATCCCATCATGTGGAATAAAAAGCTCTGGCATAGAAAGCTCACACTATACTCGCTTTTGTCCCTTAAAAAGACATCCGTCTGGCAAACCAAATTTTATCATTTGATTGAGAAGATTTTGTCCAACTACCGTCATCACGTAATTAACTGATATTTAGAATATCGATTTTGACATTTATCAATCGATTCAGAGATGCTCATGCAGCGATGCTGGCTTTGCTGTCAGTATGAAGAAGTGGAACTACACCGACCATTTTAGTGATTCACACCAGTTTAAGGGGTGGACTGGGCTGTTTTTGTTTTTGTTTTGTTTTTCCTTTTTTGTTCAGCGACAGATTTAAAATGATTGGACATCAGCAGAGCAATGTGATTGCGATGTGTTTTTGGTTTTTTTGTTTTTAACCCACATTCAAGTAGGTCAATCAAATCGATAAATAATCCACCGGTTCCAATGATCAAAACACTACAGAGCAGGTGATCATGTCTGTGACTGGCGATGTAAACAGCAGGATAAATACTCAGTCCTGTTTAAAATGACCTCAGCATCGGTGCAACAGGTTTAAAAAACAGAAACAAAACACCAGCTGTATTTTAAGGCTTACCAGGAATAAATTTCCACATCTCTGCTTTCACTTTACAAGCAGAGCATTTTTTTCCACAGCTGTAGGTGGATAAAAAAAAGAAGTTTTTTTTCTTTGTCTTCCTTTCATCACCGTTGGGTCTGCCACATTTGTATTATACTGTGGAAGCTTCTTAGTTGTCATTCTCACAAGTTTTTCCTGAGCAGTTTGTCAACTTTGTAAAAGGCTTTGTAGAGGTTTTGTATATTGGTGTCACATAAACCTGAGTTTTTATTGAACCTTTATCAAGATTGAGATCCTATTTCATCTCACGTAGTTACGCACACAAGCAAGTCACTGACTAGGAGCAAGTCAGTAATGTACACAAGCACACAATCAAAATCCAAACACATGTAAATAATGCATCCGATTCTGTTTGATAAACTATATATTGAATTAGAATATGAATATTAATTCTGATTGTGTTTATGTCTGTCGCTGTGGTTATGGTGAAAAAGAGCTCGGCAAAAAGGTTTTCAAACGCATGCAGGACAGTGAGGTTGAATGCATCTTTCACTGTAGTAGCAAAGAAGTGATGAATGGAGACTAGGCGGAGCTTTGCCACTGCTGTTTTAGAATTCACCACCAGGGAGAGCGAGGAAGAACACGAGTATGAAGAAGATGCAATGCGAATAAAACGTTAAGGAGAGGGATCAGAGGGTGAAATGGATGTGAGAGAATGAGAGGCAGAAGGAGGGTGATCCGGTGCAAAGGGAAAAAGAGGGAGGAGCAACAATTAAATCAAATTTTTGTACCCCTGCCCCACTGCACACAGTCACACACACTCACTGACACACACATGCACACACATACTCTCACAGCTTGCCTCAGGGAACCGTGGCGCATGCACACTAGCAGGCAGACAGGCAGGAGGAGATCTATCGCGCTCTGGGACCAGTATGTGTGTGTGTGTGTGTGTGTGAGCAATGTGTTAGCGACATGCTGGTGGTGCCGTATGCCATGATAGCGGAGGTGCAGTGTTAGTCGAAGCGGTGGGGGCTGTCTGTGTATGTGCCTGCGTGCACGGCTAGAATGCACATAGAGGGCTCGTGGAGTGTAAGAGTGAGCGAGCTGTCAAAGGGGAGGGGAGCCGCGGAGCGCAGCAGCAGCAGCAGCAGCAGCAGCAGCAGCAGCAGCAGCAGCAGTAGTAGCAGCATTGCCAGAGTGTGTGTGAGTGTGTGTGTGTGTGTGAAGGAACGTATGTGTGTGAAGGGTGGAGGGGAGAGGAGAGGCAGACGCGGCGGGACTCCCGGGAGAAGGAGCGGGAGTCGGGGAGTAAGCCCAGCCTCTCTCCTCCACAGCAGGAGAACCAGGACCCGAGGACGAGGGAGGATCTGGTGTCCAATCTGGAGCAGCTGCCATTGAGGACATATATTTGTCCCTTTCTGGAGGGGGATTCTGCTGGTGCCCCAACTCAGGATGTGTTTGACTAAGGAGGGCTTCCAGACCGATCTGTCAGACCAACACCGAGAAGGAGACAGTGCAGTCCCTCTTACCACCCCTTCTTTTACCTTGTTTAGGATGTGGGGGAGAGGGGGGAGATAAAAAGCAAGAGGGGGAAAGGGAGCAAGAAGGAAATTATCTGTGCTGTTGAGGAGCGGGAATAAGAAGAGGAGGAGGGGAGGAGGAGAGGGTGGTTGGGAGGAGTGTACTCTCCTCTCATGACTCTCTCATGGAACACTGACTGTTGAGCAGAAGGCACTGGGACATTTATGAATCTCTCCCTGGCCACCGTTACAACCAGGGGGTGTCACCAGGTTGCGGCCCCACTGACGACCATGTCGGTGACCACGGGCTTCAGCTACCAGCTCCCTGGAATCACCACAGTAACCTATGTGTTTGTTTACAGCCCCGGCTCAGTGCAGAGAGACCCAAGTCCTCCCCATCATACCCCTCCAGCGCTGATGGGCCCCCGCGGGCCTAAACGGAAACTCTACAGCGCTGTCCCAGGCCGTACCTTCATCGTAGTCAAGCCCTACACACCACAGGGGGAGGGAGAAATCCAACTCAATCGTGGAGAGAGGGTCAAAGGTAGGTTGTCCTGTATAATGTGTGACAGGAGTGATGCTGGGATCTCCTCTGATGTCCATGTGGCTACATAACTGTCAGAGGGGTTACACACCTCTAAAATATAAAGCACACCTCTACTTTATGTTTTTGGCTGCAAAGCAGTTATGTAACTTCTCACTCTGAAAGTCATGTCAGTGTCATTCCCAGCTTGACAGTGTGAATTATCATTTCATTCACGTCGTAAATGTGCTGTTTTCTGCTTTACCCAGAGGTGCAGCGGCTTCGCTTTCATGTATATATGTGTGTGCTTTTGTCTCCATCCATGCTTCACTCAAGACTATGACTGTAATGACGTAGAAGGTAAACTCCATAATATTCTTCTCACCCTCGTCTACCATGCACCTCAGTGTGTGTCAACCCTGTAGTGTAGTAATTTGTTATCGGCCCTGTTTGAATCCACTGGAGATACGTGTACAATCTCAGTATAAATCTGTGATTACTCCAAGGAGAGGGCATGCAAATTCAAACAGGTCCTTTGTGGTTTGATTGTTGGTATGCATACCAACACGGTGTCCTTTTTGCTTTTTGAGAGTGCTTCCCACAGCTTTCCCCTGCGCTTATCACCTGTCCACAGATACCCAGCTCCGTGTTGACCCCACTCCCTACATCCTGCCACTTCACATACATCACCACGGATCAAACCCACATTACCTTAATGAAAAAGAGTTCCCTCTTGTCCTCAGAAAGGCCAGAGAGAGAGAGAGAGAGAGAGAGAGAGAGAGAGAGAGTGGCTGCACTCACGTCGAGATCTCTCTTGTTCCTTTCACTTCTACGGAGGCACAGGAAGTACAGATTAAGGGTCAATTTGGAATTTCAATTTTGAACAGCCGCGGCCCGCCCGCCCGCTCGCTCACACGCACACACACGCACGCACGCACGCACACACACGCACGCACGCACACACACACGCACGCACACACACACACACCTATCTCTCTTCTTATTTCCTTAAAACACACACTGTAGTCTTAATCCATTGACAAACCGTCCTCTTCCTGCCTGTTGACGTATGATCACTCCCTTCCTTGGTGTTTGATGTCCTTGATCTCTGTTTTCATGTCAAACCTTTACCAGCAGATCTCCTCCCGTAGGTGCTTTGATATCTTTTCTCTATGCCTGTTGACAAATGTCACACAACATGTTTTTCGCTGAACAAAACCCAAATGTACAACATTTTCTGACACGGTGATGCACATTTATGTTGACACTACTGTTTGGAAATGTGATGACTCAACAACAGCCCGAATGCTTCCATCTGCTGAATGGATCGGCTGTCTTTTCTGTCGGTGAAGCTGAATCCGTAACCCTGTACACTAATGTGAACGCACACGTCGTTTCATGTTGGCCATGCAGGAAACAAGTTTACAGTCACATGGTTGCCAGCACCACGGCCCAGCCAAGGAAACCATCTGGCTCTGTTATGCAACACTGACCATCATAACCATTACGATATGGCATTCACTCTGTTTCCGTAATCTTGGGAGATAAACTGAGAAATACAAGCTTGATGTCAACTGGTTGTTCAACATTTAAAGCAGATTAGAAGCACAAGACGTTGTAGAAAAAAATGTTTGAAAAGAGCGTTTAGATGAGGTCCTAGCAGGATGTGACCCACCCTCCTGGTGCACAGCAAGTCTAGGCTTAAGAGGCAACTTCCTTACTGGATGGATGACCCTTGGTTTTGATGCATAATGCATTTCGTCTAATCTGCATTCATAAATGGATGAGTTGCTAACAGCAGGGGGCTCATTTGCAATGGAGGACGAGAGAATGTAAGGCAAGTGGTACAGTGGGGAAAAGAAAAGGTAGATTTAGACCGTTCTCCTTTTGGTTTTGGTTTTGGCATCAAACAAAGAAAATCATCGTCACCTTCAGGGGTTCTGATTCGCTAAGAGAGAAGATTAGTGTAAAGTAAATATCAACAACATCACTTGTACCCTTAAGATAACTGTGATATTGCTCTGGATTAGACACACACACACGCTAATGACTAATTTCAAATTAGATCATTAGCAACTTAACACCCATCATCCCCAATGCCCCCCCCCCCACACTCATACACTAACATAAACACACACACACACACACAAACACAAACACAATCACTCATTCCCTCATCTATGTCTTCCTGTTAATGATCTCACACCCCTGTTAATCACGCCGTGCCAGAGGAGCATCTTTATGATGAGATCAGACTGGGTAAATCTCACTAATTATCATGTCTGTGTTTGTGGCTGAGCTTACGTGACGTATATTAGCATCCTGATGAGCATTAGCATAACTGTCCATTAGCTCCCTTGTGATTAGGACAGACTGTAGGGACAGGGAATGTTATATGCTGTGCAGAGAAAAGCAAATGTCACTTCATGTAGTTTTAATGAAGACCATTGATTGTGTCCACTTTAGTTGGAGCACACTCACAGTCAGATGTGTTGATAGTTACCATTTGCTGAATTTTCAAGTCATAATTACAGCCGAGCTGGAAAAAATAATGATTCTTTGTTTTTCCACACTTTGTAGTGAAGGAAGACTATCCGGATTCAGATGGTAAATACAACTTCCCAAGAGCACTTTGTTTCGTGTAACCCCCCCCCCCCCCAAGCCTAGCTGAACTGGTTATTCCCGGTGTTATGTCACTTCACTAGGTTTGAAATGAAAACTTTAATGGTGTGATTTTAGTTGTAGTTTTGTCTTTTGTCACTACAGTATATTCATCACAATTTGAGTGGAAAGCTTTTACAAATTTGATGAGTGAATGTAGAAGTGCGCAACTGGATCTGATATTAATACTTGGAGGTCATGATTTGATTCACAATCGATCCTTGGTTCACAAACAATTCTGGATTCAGCAGTTTCAGCTCCGTACGTACACAATTGTGACAGACTGCACAATCAAAACCAGTATGTCCTGTTAATCTTGGGTCTCCTCCCTCGGGGTCTGGAGGACCTTCACCATTTCTTCCGCTGTGGTTACATCAGTAACGTTCAGCATGCACATGTGGGCTCCTCAATCTGTTTACCATTTGGAGTGTAGTCTTATCAGTGAATAAATCCACTGAATCTCCACGTCCTCCCCCAATTTTTTTTTTTTTTAAAGTTGCCCATTTGTGTAGCTGCTACCATGTCAGCTTCTCTCTGGCCCTCATGTCAACCAAGTGGGAGGAGCATCTGGGCTGAAACTGGCCCCTCAAAATTGGAAACTATTCATCTATTTTTAGAATTCATGAATTGATTTTGAATCAGCAGGGACAGAATTGTAATGATGACGAAACTGATATTTTTGCGCACCCTAGTAACAGCTTCACTGTGAAACTGTGAGTGTTTTCAAAATTCAAATGCTGTTGCAGGTCAACGTAAGGGTCTTCCTCAGTTATTCATGGGCTTTCCTCAGGAGGCTAGTTTTGTTGCTGGTTGTAATGACAACACTTTTTTGCCGTTGATATTGCTCACAAATGAAAAGCAGAAATCTCTGTATTACACACAGACGTGTGTTCAGTTTATGGATTGTCCTAGTAACTACTATTAACACTGTAATTGAGAAATATATTTAATGTAATCAATAATGTATCAATTTATGTGATGCCCAAAGCTGACACCCTATGTAGTGATGGCGATGATGATTCCTATTGCTATGAAGATGAAGATGATGAAGGTAAAATAGATATTTTTTTAACTGTGATTTTTTTTTTTAAAAAAAAGGATGAAAAAGTGCTCAAACATGAAAATAATTAAAATTACGAGATTATTAATTCATATTCTGCAACCACAAATCAAAGAAGTGCTCTGTGCAGCAGAAGTTAGAGTAATGAGAACATTTATGGCTGTCAAAATGAGCAGGATTCCACTTTTTCATCCTTCATATTCACCCCCCCCCACACCCACTGATAGATGCATATAGTGCCGTGTGCAACGACAGTAGATTAGCTTTGAATCGTTTGCTTCGTTACGTTGACATGGTTTCTGAAGAATTGCTTTGGAGAAAGTCTTCAGTCTTTGATTCTCAGTCCATTGGTCTGCTGTCTGAGATCAATGTCTCTAGTCACCCTCTGTCTAGACAAACAGTCTGCCATTTAACAGGGTCATCCACATCCAGGTCTCTGAGCAGACTGTTAGTCTCAAGTAATGAGATCTGTTTGTCCCTCCTCACTCACTGACTGCCGCTAGTCCTCAAAACTAGACTGCACTTGGTGTCATGGGGTGTGTATGTGAGCGTGTGGCCTGTCCCTAATGGTGGCTTGAGGAGACGTTTGCTTATCAGATTTTGTGGTCTTTCTGCGAGTGCATGGGAGTGTGTTGTCATACTTACAGCTGTGTGTGTGTGTGTGTGTGTGTGTGTGTGTGTGTGCGCGCGCGCGCTTGATGATCCCTTTGGTACACTCCATTAGGAGACCCTCAAACCCACCCCTCCTCCCTCTTGCATCCTCAGTCTTAACTCCTTCCCCCGCTCTCCCCTGTGTTTGTTTCTGCTCTTTCCCTTCATTGATGTAATCTGATCTCATCATCCGGTTGGACATCTCTTGAAAGGCCACTTACTGCTACCATGGTAACAAACAGGAACACATGCCACCGTAACCTGGTCAAGCTTTTTTGCTGGTCAAACACACACACACACACACACACACACACACACACACACACACACACACTGCAGGTGCAGATGTTAAAGATTGAAACACAATTTGGCCAAGCTTCAGAAACCACATACTCCACCTTTTGAATGCACTAGTGCTGCAGCTGTTTGCATATTTAGCGCATGTCAACAACCTGAACCACGATCTGTGAGACCCACAACTGAATGGAGTCACTGGTGCACTTCTTTTCCTGGAACCGAGGTACAACCCAGCAAGAAATGAGAACAAGCTTGAAGGGAGAAGCATGTATCTCAAACCGTGAAAATATTCATATTTTCTGTCAAAGGGACGTTTTAAACAAAACACGACTCTGCTAGAATGATCCAGGTTTCTTGTTACGTCTTTGACAAGATAATAATTCCTCAGAGAAAAATAACGATTGCTCTGCTGTATGTTCAGAATATTTTGTTGTGATTGCTAATTTGCAAGAGCTAGTAAATGTTGAGTAACAGTTACTTCTACTGAAATCACTGGATTGTAGAAAAGGGAGAATCATTCGAGGCGAAGTTGTGTACAACCATGGAACCGACCAAGGCAGGAAAAAGTATGAATTTTCTGTGTTTGTTCAGCCAAGTCTTGGGGGAACCATAGAGAAGATGTTGAGAGACAGAAGGACGTAGTACTCTGTTACCACTGCATGTGCCAGCTGGCATAACAGGGATAAGTGAGTGAGTGAATCAATGATTTGGTTCATCGTCTGCAACCATTTACTTCACACCAGTGTACGTAGAGACTGGCAATCACCATTTGAGTTTTAGCTTTCGTGGAAGCCAACAGGCTGTAGCTGCTCGCTATCAACATGTCAGTGCGCTCTATAATTTTTGAGGTCTCTTTAGTTTTGTGGAAAGCACAGCAGCCATAGACCGTGGCAGTGAAACATCGCGGGAGTATAAACTGGCTTTCAGATGGCATTCAAATGACGTGCACATTGCTCTGCACCGCCGTAGTTAATGGGTGCCACCTTATTCTCATCCAGCCAACTTTAAAAGGATTCCAAATTTGAGGGATAAGTAAATAGCTAATAACACATGCTAATAACACATGCTAATGAGATGTCGTCAACCTGAAAGACAATACAAGGTGGTATTTTGGCAACACTCCAGACAAGAGGGAAAAAAACAACATTTTTTGGGTATAACTGACAAACAAAATAGGGGAACAGATTTCTACATGAACGGAAGAGGTGGCGTTCTATACGACCCAAATAATCTCGCATTTAACACCAGTGTACACCTGCTTCATAGAGGTGGAGAAATTTCACGCATAATTAACCTCTCAGTCCTCAGCTGTTTGCAGCACGTGGAATGTGGTTTTCAACATGTGCGGTCTGTTCTACATATCATGCTCTTATGAGCAAATTGTGACAAATGTTCCTCCTGAATGAGCGCTAAGGTGATGATACATCTCTGTTCAAACACAGTAAAACACATTTAAAGAAACAGCTGTATGTATGAAGAATTAATTGCTCGTTCTAGACATTTCTCTCATCAAGAAGGTGACACATTTGGAGCAGGCCTCAATAAAAGTGTTATTTCTCACCCACAAACTCTCACACACACACACACACACACACACACACACATACACTATGCACCTTCTCCAAACGCCATTATAAATCTTGCAGACAGCCATGAAAATGAAACCAGTCCAAGTAACGTTGAGATTAGACATTCACAAACATGATTAATGGGGTTGGGTTGCTCCCAGTGTGTGCAGAATATTAACACTGCTATGGGCAGCGGTGGATACCTGGACCAGCCATTGCAGCACAAACACATACAGTACGTTTTAATGTATTACTCCAGGTCCACGTTCAAGCTGGCTCAGAGAGCAGCTATTACTGCCGCTGTGATCTCTGGGAATACACACACTCGCAAATGCCGCTGCACAAACACCTGCCACAGAACTGCAAGAGCTTTTTGTTGAGCACATTGTCAGAAAATATGCTTCTCTTCTTCTGTGCTTCTTCTCGTAAGGGGCGCTGCATTTGTGTGCACTGCTATGCACGAATGGGTTTTTTTTTCAACAAAAAAAATATGTGCCAGTATTTTGTTTTTACTTTATTTTATATTTTGCAGAGAAAAATGCATATGCATCGTTCCGTAACCAAGCAACAGGTACAAGTTGCTTAACAGCTCAAACATGGCTTGTAAGACAGAAAGGAAAATTATCGAATGATGCCTTTAGGGAGTTTAAAAAAATCAATTCAGTTCTCAGAAACAATACTCTTTAAACTGATTATTTGTTTTCTTTGATTAATTGAAATATCTCTCAAATCTTATTTTCTTGTAGTGGGAAGTGTAGTATGTTTGTGTGCGCGTGTGTGTGTTTGTGTCTACAAGCACCTCTCCATTGTTGCTTGCATCATGAAGCGCGTGTGTGTGTGTGTGTGAGAGAGAGAGAGAGAGAGATGCACATGTGTGTCTAACTGCGTATGGGTATTTCAGCTTGTGCACTTGCCTTTGTGTGTGTTTGTCTTTGTGTGGCACAGTGGAAGTAATTGCCTCCCACAAGTTAGATAAACAGCATCCTTCAAGTATTCAGCAGCCAGCTGTCCAAATATGCAAGGAACATATGGAACAAGTGTCTCTGTGTCTTTCACTCCATGTTCTCTCTGTCTGGCTCCTTCTTCCTGTCTTTCACTCTCATAGACACTATATATGTATGCACTAAAACATGAACACATGTAATATACATCCCCATTGTCAGCCCTGTCAATGTTTTTGATCACAATTATCATTATATTATTGTTGGTGTTCCACGTAGCACTTCATTAATTCACAGTGGGAGCTCATTGTACCTCCTTCATGTGCACTAATGCGGCGAGTAGCGACACTGGGATGAGACTGCGCCATATTTTTGTATGTCATGAGGATCGTGTCAGATTTACTGTGTCAGTCAATCCTCATTCGATAAACTGGGAAAATTCACAAGAGTTGTCATTGTTTGCTCCTACACGACTCTAAGTTCTGGTCATCAGGGAGGAGGGTCAAGTTGTTGTCAATCATTGCAACAGAAGCGCTATGTGTGATGCCAGCGGTCTCACTGGGTTGCTAAAGAGCCTCTACTGTTTCTCACCAACATTTCTTCTTCTTCACTCTGTCATGGTAACGTTAGTCCCTCTGGGAAATGTAACAAAGGCTGCCACTTCTCAATGAACCTTTCTTCTGTTTCATTGTTCCACCTGACAGTAGCAACAGCTGAATTTCTATTTCTCTTCACCATGATGTCATCCTGTTGGTCATTGTCACCGACAGTTCGCCCGCATGTCACAAGAATTGTCACACTATAAGAATAGAAAGGCCAAATAGGCTGCCAGTCTAAACTTTGGGAGGAATACAATGGAAATGTGGTGCTGGTGACAAAATTATGACAAAATCTGGCTGAATTCTTATATTCTGTACATTCACTTAAATTCACATCTTTAAATGGTCAGAAGGGCCTATCTACTAGTTTAAGTCTTTGATTTTTGAGACACATTGGCAAAACTTTACATGTCTGGATAGCGACTGTAATAGTCTGCATGGCAAACAAACAAAAACTTCACTTAAGTCTGATGAGCTTTGTCTTTCCTACAGGAAAAACTGTTAATATCCAAAAATTGCAGGCTGACTTCCGCTTTCATGACAAATGTTGACATCGGGAGGTTATGTCAGATTAATTCTCAATAATGAATGCTGTCAAACCAGTAATAGGATGGGAAGTTGTTGATTGGAACTCCTGAGTCTGTCGTTTCACAGTTACAGAGTGGATTCGGTTAAACGATTACAGTGTAAATTATTGTGCCAAAAATGCAATTTTTGACCTAAAAGGATCAGATCATCTGCAAAAAAGCAGAGACGACATCCTCCCGCCACCAAACTTAAACCCCTCCACCACCCAGCTGCTCCTAGAAATTCTGTCCTTAAAAGTTCTGATCAGAACCGGTGAAAAATGGAACCAACCCCCACAGGGAATAAGTCCGAGTTACCGCCAGCAACACAGACCAGACTCCGGTAGAAAGACTTAATGGCCCTTTGTAAGGGGCCATCCACCCCATACCCCCAGAGTACCCCCACAGGGTGCTCCTGGGAACATGGTCATAAGCCTTCTCCAGACCCACAAAACACATGTTGACTGGTTGGGCAAACTCTCATGCCCCCTCCAGCACCCTAGCAAGGGTGAAGAGCTGATTCACGGTTCCACAGTCGGGACGAAAAACACACTGCTCCTCCTCAATCTGAGGTTCGACTATCGCCTTGACCCTCCTCTCCAGTACCCTGGCGTAGACCTTTCCAGGGAGGCTGAGGAGTGTGATCCCCCAATAGTTGGAAAACACCCTCTGGTCCCCTTTCTTAAAGACAGGGCCCGCCACCCCGGTCTGCCACTCCAAAGGCACTGTCCCCAATGTCCACACAATGGTGCAGAGGCGTGTTAACCAAGACTGCCCCACAACATCCAGAGCCTTGAGATACCCAGGGCGGATCTCATCCACCACCGTGGAGTTGCTTAACTGTCTTGGCGACTTCTGCCCAGGGGATTGGACAACCCCCCCCCCCCCAAGCACTCCCCAAACTCTTTTTCATCCATGGAATACATGTTGGTGGGATTGAGGAGTTCCTTAAAGTACTCCTTCCACCGCCCAATTATCTCCCCAGTTGACGTCAGCAGCCTCCTGTCCCCACTGTAAATGGTGTGGGCAAGTTGCCGCCCCCCCCCCCCCCTTTTTTTTATATGACTGTGAAATCAGTGATAGACCTACGACCTAGAATGTCCTGGTGCCACATGCACTGGTGGGCATCCTCATTTTCGAACATGGTGTTAGGTATGGACAAACTGTGACTCACACAGAAGTCCAATAACTGCACCCCACTCAGGTTCAGGTCGGGCCTGCTGTTACTCCCGATCACACCCCTCGAGGTCACATTGTCATTGCCCATGTGAGAGTTAAAGTCCCCCAGTAGGACAATGGAGTCCCCAGTTGGGGCAGCATCCAGCACCCTTCCCAAGGACTCCAAAAAGGGTGGATATTCTGAACTGCTGTTTGGTGCATAAGCGCAGACAACAGTCAGGACCCGTTCCCCGACCCGAAGGCGCCTAGGACCAGTCTACCTTGGGTGACCCTACCAGGGGCAAAATGCCCCTGACAGCATAGCTCTTAGGGTCATTAGGGCACTCAAAGGAGGAGGTGTGTCAGTCATACTCACTGGAAATGTATGTATGTATTATGTAAGTGCTCAGTACAACTTGCCGGGAACTTGTGAATAAATATTTATTTCATTTTCCAAGTGGAATCAGCAATTCACAGTTTGTCAGCCCTGTATATTCAAGCAGATACACTCAGTACCATCTTTGATTTCAACATGTCTTCAGCACACATAGTCATTAATCTGCTCCTTCTGTCTGCGTCAGTCTCCACCAGCCCCATAGTCTTGTAATTGCACAGTTACTTATTCCCATTCACAAAGTCTGCGGCCCCTTCTAATAACTGACATTTTATCACGTTTTTTTGTTTTTTGTTTTTTACAAAAAGGCAGAAATGAGGGTAGACCTTGTGTGATGTAAAGGCTATTCCCCAAGTGAGCATCTTTACTTAAGATGCTAAGAGAAATAAATAATTAAGAGTTTCGCCTCAGCTCGCTGCCAGAGGCAAACGAATGTTACCTCTTGTGATCCATAGATGTCAAAAGATTTGCAAACAAGTAAGAAAAAAAAATCATGTAAGTTTCATGGTGTGTGTGTGTGTGTGTGTGCGTGCACATGCGCGCGCGTGTCGGTGTTTAAACTTTTAGTGTGTTTCATATTTCCCAAAAGAAATGAGCGCTATCACAGTACAGACCTGAGGCCATGTCTGTTCATCAACAGCTTTCACTTCGTAATTTATAATGTTTCCCGTGTGTGTGTGTGTGTGTGTGTGTGTGTATTTGTGTATATGTGTGCGTGTCTTTGTGAGATACTGGACAGGGTCACTTACCTAAGGCAAGGACTTTGATGTCACAGCTATCCTTCTAGCTGTCCAATCAGAGTAGCAGCGGGGTGCAAAGTCCCGCCCACACGCCTACCTGCTTCCTGCTGATCTCACCACCTGTCCTCCTATTACACCCTCTTGCTCTGTCTTGTTTTTATTATTTCCCAACATGCGCATACACTGCATCCCACTCTCACCCTCTCATGTAAATTCAAACCTATGCTAGGCTAATATACATACATCTCACTCACTGAGATGCAGCCTCACACAAAATGCTAATTATAAACACAGCCTTTGCAGCGGTAATCAGTATGAATATACATGAAGAAGAACACTGCATGCAAAAGCAGGAGCCATCAAGCGATGCAGATACTTACTCAAGAAACACTAATCTTCTTTTGGCTTTCAATCACTCCTCGAGCTAAGGTGACACCAGATGGTTGTTAGCCGCAAAGATTTCCTGCTCTTAAATGTGCTTTTTGGTCCTTAAAATGCCCATGAAAAGTCATATTGTAGAGTAACTGCTTACAGAGAAGAGTCATGTGAATCTCCTGCAATAAGCTTTCCTTTTTTTTATCTGTCTTGGGGCCTGGCCACTGGTCAGCACATTTCACCATTCATCACAGCATAAACACCATCATTTATGTGGCGCCCTGATTAGCTGTGTGATTAATGACTAACAACAAACAATGTATCACTGATCTATTAACAATCAACAGGCAATCGATAGCTAGCCCACAGCTAATCAGTCAATAGCACTAGACTTGAGTAGTAGCTGATAACGTCTGGATGTGGGTTCTTAAATCAGTGTGTGTCCTTGTTTACATGTAGATTTATGTATGTGTGTGCGAATCCACGGTCTACATATTAGAACTATATTCCATAGATGTTCCTCCTACTTGTGTTTGGAAAAGAAAAAAATAGAAACAAAGACAGAGGATAACTCGTGTAGTCTGTTCTATTTTAGTCTCCACCTGAGAGTTGATACAAAAGCAGAAAGAGAGAGAGAGAGAGAATAAGGAATAAAAAGCAAGAGAGAGTGAAAGAAAAAGGAACATTCTTCTGAAGCCTGGCAGGGAGGGAGGGAGGAGATGAGAGAAGAGGCATCCCTCTGAGTCAGCCTTGGAGTTTTCCTCCCTCCTCCCCCTCCTCCTCATCCCACTGTAATTTACAACACTCCCACCCTCCATGCTTTTCTTTTTTTTCTACTGCCTTCTTTGCTCCACACCTCCCTCTGACTCGACTGTCATTCATAAAAAGCATTCCTCATTGTCTCTGTGGGTTGTTTTTTTTTTACCGTCTGTATTTCTCTCTAACTCTCTCTCCCTCTCCCTCCAGCTCTCCTTTAAGCTGAATACTGATGAGACTGCACCATTCCCTCACCCTGGTCTAAGCTAAAGAAGTCCTGTAAGGACAAACTCACGGCGAAGACAAACGTAACAACATGACAACCCTTCTTTCTCTCCCACTCGTTCACTCCCAAACACGTATCTGTCATCGGATTCACTCACATTTCTCTGCATCGATTTATTTGCCGGACGCTTCTCCTCACTGATCCCTCGTAAAATGTTTTGCAGAATGTTCTCTCATTCATGTATCATAGATTATCACAAATCTCTCCTTCTTACATCACTGTGCATCCTCCTCGCACGTCTCTGTGTGCAATATTGTATATGTGTGTGTGTGTGTGTGTGTGTGTGTGTGTGTGTGTGTGTGTGTGTTGTTATTAGCGTGTTGCCGGTTATGTCCCCCTTGTTCCACAAAGATGCAACTCTGCTTTTTGTCTATTACGCTGGATTGAAGTGAGGTTTAATGAAGAGTGCAGGGATCCAAATTTAATAACGGCTCCATTCTGGTTATTGGAGTATTCTCCACACTCACCTTTACGCACTTTGTTTCTCTCACACACACACTCACACAAACACACATATAGGCTGTCAACTCAAGAACATCTTACTCAGCAATTGTCTTTTGTTCACTACATGACAAACACACCAAGTCCTGTATGTGGTTTTCAGTAGGGTTCCTTTCAAGAGTAGTGGGAGTGACAGAGGAGCAGACTGGCGTCTCGAACATGGACGGGTTCTTGTATTGTTCATCAGTTTTAGTGATCGTGATCAGTTCATCTGAAGCTCACCTGGCTCACTGTTATGTGTTAAGGAAACCAGTGGTGGAAAGTAACTAGGTATTTTTACTCAAGTACTGCAATGTAAGAACTATGTTTAGGTATTTGTACTTGGGTAATATTTTTTCTTAGGGATCTGTACTTTCAATTCACTACATTTCAAAGAAAATGTTGTACTTCTTTCTCCACTGTATTGATCTGAACATGTTCATGTCAAAACTTGATGAAGATTACATGGATTACAAGCTGGAATACACAATCGTCCTTTTGCTCTTGATACTGAATTCAACTCAGCATTAGATACTTATATACCTCTACTTAAATACAATTTTGAACAGAGACACTAATTTTACCAGCGTACTATTTTATCTGCCTTCCTTTACTTTTACTCAAGTAAAGGAGCTGCTGCGTACATCTGCCACCACTGAAGGAAACACACCCTCCTTAAAGAACTTCTCTGTTCTCTTTTCCGCCGGAGTCACCGTTGAACAAAAGGGGTGTCTTGCTGTCATAGCTGTTGCTCAGTGGAAGCATTGTGGAAAAAGAGAGATTGTTTAATTTGCGTTAATTTATTTGGAATGTTATTAGACCTTATAAGAACATATCACACCTTGAATTCAGGGCTACATTTCGATGGTGCATCAGGAGGAGGGCTATGAAAACCCACCTCTATTATGTTTACCTAGATTCTCAACTGTTTCTATAAAATATTAAGTTTTCATGTGGGACTGCAGATAATATACTTTTGCTTTAAATGTGATTTTACATGTACTTTAGGTTCCTTAGGTGAGTCTTAAGACTGCAATCACAAAGTGGAAACAGGAAACTGGTCTGTCGAAAATCATTCTGTAACATCAGATGAGACCAACTGAAGTGGCATGAATGTGGCACAATGTTGGCACCAGTGTATTTCATGAACAAGTTAATTTGCACTTCTATTATACAGCAAATCCAATGCACAGAAATGTTACTGTGACGTGAAGTGAGGTCCAGCTGTATTGGGGCTGTGGCGAGTCTTTCATGGCCATCTGAATCAGAGTGAGTGCATCAGTGGCAGGAAGCCATCGGCCTCCCTCTCACTCAGCAGTCAAGTACACCAGTCGGATGTTTCTGTTTTTCACCAGCGAAAAACATGTTTCTGTGTGAGAGTCTCCTGACCTCATCTGCAGTCACCTTTTCATTCGTGTGTGTGTGTGTGTGTGTGTGTGCGCGCGTGTCTGTGTGTGTGGTTACCCAGTGTATCTCGAGACAAAAGGAGGAGAAGTAGCTGGAAGGAAATTAATGACTCAGCCATAAGTGAAGCAATGCAAGAATTCAAATGAGCTCAGATGGTCATCGGGTGCAAACACACACACCACACATATGCGCACGCACACACACACTCTCATTCAGCTTGGTATGCATTGAAGCTTGAAGGCAAGTTGTTTCGAGAGTATAAATAGCTCTTTTTACTATTTTTGAACCAGGAGCAGTGACTGATATAACCAAGGGCAAAACCCTAATGCAACACACACACACACACACACACACACACACACACACACACACACACACACGCACACACACACACACACACACACACAAAACCAGACTTTTCACCAGACAGCAGACATCTTGGACAGTCATGAAACAGCTTGCTCCTTTTGTCAGCTTGTGTCGGTCTTTAACAGCTCTCATCTCCTATTGTCATCGCTAAAATCGAGCCGCCGTCACTTTCCCCTCTTTCTTCTCCTTTATTCATTCTCTCTATGGTTCTTCTCTTCTTCTCTAATCTTTGACAATCATATGAGACTGGTGTAATCAGTTTACTGTTGGAACATGCTCTTGACATGTGGGATGCTTTATTAGGGCCAGTTAACAGAACATACAAGGAGCT
This sequence comes from Aulostomus chinensis, assembly GCF_037954235.1. Lineage (NCBI taxonomy): Eukaryota > Metazoa > Chordata > Actinopteri > Syngnathiformes > Aulostomidae > Aulostomus > Aulostomus chinensis. The sequence goes on from NC_141326.1 coordinate 16,719,507, forward strand.
ATTGCTCAGAACATGTGAGCCTTTTTGATGTTTAAATCTACATTGTGTATGTTTCAGTTACTAAAGTGTTCCGTGTGTGTTGGCATTGACGAATGTATGTGTACACAACTGTGTATTTTGGTATGCACACAACATTAATGCTGACTGTACATTCCCCCATCACATGGCCGCTGTGTGGTCGTCTCTATCAGTCTTCAGTTTAGCATTTAAATGGAATCACTTTACTGACCTTTCACATGGCGGACTAGTCAAGCCATGCTAGCCAAATGATCATCCGGGGCTTTTCATACTTATTTTCAACGAGGGACATAAAAAAGAAGACTTTTAAATCCAGTGTACAGAAATAGCATAGAGCAAATCAGGTCACCGACAGACGGACGTCATGTGAATTGAACATTGGTTTGCAGAAGGTCATCACATCAGAGGATCAAAGGTACAAATGTTGTGATAAAATGGCACAATTTGTTCAATAAAAGTACATTCTACTGCTGTCGTGCACGACAGATATGCATCTCCTGACTCACACCATAAGCCTCCCTAGATATTCTCCAGTGGGGATTGGTAATCTTTGGTTATATGTCAAAAAGATGAAGATTGAGAGATTCTGCGCTGAGGTACAGAGATATCAAAATTGGACTACTAAGGACAATAAAACAAGTTACCTGTCAAGCTTTTCCACCCCCTTTTTTGCATTTTGCTGATTTACAAATTGCATTAAAAATGCACGCAAGCAGCATGAATCAATACAAGCAGTCGGTTAGCAGGCTTGTGGTGGCAGTGTGATTCTGTGGGGACACATTTGCGTGTTAAGGTTTCTGATAAACACTAAGATTGGCTGAGCAGCACAGCTCTCCATAATGTGCAGTTAATCCGAACAACCACCATGATCGCATACATATCATCATTTATTGTTCTGCGTGGACGAAACAAATACGAGCTGGATTAAAACAAAAAAAAAAGAATGGAAATTCCCAAAATATCAAAGGTAGCTTCAGAAAGAGCATCACAAATGGGATGAGCTGGGGGAGACACATCTGAAGAGGTTGGTTTTAAATAAAGATAGAATGTGGAGTCATCTTTGATGGAGGGGGGCATGCTTTGAGCTCCACATGGAGGGGGCAACTGAGAAGGCCCTGTTTCACCAGGTGTGGCGCTTTCCACTTACTTAGCTATATAGAAAAATGCACACAAATCACAGATGATTTTGCACTGTTTAAGGGGCATCACAACTGGTTACTCTGCATAGCTATGTGTGTAAAAGCGTGTGTGTGTTTGTGTGAGAGTGCCAACACAACAGCACGCCTTTTGTCCACCTAGTTTACCTGCCGAGGTGATTATGAATCACTGTGGCAGGTCATTGCTTGCAGAGATGCAGTTGACCTCTTATTGTGCAGTAGAGGGACAATCTGCTGTCCAGCTGAGGTGTTGATTGCTTTTCGTAGCTGTTGTTTAGTTACGCCCCAACAGACTTGAGCAGAGAGAGAAATGTAGTTTGTTTGTTTCGCTCTGAAGGAACTCTTCTTAAAGACAGTCTTCAGTCTCCGGTGTGTGTATCTAAATATATTCCTTCTCCTGCCTGAGCTCAGCTTATTTTTTCTTCATTCTAGGGACATCTATTAAAGAAATATTTGCATTGGAGCTTGGTATCCTCTTACTGTACCTCTCAACATGGAAAGTTTTAAAAGAATGGCTGTTGGGCTATGTGTAGCTAAGAGGTGTGTGTGTGTGTGTGTGTGTGTGTCTGTGTGTTTGTGTGGTTTCACCTATCCTGTGTGATATTTGACAGCGAGGTGTATGCATCTGTATCATGTAGAACTGTACGAAATTTCGGTCGTTCTTATTATTGTTGCAGCATCAGAGCGGTTGACCAAGTACAGCTGTTCAAAGCTATTGTGTGGAAAATATGTCACAGACTCTGCTTGTGTCCAACTCCACCGTTACAGTTGGAGGCTGTAAAACGGAAGATGAATTGTTTTGAAAGTCACACAACCCCCAGTGAAATCACTCATTTCACTCTGACTTTGGTCTGATAACATTTGGAAAGAAGATTAAGCTTTTTATCCACATTTAACTTAACAAAGAGGATGACCAGCGCAAGTCTGCATCCTCTCATGGCCACAAACTCTGTATTAAATGCAGAGTTTTACCTGGTGGCCGAGAGCTTGATAAACATCGTGTGAGGTCATTTGGTCTAGCAGCACTGTGAGATTGAGCTCACTCAGCAGGGGTGACCAGTTGAATGTATGGTTTCGATTCATACAGTATATTTGCAAAGCATATATTATATGAATTTTGCCATCTAGATGTGGTTGATTTTGTCAATAGCGACAGGCATTTGTGATCAGAATCTGTGTGTGTGTGAGTGGGTGGGGGGCTGCAGCAGCCTGTAAGATCAATCCGAGGTCTCACCTTTTCTTTCATTTCTGTCGATGGGAAAGTGAGAACATGGCCAGCACCCGTCGAAAGAGGAGACACCTTTGCAGCATGAATGGACCCGCTGACAGGGACAGAGATGCTGAGAGAGAGAGAGAGAGAGAGAGAGAGAGAGAGAGAGAGAGGTCTCAGTCTGTGTGTGTGTGTGTGTGTGTGTGTGTGTGTGTGTGTGTGTGTGTGTGTGTGTGTGTGTGTGTGCTCTCTGTCATGTTATTTTTTTTTTCCAGTGGAGAGTCAATAAACAGCCACTCTCTCCTTTAATATGCCTGTGTGTGTAAACCAGCATGAGATGAGCCTGGCATGTTGTAGTTGGCTGACTTTTTATTTCCTGTCCATGAAGTAATGGCGGCATTTTAGTGTGTGTGTGTGTGTGTGTGTGTGTGTGGGGAGTGGAATTTTCGACGACTGCTGGAAATAAGATTGGTTTCATTTTCTCAGCAAAGTAATCTTCACAATAATTACAACTTTTATTATTTTTTTAGGCTAAATACAGGTGTTAGTCGTCCAAAGCCAAAGTTATGCTTTGACCACGCTACACCAGAGATGAATGACTTCATCGCCACCAGCTTGGCTTCTCTTCTGTTTTTGGCGTGGTGGCGTATTTTGTCCACAACAACCTCTGAAGTCCCATTTAGCGCCTTGTTAGCAACCACTGTTTTAAGATGAATACGTGTATTACTGACTGGTATTTAGTGATATATTTTATACTGAAGAGGAAAGCATTGGAATATTTACAGCTGCACGTTAACCACAGACTTTATTTCAGGTATTTAATTGAAAAAAACCTTTCAAAGAACCTTTTGACATTGAGACGAGGGAATGGGAAGTGTACAATTTTAACTTTCTTCCTTTTTTTCTGCACATTAATCAACATTTCAGCCTCACATGGATGGAATCCCCAGGCTTTAGGACTCTGTTAAGGCCAACATTTGCAGTGTGTGATGTTTTTTTCACAGGGACAACAGGACAACAGCGAGCGAATTCACTTGAGAAAGACAATGAGAGAGTTCTCTCGTTATAAGACTGAAAGCCTGTAAATGTTCTATTTATAGATGCAACCTCCAGACATTACTGGTATAATCGCGATGGCGAATTGATGGTAGTCAGCCAGGGTACAGGCCAGAGTGGACCAACCTGAGCCTGGTTCTATGTGTGTCAGAAGAGGACTCAGATGGACCTGCGTCTAAGAAGAAGTAGGATGAGGGTATCCTATAGCAATGCATCATGTATCTACCTTTTTTTAGCCTTTTCTCCAACAAGGACAGTTATGTCTAACTGACACGCCACAAAGCCAGAGGCTACACCAAAGAGTGCTACACTACCTGGGCACCCAAGCGGCAATTCATTCTATGGAATAGCCTCTTTATCAGTTACATGATACAGGAACAGAAGCTCTGAATGGCAGATAGTTGAACTTTTACTATCATGTCGCTTCTGATGAAGTCCATCTGGCTGCTTCTGTGCCCTCAGGTTACATCACCGTGACATGTCCTCATGCCAGAGTGGAATATAGTTCAGAGGAAACAGACCACATCATTTAGCAGCCTGTCTGCTGGCTGCAACATCATGCTGCCGTATCCTAGCAACCAGTTTAGAGGAAGGGCTCGCTCAAGCAAAGCTTCAGTTCCAGCTGGTGATATCTGAGGAGTGTGTGTGCGTGCGTGCGTGCGTGCGTGCGTGCATGCATTGGCTTGCTGGGATAACGGATGAGTGTTGTAGAAACAAGCATGCTGGCTCAATCCCGCAGGGAAGATCAATATCATCTATACATTCATCTCTAATTACCACAGCGGAAGGAATCTCTCCCTTTTCTTCATCTCCTGTTTTCTTTCATCGTCTCACCTTACATTTCCCTTTTGTTTTTTTAACTTCATCCCCCTTTGTCTTCCTCCAACTTCTTCACTCAACTTTTGTTTTCCCTCTTCTGTTCTCAATTTAGAATCAATTATAGCGGTGAAAGAGAATAAAATCTGTGTACTACTCAACTCAGGAGTTGTATTTACACAGCAATACTTTTACATGGCTCCCAACTTTTGTCAGTTTACTTAAAGGCAGAATACAGTTTGTGGTGTGTAAACACAAGATTCAAAGTTGGCTCCTCCTCCTTATCGACGCTTGGTGTGAAATTGCCATGGAGTGAAAGCCAACCCCAGATCCTCTCTCGTTATGTCTAGTGTTTCAGCCTGCTATACCCATATTTGCAAAAACTGGCCAGGAACATGGAAAAAAGAGGAGAAAATGAGTGTAAGTGAATGCCAGCTAGTGTGACCGCCTGCAGTGCTCCTGCAGTCTCACACCTGGTCCCGCTGCTGTCGGCTTGAGGCTACATGAAGGTTGATACCCAGAAAAACCCTGAACATGGAAAAATAAGAAAATACAGGCAAAGGGCAGAGGCTTCATTTAATATACATGTGGGCTTTGAGAAGGATTATTTTTATGTTGATGTTCTTTAGCGAAACGTCACTCATTCTGCCTTGAATAACCTCTCCTCTTTTCTGCACACACTCACGTGTTTTTGTACTCACAACATAAAAAAAGTACCTCACCATGGGATGTCTATTTGTCTTTTTTGTCTATAAGATTTGAAAGGCTCCGCCTCCTTCCAGCGATGACAGTTTTAGAACCTTTCATGACTGATTTCGGTCTCTCCTGCTCTCTCTGTCTTTGCTAGTGCTGAGTATAGGTGAAGGAGGTTTCTGGGAAGGCACAGTCAAAGGAAGGACAGGATGGTTTCCAGCAGACTGTGTGGAAGAAGTTCAGATGAGGCAGTATGACCCACGACTAGGTAAGACACCCACAAATACACACTCCGACTTGATTTACCACATACGCTGCTCATTTGCTGCCTCTCACTGAATTATAGCTTGATAGAAAAAAGCAAGTTTAACCACATAAGACTTTACAGTTACGTAGGAACACTTCTACGTCGAGCTCCATGTTGCACCATTTACCTGCTTCACGGAGGCAGTTGAATATATTCGGTAATGACTAATACTCAGAACTCGCCGCAGTCTCTTGCGTACGCAAAATCAACTTCTTCATGGTTGGAGCACACTTCCTTCTCTCAGACGAGAAGTAAGCCAGAAGGGGACGGTGAGCACAGCCCTTGTGTGTTTGGTCAGGATTCTGTCCATGGTGCTGAACAGCTGAATCCATCCTGCAGTTCGAACATGTCAGGGGGTGTGCTGATGAAAAAAAGGAAATATTTTGATTATAATGAGCTACAGAAAACTCTGGGATTTTCCCACAACTGCCTGCTTGTTCCCTAAAACAATAATAAAGAAAATGCAGTTTTTAAATTTATTTTTTTTCCCAAGTGATCAAGAAAATACCGAATCGGTGCTAAAGCCATCCCGTTTGTGTTGCAATCGGCCAAATATGCACAGACGTGGTATTTGTTTTTCGTAGGACAGTGCATTTTTGATTGCATGGCTCTTTCTGCAGTCACGGGTAAAAAAAAGTGACACTTCTAAGGGAAAGTTTAACTTTTAAGTTTTATCTGTGCTGTATATCTGATTTTACCACAAAAACAAAAGCAACCAAAGCTTTCTGGGGTTTTTGATGCGTCTGTAAAGTTGGACTTTTGTGTGAAGTTTATGAGGTTAATGTACTTTTTTCAAATTGCTTATTTACTTGGTTTAATGGAGATGTTAAACAAGGAACAACTGGCATCTTGTTTTTATGGTTGATGTCAAACTGATAGATTTTTTTTTTATAAATATTGACATAATCATATTTAGCATTTGCATTTCGGCCATTTACCGCGTGTGCACGCACTGTAGCTTTGAGCTGCCAAATAATTGAAGGCCTTAAAAAAAGTAAAGTTGTCATCTTCCAACATGAGGTATAAAAGACGACCCGGGTTTTTGTACAAGTGAACATGATTAGCGTGATTTCCAGCCATCATCTCCCTGTTTCAGCTTCCCTTTGGATAATGGAAATAGGATAATTCAACACTGCAGGCTTTTACCATTTCTCTTAAAAAACAACATGTTTCTCTTCAAGTATAAAAAGCTCTCATTTTCTCTCTCATTAGTTGACATTTATCTCCCGTCCTGATTGCTGACTGTCTTTCATTTCCCACCAAAGACTCTCAAGCTCACAAGGACACTTAATTAGCGTTGAATTTAGCACAGGTGCACCGGAAAGGTCGGCCATTTTTGGATGTGTTTATAAACAAACATGTAGACAGTGAGGGCACCGACGGCAAGATAAAAAGGATATTTGATCGAAATCTAGCAAATTAGCAGTCAAATATCATTGACACACTCAAATTGATCCATTTTTAAAAATCTTCAGCTTCCAGTTTAGTTTATTAACTTTTTTTTGTTTTATTTTACTGTCATTAAAATCTCTTGTAGCTTTGTTTTGAGAGTATACATAACAAGTGATAGAGAATCTCTGTCCTGAGATTTATGCTGTAAAAAGCCAATCTGTGATTTTGAATATATTGCAGGAATGAATTTGTGACATATTGAAATGTTACCATCCGGTTTACCAGAGCTGCCTCGACAACTCAAACATCAGCTTGGTCTGAGTGCGATTTTGTTCCATGTTGGTCAAGAAAGCATCCGTGCTTGAGGAAACGGTGATGAAAAAAGAATCGGTTATATTTTATCTGCCGGAGAGGAACCATTCAGTAAAGGTCCTGACTCAGAGTGATTCTAAATGTGCTCAGTGTGTGACTTTATATGAGATAATTCACTGATGTGTTAGAAAACGGATTAGCATCTGAATCAGCTGCACTCACTAATGACATTAAAATTGACACTGAATACATTTAAAGGTCCACATTTTCATGTAACAACTATTTTAAGCAACTAGTGTGAAAACCGTGACGACCGGGAAGATAAATCTTCCATGCATGTTACTGTGACAGATTTAACTGGAATCCTTTGTAAACAACCAGGAGTGAGTCCGATTAACGTGACCGCATCCCGTGTAGACTGTAATTTAATTAGCAGATGGCACATTTTGTGTGCTGCGGTCTCAGGAGAAACAACATGTGCAACACTCGTGCTGAATTTAAATTCTTTGCTTCATAAAAAAAGGCATCGTGAGGAACATCTGGTGAATGTGTGAGAAAGTTTAGTTTGATGTGAGGCGCTGCAGCAGTACACATTCTAGCAACGGGACAAGGACAAATTTGTCATGAATATCTTTTTGTCATGCTTCTCCGGGGACATATTTCTGGAGCAATTGGGGTATTTTTCCCTTTTCAAATGATTGTTGAGGGATTGAGGTTAGCTCAGAGTAGGTGTGAAAAGATGAAAAAGGCAGGAATCTCTAAATACCCCATTTAAATGCATTGTGAGAAAAAGATACAGGAAGGTGGGAAAGAAAGGGCCCAGATAGCGAGGGAGACGGATGGTGGAGCATACTCTAAAGGACAGCCAAGTGGAGACAGCGGAGCCAGGAGAGAGGGGCAGGGAGATGGGACTGATATTGTGCCCCCACTCACTCATAAATCCTGAAAAACTCAGATTCCTATTTCTCAGGGATTAAAAAGTATCTCCTGCTGCTCCTTGCTGACACTGTGTAATGTTTAGGGATGAAACGATTTTCCGGAGAAACTTAATCACTGAAATACATTTGCTTTGTTCCATATAGCCACACACGGCCCAGTGGTGACGATGGCCTGTTTGGGGGTATTAGCGCCGCGCTAGGTGACGTGGACTGAATGAGAAATCAAATGAAAGTGTCTGTAGTTTGGACTCATCAGAGCAGAGACGCACTGTAAGAGTAACTTAATTTAGTATTTAAAATGAATCCATTTTGAGGAGACGCTCGTAAACAATGTGGCTACAAATTATAGAATGCTGACTGGTGGCGACTCAATAGCAGTGAGCTGGAAAAGAGGCAAAAATTTGTGTCGTCTGACCCGGAAATGGCCGCTAATTTTCTTTCTCCCGTTGAAAATAAATCCAGACGATAGTCAGGTTTATTTATTTGTTTTGTCCAGAGTGAAAGGAGAATACATTTGCTACTGTGGGTTTTGTGGTAACACTTTTGAATAAGAGTAAACTACTAACGATTAGTTAACCATTGTTAACAGGTAACTGGCTTTAAGAGCGACCTGCTCTTCTTAAGAAAATAATGACGGAAAGTAAAATGCTGGAGTCAGTTGGTGTCATGGTATGCAACGTAAGCAATAAAATATAGATTTTTCAAGGGTGTGAGGGGAGGCAGGGTGACAGTATTAAAAAAAACAACAAAAAAAAAACTTGCTTGTTACAGAAACTTAACCAAGTGCTTGTTTGAACCAAAAAGGTGATCTAAACTAACTTGAAATATCATTTAAACAGTAACAGTTGTACAAAGGAAACGTGTGTTTGTGTCGTATCAGAGAGGTGGACCTTCCGTGTTGTTGTGATCATATTTGATTTGCAGCATCGGCCTGCTTGGTTGCATTAAACCACAAAACTTGCAGGAGCCCCTTGAACATCTCTCCCCAGGCAAGAATACGCATGCTGCAAATATTACTTCTGAAAAAAATGATTATTACACTGAGCAATGTCTTCAAGGTTTTTTTCTAATTTCTGAATATACTGAGGCATATCTAAACTAATCTCACCCCAGACTCATCAACAGTGATGCAACAGCAGAATAACAGCATGACACATGGACACACACTCACACACACGCATACACACACACAAACTCAAACACACACATGCTGGGGCACACTAAAACACACACAGGTTTGTTTATCTGAAGGCAGCCATTGAGGCATCACTGACAGGGCAATATGTCTCAGGCTAGTGAAGCAGGAAAGACAGACCCGTCTACAATTAAGTAACCCAAATACTACAGCTCTCTCTCTCTTTCCATCTTTCTCTCTCTTACCTCCTTTCTTATTTCCCTCCCCCTCCCTCCCTCCCTCTCACTCACTCTCTCTCTTTCTCTCTCTGTCTGTCTCTTTTTTTTTCCGTTCAGCCACTGTACATCACCCAGCTGTCATGCCTCTGAAAGTACTATCCCTCTTTATTCATCTCTTTTTTTAGTCGGGGTTTTAAAAAAAGAGAGGAAATCATGGCAATAAGGAGGACCAAAAAAATGCAATGATGAAAATGAAGAGAGAGAGAGAGAGAGAGAGAGAGAGAGAGAGAGAGAGAGAGAGCAGTTGAGTGCAGGGAAAGAAGCATACTTTAAACCATCACCGACTCCCTCGGCTGTTATCTGTCACCACATGACCAGCGCTACCTGCAGCCAACACTTAATCTTTAAGAGTGCCTGACAGAAATGGAGAGAGGGAGAGAGAGAGAGAGAGAGAAAGAAAATAAAAGGTATTATAGTGAAAAAAAGAAAGTATGAACGAGTGATGGAGAAAATGAGCAGGAAAAAGCAAAGGCTATTGATTGAACTCATTAAGAGTGATGCAGTGGGGAAATTCTGCTGGCTCGGGGCAAACAGTTGATTATGTTTAGGAGGCGTTATTATAAATTACAGAACTGAGAGTCAAATTGTCATTTTTAAACACTTTCTTTCAAAAAAAAAATCTGTAGAGTATGTCTGATATCTTCATCTCTCCTCCTGCTCTGCGAAGGGGTTAATAGTTGATGTTTACTCGTGCTAATGGAGGGGATAATGATGGGAGTATGAACTGTTCTTCCCTCTCTAATGGTGGGACCAAATTGCTGGGGGCCACTCATTTTCCCCAACAGTACTGTTAATCTCTGGGCTACAATTCCGTTAGGGTTTTTACAGCCCTCTAGTCAATAAAGACCCCGCCCCATCCTGCTACCCCCCAATAAGAAATCGGCAGCCTAATGGACAGCCCAGATGGTCAATGAAACAAAACTTCAATTTCCAGCCGTCCTAATTTTCATTATATCAGCCGTCATTTTTCTCAGGGCGCCCCCAGACCCTCTGGTGTCCTAAAGGACCATAAACAAAAGTATTTTTCTCTGTGATGGAAAATAAAAGCAATGCTTGATTTTCTCAATGGTCCAATAGCTTAACAAGCATGCATTTCTTTTTTTCTCTCTCTCTTTGTGCTCATTCACTCCATTCCCTTGCTCTCGTCCTCACGCCGCGGCACAGTTGAATGACTCACAGCCGCATGAATCAGCCCAGTCACATCCAGCCTGAGCTATTTTTAGCCTGCCCATTAAGAAGTTTGGGAATGTGTCTGCACTCCTCTAGAATGCTTAAACATCAGTGTTGCTGCGGCAGCTGAGACTGACATGAGCAGAGCACGTCGGAGGGGAGGTAGAGAAATGGATCGGTGAGGTGTGTTTTTAACGACTAAATAAACATGAAGGAGAAGAAACAAAATCAGCCTGTGAAACCAACATTTGAGAGTTTCTAAGGGCAGAATTAGATTTGAGCGTTCGCGCGGTGTTCTAGCAATCGGTGGATTGATTTGTATCCCTGACTGAGTCAAAGCAGATCACAATAAACCCAACCACCCTACACCACCTCATTAGATTTCTGAAGGCAGCTTTCTCAGACAGCTCCTTCATAAATATATTTATTTTACTGTTTCAGATAACTTTGGGTTTTAAAACCCCTGTATAGAAAATCACACTTGAAACCGAAGTTGCCTTTCACTACCACCGTGATGTACTGTGTTATGGAGGTCCAGAGGAGACATGGAATGAATGAATTGATATTTAAAAACAACACACAGGACTGCGCTGCAGAGATTATCCCGTGTATATTAAAGTGACAGAGAATAATAATAGGCTTATTACCATTAAAGTCCTCGAAGACGAGAGAATATCAAACAACAAGAAAACAAGTTCTGACAATCGATGAAACATAAAAGTAGCAGGTAGCTAAGACATGTTTTAAACTTTTTGTCATAAAAACAGATTTAAATATGGCCAATGTTGTGTTTAGTAGCCATTCGTTTAAGGCTCCTTGAAACACGTTTTGTGAATTTTTTTTTTTTTTGAAGATTATGAAAATCATTATTATTATTTGACTGTGTGTTTCCCTCTTTTTATTTGGTGGTTCCCTCTTCTCACCCGGCGTTGTCCTTCCATTAAGCCAGCGGTGTGAGACCTTCTTGTGCATCCTGTAATGTTTTGGTGCACAGACAGCCGTTCATCTGCGTCTCTTAACGAGGGGGAATCACCTTCACCAACAGCGTGACGCACATTTCCTCATTCAGAGTTCCCTCCTGGAGGTGGAGGGTGTCCTCCAGACGAAAAGCTGGTTTTTAAACCAGACTTTTATCTTTGCAACTTCATTTATTGACTGTTGATTTATTTCTCTGACTGTTGGGGAAAGAGAAGAGGCACACAAAGTAACGGAGAATCCTTAAACCCCGGCCAGTTGCAGTGTGGATACTCGTGCTGGATTTGAGATTAAAAACTGAACGTTACATTTGGTCAAAACAAATTACAGCGTCTCTTTAACCACTTCTGGAATGGCACACCAGGTTCCTCGCAGGTCGCTGCTGGTAGAGGACAGCCTAGCGTTGCCAAACCACACTGGTTAAAGTATGTTAACCTGGTTAATCTGCTTTTACCATATTAGCTTTTGCAATAACAGCTATCTGGTTGTGTCAAAATGCAAAAGCTAATATCAAATATAACTGTAGCAAATCTCAAGCTGCTCCGGTGAGCTTCCATAACAGTATGCAATTTTGAGTATAGCAAGAATGTTTCTTTCATCCTTCAGTGTGTCCTCATCCCTCATCAAGCCCCCCACCGCCCGTCCTCTCACAGTCAGCGTGTGATTTATTAACACAGCAATTCTACATCTCACGTCTTTCATGTCTCAACAGTAAAGCATTTGCTTTTCCATGACAAACTACTCTCAGTTAAGTTCTCTCATCCTGCTATAAATTTGTCCACTCAGGCCCAGATTGCAAATCATGTAGATTGTGAGCTGAGTTGTTAAGTTTGTCCTGGTGATCTGTGAAACATTGAGCCGGTTTGCAAATGTTGATGGTGCGTTCATGCTATCAGAGACTTTTTCCGTGCACGCGCCTAGTGTGTGTAGTCTGTGTTGAGTCAGCAGGTAGTTCAGCAGTCAACTAATCTATCTTATTCAAAAGAGTGAGAGAGAACTGAAGTGTGTGTGTGTGTGTGTGTGTGTGTGTGTGTGTGTGTGTGTGTGTGTGTGTGTGTGTGTTAAAGTTTAGCTGAGTCAGTGATATTGACTGGAAGTCCTGCCGTTTAACCCTGTAAAAAACATGTAGTGTGTTACAGTGACATATTCCTCAGTGCAGTTCACAATGCGTGTATTTGTATGTGTGTAGGTGTGCATGTGTTACGTGTGTTTGTTTGAAGCAGAATGATGGCCACTATCTGTGCTTTTCATCAGAAGTCAGTGGAGTGTGTTGAGCCCCCCCCCCCCCCCCCCCCCTCTCTCTGGAGGACAGATCCATATCAAATCATAATAGATGGTGCTGCTATTTGAACAATGAATCAAAGCTGAAGCAGGTCTCACTGTGGAGCAGAGACATATCACATTTGACAGAGACCACATTGGATCACAGCAGGTCACATTCAAACATACACACATACACACACACACACATACACACAAAGACATATGCAGGTTACTGCATTTCACACCGCATCTTGTCTATTTCACAGTGTTATGGCTGCTCTTACACACCACATCCACCAGCAACAGAAGTAAGTAGTAGTTGACTGAAATGGGTTTTTCAGTGGCCAGTGCCAATATTTAGAGATCAGGCCAGTGTATACTGCTACACACAAGCTACAACGATCGGTTGATAACCAGATTCTGTCACTAAAGATTGATTGATTGATTGATTGATTGATTGATTGATTGATTGAAAACAATTGAAAAATAAAATGAATGAACTTAACATTTATTAAATAGATGTCTACTGGAGAGTAGAATCTGTCTGTGGTGCCAAAGAGCATTATTATGAAGAGTGTTTGTTTTCTCTTGAGCGCAAAAAAAAAATTGAAAATAAAACGTTCGTTGTCTGTTAGCTTCAGTAGATGCACTCCGGACTCTCCTTGTTATCCCTCTCAGCAGCACCACAGCACATCATGTCTTGTGCCAGTAGAATGCAGAGTAACGAAACAGACATCTCAGGCGTCTCAGTGCGCAGGCAGCCTGATCAGTGTGGCTGCCTGCGCACTGAGACGCCTACAGATGTTATTTATTTGTTTTTTTTGTTTTTTTTTTTATTGGCCTCATGCGTGCAGGCACCGGCCAATGGCAATAATTGGTCTTCATCTAGGAATTACGCAAATGGCTTTGTTACAACTCGCCACCTTGTATGCTCGTCATGAAAAGCTCAAAATCCCAAGTGAACGTTGTTGGACGTCCACTTCCATCATGTCAAGGTCATCGTTTTGTTTTGTTTTTTGTTAAGGGTTTTAGGATAAGTGCCTGAAATAAGGTCTGTGGTTCACGCTAACTTAAGATATTGTCACATTTTTGTTACGGCATGAACATATCAAGAAACAATGCACTTTCAAAGCTTTTTACGTGTTTGCTAATACGTGGCTAAATAAGAGGTTGATATGCACATTGAATTTCACTGCATCCAAATAGGAATGAAGTTTCTGCTTGGTGGGGCGATGTTATGTGTCATAGGTGTCATTTGTTCACAGCTTACTTCTTCATTAGCTTTTTACTCCTAGCAATCGCCTTTACACTTCTGAAATCATATATGCGGCGTTCGTTTGCCCAGGTTATCTTGGGTCTATCATAAACTTACATGCGCCACAGAGTTTATCTTCAGCAGTAATCTATACACCAAGTGTAAAAAAAGTCGAGGGCACCCATGTTGATGCTGACTTCCAGGTTGACCTACAAAAACACATCATCCATGCGGTTCTCTGTTCTAGGAGATCCTCGATCATAGACTTTTAAGAACAGTGTGTGGCCTCGACTCTGTTTATATTCTCTGATTCTGTCAGCTGTGCTTAATCTTTATTAGCTCTGCAGTTACAGTTTACAGCATTAATGTTTATGTGCTTTATTTTATCACGTTTTTGGCTTTTATTTGCAAGTGGACTGTAAAGAAGTAACAGGGAATTTATGCTGCTCCCATGAGTTGAATCCCTATGATGTTTTGGCCTTCTTCAGAATACTGTTGATGTACTGTATAACACAGTGTAGCATTGGTATTCTCAGTCACCAGAGAGGGAATCTCCAGTATGGAACTAGATCAGTAGCACTGATGATTCAGTATATTTACTTCGGTTTGAGGATTCCTCGTTAAATAACCATTAGAACTGAACGCCTCTCGTTTCTGCCTCTGGTTTTGTTAAATACGTGTTTGAGTGCGTTTGTTCTTGTCTTGACCTTGAGTCAAAGGCACGTCCTGATGAGCTGTTATGCTGTTTGAAGAGCTTGTACAGTAGTTGCTTCTTTTTTGTCTGAATTTGACTGAATTATTCAAGGCTTCTTCGACTTTGAGCGGAGGTATTTATAGGCGTTGGTCTCTGCCTCTGACACTTACGCAGTGACAACGAGCTCTCTGAAGGCTCGTCGGCAAACCAACCAATTCGGGCGGAGGGGAGGAGAAAGACAGAAAGACAGCGCAGATGTGAAATATATGCATATGCTAAATATGTGCTTGTTTTTTGGAGGCTGAAACAGAATGTGACAGTAATGTGAGAGACACTGACACAGTTTTCAGTGCTTCTCATCCAGGAACTTATTTCACTCGCACAATACGGAAGCTGGGAATACATCAATAGGAAAATGGCGCTAAGGAATTTGGGAGAGTCGAATCCACGGCTGGTCGTTTCAGGAGAGCTTTTAAGCATCTCCCGACAAGGATGAGAGGGAGGCCTGAGAACTCTTTTCAGCGTGTCAACCATTGCTGAGGGATTGATGGCGGAGTGGAAGGATGACCCATCTGTCGACATCATAGAAAGGGAGTTGTAAAGACAGTGTTTCTTCTAAAAAAAAATGGACTGCTGTCCCGTCATGGTGTCAGAGCTGCCTGTAATGTGTAGCAGGATAGATGGGGTGGTAACAGTTGTGAAGGCGGAGCAACCAAACTCCGCATGTCGTGACCTCTACTGGGGTAAGTTACTCCGTCTGAGTGTGACGTCAACAGCACTTTGAGTTCTATAGAGGGCAAATGCACTTAAAGTCATCCTGCATTTGCTGTCAAACTTATATTAGATCTAAAAATACACCCCCTCTGTATATGGCAGAAACTAGCGAGTGACTCAGCATGAATGGTAAATGGAGTTTATGTATTTAGCGGTCTTGTTTATCCAAAGCGCTTTACTATATTGCCTCACATTCACTCACAATCACACGCTGATGGCTGCAGTGGGAAATACGGGTTTTACAGACTGACTGCGTGTGTTTTTTCTAATTTTCTGAAAAAGTTTATTTGTAAGTCACCGTGAACTTGAAGCAATGTGAAGATGAAAATATTTTTGCAACAAAGAACTCATTAAAGTTCTTATTTGTTGACTTTGCTACTTTTGACTCCCCTTCATCTCTGCCTCATCCTCTTAAAGAAATTAATTTCTTGTTTTATACTTCATCTTTAAATCCACCAAGGAGCTCTTGTTTTTGTGGTGTTTGTTGATTTGTTTGTCAGAAGGTTTATGGAAAACAAGGGGGGCCAATCTTCACCAAACTTGGTAGAGGGGTGTAGTGCGGGTCAAGGATGCATCTGTCCTCAGTTTGGGGGGAGTTTAGTCATTGCAGCTCCTCCGAGTGTGTCAACCAGAGTCATCTCAAGTTTGGTCAGAAACACCTCAAGACCTTGGTAAAGGGTTACTGTGAGGACCGTTATCATGGCAAGGAGGCCAATTTAGTGAACATGAAACTCTAACTCGTCGTGGGCTAATCTATTCCAAACGGGGCTGGTTTGAGAGCCCCAGCCTGAAGATATCGCAAGCTGAATATAAGTCATAGTTTTGGCCCCACCTAGTGGTTACAGGAAGTATGCCTCATTTGCATTATTTCAGAACTGCATGATATTCAGTGTAGTGAGCACGTGTTCCCTAGTGCCACCCATTGAAAAACAGGAAGTGATACTTGTCCCTCTGTGCATGTATTAATCATGCTCCTTCATACAAAATCCAAATTTCAGCAGGGTTCGCCTCCTTCTCACAGTACCAGTCCGTCCCTTTCAGAGCAGGGCAGAGGATGTTGTTATGATGCCATGTAAAGCCCTTTGAGACAAACTGTTTGTGAAAACAGGCTATACAAATAAAATTGGCTTGCCTTGCCCTTTCCAGTGCAGATATTCCCTGATTATCAAAGAAACCCCGTTATCCAAACGACCTTCCATCGCTCCAAATGACAAAGAAATTGCAGATCTGGCATTTCAACTTTGGGTGCCTTGGCAGCACATTGCTGTCACACTTAATAGCTTCGATGAACTCTATTGTTTAGGGCAGGCATTATTAGATCTCACCTCTTATTCAATTTGATCAAATGGACTTTTGTTCCTAATGGACTGTTGAGCCCTGAAATTTCATTGTCTTGGTGTGTACATTGATCAGTGCACCTTTTAAGACCAGAAGAAGGAGATGCTGAGATTTTTTTTATTCTGGGCTGAGAGTGACGGGTAACAGTCTTTGAATAACAAACACATTTCTGATCAATAGTTTGATGCTGACACTTAGTCTCTGCTAGTTAATATGCTTCGATATGAGCTTTGATTTGGACTGAATAAATGAGGACATGAACTAATGTGTTTGGCTCAGTAAGAGGAGAGACAGACACTCAGTGTGCTTAAGACGAGCTCAGAGTTTGCGTAACTAGTGGATGAAAACCAAGATAACTTCACATTTTCTGTTACAGTTTTCCTGAAAAATGAGTTAAAGAGGTCACCAATTGGCCTCTCTCTCAAATTTTCCTTTCACTACTGAATTCACTCTTTCATCTCTCCGTCCTGTGTCACCCTCTACACCTTGGTTGATCACGCTACCCCACATTATCCTCATCATGTCCATAAACACCAAAAGTTTCCAGTTGCACATCCGTATGAAATGTATATCCTCAATGAAGTTTTTTTTTTTTTTCCTTTTGATGTTGAATTATCTCGTAGCTCCAAACCATGAGCGTGGCTTATTATCATAAACTACGCTCATGGTTTATCAGTGTCCCTTCCATGACCCTTTTTAAGTGTAAGCATGACAAATTTTTATCCAAGAAAGGAAAAAACAATTTTTTTAAATAATCCTTCAGTGTTGGATGAAGACATCAGGGGGAGACAGTGGAAGATGGAGTGCAATAAGAAAACATCATATTTCCCCCTGTGCTGCTTGGAAAGTGGTCTTGTTTCCACCTGCACAGTCCAGGAAGTCCCTGTTGGATCACTGGAATATTGTGAGATAGCAGAAATATTCCAGAATGAGAGGCTGCTTCTTTTATATTGCCACAAAGAACGACGTTTAGACACTGAGGAAGTTGTTGCACAAGATAGTCAAACTTTGTCATAATTAATACAAACTGTATTTAGGGGTTTCCCAGAGTTTACAAGGACCCCTATCAAGTCCTTTATCCACCGGGGTTTGGACGTTAACACGCACAACATGAATGTGGAGGCAGGGGGGCAGGAGGAATGAGATGAGTAGGGACGTGGAACCAAAGATTTAAAAAGTCAATGAGGCTTACTTGATAAGTGTGTTTGTGTGTGTTTGTCTGCAGCTCTTATCAGTGGTAAACCAGCATAGGTTAATTCCCTTTCAGCAGGGTTCAGAGAGTGTGTGTGTGTGTGTGTGTGCGTGTGTGTGTGTGTGTGTGTGTGTGTGTGTGTGTGTGTGTGTGTGAGAGAGAGAGAGAGAGAGAGAGAGAGAGAGACGTCCTTCAGACAAGGGCAGGGAAGGTGTGATTCGGTCCAGTACCGAGGTCGTTTACAGCAGGACTCTCAGCGATGCAGCACGTTTAAATGTTGCAAAATGAGCTGTAATGTCAGAACATGACAGAAAGTTCCATGTGCTTAATGTGCTCTAATCTTGGCTGTAATAACTGTTATAAACTCGAAGAACATAGCTTATTGACACATCTTAAACTGAAAATGTTGGGTTGGACCAAGGGGGTGGTAATTAGTAATTCTGTTTGGATATCCTTCAAACTTGAGGCTTCTGTTGCTGCTCACTCATAGTGACTGGATGGCTACAACATTAAAGGTGCACTCAGCCTTGTTGCATGGTTTCAGCACGATTTCATTTTTGTCTCAAACCGTAGGCTTAATCCGCGAGCTGCCTGCCCCCTGAATACACCATGAAAAAGTCCAGTCCCTGGAGAAAACACAGAGCTCACAAACAGCAAACAAACACTGAGTGCACAGGATGTGCACACAACCACATCAAACCACATTCTGGCCATTCACCGACAAGATGGTTGGGGATGGGTGGGGTTAATGTGCATGCATACATTGGGGAATAAGCAGAGTCGACTGAGTAGCGTAGTAGCAAGTGTATGAGAGGCGAAACGGAAATGATGACACTCGTGATCCATTTTTCATGGAATAGTTTGTTACTCCCTGCTTATTCTACAGGTCCTAGCT
This sequence comes from Aulostomus chinensis, assembly GCF_037954235.1. Lineage (NCBI taxonomy): Eukaryota > Metazoa > Chordata > Actinopteri > Syngnathiformes > Aulostomidae > Aulostomus > Aulostomus chinensis. Next base: position 16,738,375 of record NC_141326.1, read on the forward strand.
AGCACTAGCATCAGTTCCAGGAAGGACAAACTCCACACAAAGTGTCTCTTTTGCATAAGCTCATAAAATGATTTTAAACATATCAGCAGTAACTCATAACCTATTATAGTAAAGATATTGTATAAAGGCAGAATATAAATTTACTCACGGAACAGTTGGCGTTTGCTCACTCATCTTAGCGACATTAGCGCAGCACAGGTCCACTTTCCATGTCGATAGGCGTTCATGACATTGACAGAAACATGGGGGGGGGGGCGGGGGCGGCTGCTCTGTGTTTGTTTGGTATTTACCATTGTGGTGACATCTGGCAACAATGCTTAGTGTACCTTTAAGTTTAATAATCACCTCCTCTATGGTGAATATGAAAAGGATTTTCACTTCAGGAACCTCTTGAGCTCTCTTCTAGAAGCACTTTTGCTCTTCAAAGCAGGCCCCCTGTTTCTAAAGAGTGAACTCTAAATGGACTTGAAGTGAAAGGCAATGATGGATCTTTTGTTTTATGTTGATCCAGACCAACAGAACCCAGCTACAACCTTAAGTGCACTTGCCTGCTGTGAATTCCTTTTACCAGCAGGTGTTCCTAGTATTTTCCTGAAGCCACAGTCTGGAAAGCCTCAGTGTTCCCATTCAGGACGTTTCTCCTCTTTTGTGTGTTTAGTCATGGTCATCAGTTCATTTTCATATGAACTTCCTTTAGAATTAGAAGCATCACCTTTTTTCACCTTGTAAAGAATGATTCCTCTCAAGAATGTCCAAATTCTAGGTGCTTCTAAGAAACAAAATCAAAAAATTTAATGAGTTTAAAGAGCCCCGGAGGGCTGTTTTCTCCGTCCGTAGTTTGTTTTATTATCCGTGGATGCATTTATGTGACAAATTTCCCAAAGGGGACAAAGAAATGTATTGTGTCGATGTCTGCGAGCCACAAGGGCAACTCAAATTATGTCACATTTAATGTATCTAGCAGATCTGTCAGTCTGTAAGTTCACCAAATGTGAACATTTTGCATTTCATGTGCACCACATTGTTTTTCTAAAGACTCCAGTTCCACCATCTATCAGGAGATGCAGCTTCTTCAGCCTGATGAAAGCAACATTCTCTCCAGATCTCTGCTATTAAACCCCTCTCAGTTTTTTGAGGTCACTTCCTAATGCGTGCACACAATCGGCCTTCATACTGTAGATGTCTCTCTCTCTCTCTCGCTCGCTCGCTCGCTCTCGACCTCCCTCTGCATTTAGTTTTACTTCACTGGGGTTTTTCAGACATGTTTTCCTAATGATCTGAATTTTTTCCCTTTTTCCTTTCATTTATTTATTTACTGTTTCAGTATTGTGGGTGTGGTTTGATAAAGAAGAACAATAGAATTAGAATGTCTTTTTTGAACACCAAATATTTGGTCTCTTGCACGTGTGTGTGTGTGTGTGTGTGTGTGTGTGTGTGTGTGTGTGTGTGTGTGTGTGTGTGTGTGTGTGTGTGTGTGATAGATGGAGGTGGAGTTGATGTTATCTCTGCTATCTGCTCCCTGCCTTTAGATGCTCCTGGGCTCTACAAAATAGATGATAGTTATGATGAATGAGCTGCATTTCACTCTCAGACTGCAACTGGTATCACACACACATATACACATACATACACATTCATACACACACACACACCCACACACACACGCAGTACTGTCCCTATGCAAATTCCAAATCCATTTGTACATTCACACCGAGACATTTTTGATGTGTGTGAACATGAAGGAAAGCGTGTGAATGTGTGCATGTGTATGGAGTGTAAGGGGCAAATGAAATGCGCAGGAAATGACAGACTCATCCAGAACTGTCTCCCCAAATATCACCTTTTCTTTCAGAGCTGCCTCCCTCTGACAAGCAGTGTTAGCAAAATGCCACGTGTCTCCTGCTAAGACCAAATGTAGACTGTAACCTCCTAAGCTGAACAAAATACCAACCAGCTCTCATCTCGCTATGATGACCCTCATGGAACAGCCAGCTGAATTCCCATTCTTAATTACGCCACATATTCATTGATATTCTCTCATCTTCCCACCACTTAGTAGCTCTAAAGTACCTTTACATGTACTAAGAAACCCCCGTCTCTCAAACTGCAGTATTTACAGTAATTTCTCATTTTACTGTATTGTGGCCTTAGACGTCTGAGCAAATTCAAAACAATCCACTGGACTTTTTCTGAGAAAGAACGAAATTTAATTGGACTATTAGAGACAATGACACCATTTATCCGCTGCTCTCACACACATTTGACCTCAGCAGGTTGCCAACGCACCGATCAGCCCGGTCCAGCGATGATGGTGCTGGCAGGTGTTCTCAGCCACATCCTCACCCACTCTGTGGGGAAGAAAAAAAAAATGAAGTTCAAAAACTTTGGCTGCTCTTCTTTACGCGACTAAATCCAGTGGCTTCTTTTGAAAGCATTCAGTCGTGGAGTATCACTGTAGAATGAGCCGTAAGTGATACTAGAAAGACAAAGAGAGATATTTAAATAGAGAAAGTCTATTTACTAAATTGGAATGTGGTGTCTCCTTTTCTTTTCTGGGCTGTATTTTTCACTATGTTCTTATTAAAAGGAGATTATGACTTTTGGAAGAATTACTGTCTGTTTTCCTCTGAGTGTCTAACAGCACCACTTGATGTCGCATGTTGATCTTGAATGCTAAAAGCTGTCAACGTTGTTTAATGATCCACGGAAATAAAACGACATAAATTCGCAACAAAATGATTCCAGACGGACTAATTACATCATGAGATGTTTAAACACAAATGGAGCACAGCGTTCCAAGGCAGTGGCTTCAGCTACAAATCAGTTATCTCCTTCCACGTCTTCGACTGGTGACGCCTTATTTGAGCTGCTTCAGTCGGCTTGTCTTGCGACCCACCTCCTCCGTCACTTCTGTTATCGTTTGTTACAGACTCTGTTGTGGATCCTATGGGGGTCTTTGCTGCTCCTTGCCTTTATCTTTCCATGTACGCACGTGCATGAGCAGGGAGGTCCCAGAACAGGGCCATACCACAGAAAATATATCACCATTGCAGATAAGATTGATGTGTGATGACGTTCATCCTGGCTGGCACAATATTTGGGGGGAGTGTTTTGAATTCAGCTATTGGAAGTGAGCTCATCAGTAGTGAAATCGTTGCAACCGATGACAGACCAGATGACTCATTAATGACTATTCAGAGCATCATCCATGTGTCACGTGAGGTGAAGAACATTTTCAGTAAAGAGCTTCCTTCCTGGAAGTGATTATGTGCTGCGGGGCTCAAGTAAAACTACAAATGAAGCAAACAGTAGAGAAAGAATGGGAGAGATTTACAGTCTTTGAAGGAGATGAGAGGAAGAGTGAGTGAGGGATTTATTGATGATGTGTCAACGTTAAGCTTGAATTTGAGAGTTTGGAGTGGACAGCTAAATCCCTTTATTTTATTTTTTGTACTATTTTTTGGTCTTTGTTGTGACATAACATGTCACTGGATGCAGTTATCAGAGTTTCACGTTGTTCTGAGCTGACAGTCTGTCAATGTCACCCACACTTAACACACACACACACACACACACACACACACACACACACACACACAAGAACACACATGTTAGGCTTAAGTGGATCAGTGGGTGCCAGATCATTTCAAGTCTGCTCAGTAACATTGGTCTCTCTCTCTTTTTTTTTTTTTTTTATAGACACACACACACAGTACATGTGGACGTATGCCCTTCATCACAGGTAGAGGAGCGTGTGAGCCACCAGCCGGCCCCGTGTGTCTCACATCACTTGCTCCCACATTTTTTTTCTCAATAAAGAGTTTTGGTGAGACCTAAAGGGGTCTTGGGGTGTGTGTGTAGTCAGCAGATTGCTCTTTAATAGAGGTGCAGTGTGTATTATGATGGTGAGAGGGCATCAATCTCTATCAAAACTCACGTCACATAAATCAACCCACTTTGTGATAGGAGCCACACGCGCGCACGCACGCACACACACACACACACACTGTATTAATTCAAATCACAGCTATTTTATTAAATAGAAACCCTTTACATTTATAGTAGATCATATAGTATTATATTCAAGCCCATGCTTAATGAGTTCACCCAATGCTCATGAAGCTCATTGCCATCAGGTAAATCTCATTTCATTTCACTGTGTGTGTGTGTGTCTGTGTATGTGGCAACATTCCTGCTCCACCGAGAGAACACATACTGAGCATGCTCACAAGAGAATGACTACTTTGAGAGTAAAAATAATTTAGCTCTTTTTTTAAAGCTGCAAAAACACTCGCTACACCATGACGACCAGGAGATACGAGGGACTGTATCGGCTGGGAGGCACAAGTACTGCTGTATCTGAAAAAGCAGAGTTATGTGCCTGTGATTTTGTTTGACAACAAAAAATATGACAATGATTTTTATTATCATAAATGAATTATATTTTTAAGAACTTCTTGTGTGGTAGCTTTACTCATCTCTTTGCTAGCTGAATTAATTTTTCTTGACAGGTAGTCTTAGATTTAGTGTTGCTGGCAGAATTGAAACTGATCCAAAAAATAAATAGGGTCCTTCTTAATGTCCGTCCCTGGGCCACGTCTGGATCTGGCCCATATACTCAATTCTGTGTCTAATACTGCAACGTAATACATTGACAAATGTTGCTGACCTTGCTATGGAGACAATGTAGAGTGCTCCAATCCAGCAGTCATGACGGTGTTCATACAGGTCAAAACTTGGCGGGTTTTATTGTTATTTTGATTTAGTTTTTCATGTCCTTATGTCCATATCAAAATCTGCTTTATTTGTACATATAAAAATTCCTCTGGGTCATTTACATGTAGAATTTTTAAAATGTGAAAATGTCAATTTTATCCTTTTAAAGATGGGCAAATATTAAGGCAGATCTACAAGTTATTCCTCATCCATGTAGATTGCATTCCATTCGATTTGTTTTTGCAGAAACCCGGGAAGACCGCACCAAGAGACTGTTCAGACACTACACTGTGGGTTCCTATGACAACTTCACCTCGTACAGGTATGACTTTTCTCTCCCCGCTCACAACAATGCGTTTGCCATGTGTGTTAATATTTTCATGTGCTGTGCAATATGTGTCAGCCACATCACCTGTGTGCACACAGATGCCTGAAAATGTGTTTGAGTGCTGCCATCTAAAGGCATCAGGCTGCCACTGCACTCAGTCTCAATCTGAAATGAAATTGTATTGCATGACACTTTTTATCAGTGTTTATTGCTGTGTGCTCATCTATTGTGTCGTGTACACTTTGCATGAAATGCACACATGTGACATACATGATTATGTGCCTCTCATGTTTATTCTTTCAGAATAAAGATGTTCTAACTGTTAAATATCGTCTCCTTCTTTAAAAGGAGATAAGAGTCGTCCTGTAAATCAGACTTGGTTTAGAGAGGAGGAGTCGGCTATGGTCAAGTTTATTTTGATGCAAATTCCCTTTTAATGCCAGCGTGCCAGTTTTAGACACTGAGTCTAGTCTGAGTAAGCGTTGTTTCCACCCACTTGTGTAGCTTTTAGGAAATGTCAGGCTCTTTCATTCTAATTTTTAGTTGTATTAAATGTCACTGCAGTCACCAGCGCTCCGGGTTTATAGACTTGCCTTTACGTCAGCTTCTAGTCCACGATACCAACCTGTGAAATGTTGCACATGCGAACAGGAAGCCCTGACAGGACTGTGACTGTGACTTGAGTTGGAAAACGCAGCTCAGGTAGGACACGGATATCCAGGAGAAAAGCATGGAGGGAACATAAACAAGACCTTCTTGTCGTCATTATTATTATGCTGACTTTTGTTTCACTAGAACTCTACTTGGATCTTTTTTTATTAGTTGCCTCCACTATCTTTTTAATTATTGATATGAAAACATTGTGTGATGTGGAGCATAACAGGAAAAAAAAAACTTTGAAAACACTGCTTTCGCTTGAAAACTGCCTTCTGATGAATAATAGAATTACAAACGTCATAAGACGGGTGTATTTTTAGGAATTGTTAGTCTCATAGTTTTTAATGTGCAGATGATTCCAAGGGCTCGCCGTCTCTAAACATGGATAATAAACATATAGCATATGAGGGGCTGGGACTGATGCTACATTTTACTGCTGCTTAACCAGCAGAGAATTCTGTGCATAGTAACCAGTGTTCAAGTGGATGGAGAGCTTCTTATGCAACCAAATACTTTGACCTCCCTCCTGCAGAAAGGTTTGTTATGGATCTCCTGGTCCCACCAGCAGGAGCTCTGTGTTCGCGTGGTAAGTCTGAGAGAGTGGAGTGTAACTAAGCTAATGGACACAGCAGCCACCCACTGAGTTGCAGCCTGAACACAAGTCCTCGGTCTGAGCTGAGTGTTTTGATGGCTGATATCACAAAATTCGACAAAAATTATTGGCTTGTCTAAGGGTGTTCAGGCTGTAAACAGATCGCCAAGTCCAAGTGTGATGTGCAAAGACCAGGAAAGGCAGGTGGCAGTGCATTTGCTTTAGGTTACAAATATCAGGTTAAAATCAGACGCATTTTCAGTCGAGCAAAGGTGCAAAATATCCAGGCTCCTTTAACGTAGTCATATCAGTACTTCCTGAATTTTCCCTTCAAGAGAGGTTTGAATATTTGTGACCACTTTCTGATCAGTGATTAACACAACAGTGCTTAAACCTGCTTTGCTAATTCACCTTTTGGTTTTGGGTCCCTGATACACATGTTGACATCGTCTAACAGCACCCCTCAACACAAATCAGGCAGTGATGAACTGCTCAGTTACTTTTGTCTGCTCTTCCCCCTGTCGTTAGTCAGGGAATCGTATTGCTTCTGAGTCGTCTCTGTCAGGTTCTTTAGCAGAATCTCTCAATGCTCTCCTCAGCTGCAGTCTCATCTGAAGGATCAGCCAGAGGATTGATACACTCTTACGTTTTATCCCGAAGATACTTCAATCATGAGAACTGACTCTCTCGCTCACCCGCTCTCTTATTCTGTGTGTGTGTGCACGTGCGTGCGTGTGTAAGTGTGGGTGTGCAGTGCAACTCACCAAATACTCGTGCAACTCGAGGGGATCACCATCCCACCTCCTTGCTTTGCTTTTAACATAATTACTTAACAGGAAAGGAAGAACAGGTGTGTGTGTGTGTGTGTGTGTGTGTGTGTGTGTGTGTGTGTGTGTGTGTGTGTGTGTGTGTGTGTGTGTCCAACATCTTCTCCCAATTCTTCACCCCTGCCACTGCCAGCACCACACAGACTGACCTACCCTCTTTATTCTGCTGACATCACCCTTTCACTATGCGTGTGTGTGTGTGTGTGTGTGTGTGTGTGTGTGTGTGTGTGTGTGAGGATGGTGTTTGAGTCATACCTGCTTTCCCTGTGCTCTCTCCTTCATAGTGACTATATCATCGAGGAGAAGAATGCGGTTTTACAGAAGAAAGAAAATGAAGGGTTTGGGTTTGTCCTGCGAGGAGCCAAAGGTGAGACACACACACACAGACGCACGCACGCACACACACAACACACACACACACACACACACACACACACACACACACTAATACTTTGTCAACATATTCCTCATCAATACACACCTGTTTTCAACATACGTGTGTAAATTTGGTCTGATCTGAGTCAGTGAGTATGGCTCTGTCTGTATTGTTTCACCATGAGTCAACAGCACAACCAGCTTTGGTCAACACCCAGCTTGTATATTCTCAGATCTGTGTGTGTGTGTGTGTGTGTGTGTGTGTGTGTGTGTGTGTGTGTGTGTGTGTGTGTGTGTGTGTGTGTGGTGGCGTCATCCTTGGCTGAGTTGTCAGCTAGCTGTCCCATCTGTTCCTCACACATGGCGATTCACAGTTAGTAGACTTACTCCTTTCTCTTTCTCTCTCTCTCTCTCTCTCTCTCTCGCCACATCTTTTGTCCTTGTTTTTCTTCCTTTCTGCACTCTCTCACCTCTCCACATACTTCCTGTCCATTACCCTCTTGAATATTTTAACCGATGGCTGTCATGCCTTTCCGCATTTGTACTGAAATCACCTTTCTACTCATCTCCATCACCACAAATTCATTTTACTCATGCACGTGCCAGCTCTCTGCTCAGGCTGGTTACTATAGCAACCTCTCTCAGGCACCTTGCCGGGAGTCTGAGTCTGCTTTCCTGCTCCATCACTCACTACAATGGTTCTTGGCTCACCCCGCTCTCTTTTACTCACTCTGTCTTTTACTGCCCCATACCCTCACATACACACACACACACACACACGCACTGCAGTTCACTTAGTGATCCTCGGAGAACTCTCATGTGTCAGTGATTTAGTTGGACTTGCTCCAAGATTAAATGGAGTTTGAGGTTGTTAAAGTGTGCTTGTTTTGAGTTCGCGTGTGTGTGTTTTTCAAAGTGTACTTGCAGTCGTGCATTGATAAGCTTGACTTTGAACATAGCTGCATTTTTGATAGTATGGCTGAGGTGCTGCAGGTTACTGCAGTAACAGTGTTCCTATCAACAGAACTCAGAGCTAACATGTCGATCAAATCTTTTATTAAAAAGGGAAAGATTTCGAAACAGATGAAATTAGAACTGAAAGGTCATTATTTTTAAATGCACACATTTTCTATTCCTGATTTTGTTGATATAGTTACTAAATACTCTGCGTGTGAAGTCTCAGCATTTTGTTTTTGTTTTTTGTTTTTTTTCCATAGCTGAAACACCGATTGAAGAGTTCACACCGACCCCGGCGTTCCCTGCCCTGCAGTACCTGGAGTCTGTGGACGTGGAGGGAGTGGCTTGGAGAGCTGGCCTGAGGACAGGAGACTTTCTCATTGAGGTGACTGGTTTCATTTCATTAATGGACACCACAGCGATGACCTTGAAAAAAGAATTTGAGTGTTGTCCTATGGTGAATTTGTCAATATGACGTACATACACTTACTTGCTAAGTTAAGTAAACCAATTCCATACAATCAGTCCTCCCTTGATGAGGATTATATTGTTCAGTTTTTATTTGAATTGTTTGAGAATTGTTTGAGGGACATGTTGCTTTATTACAGTGTGTGTGTGTGTGTGTGTGTGTGTGTGTGTGTGTGTGTGTGTGTGTGTGTGTGTGTGTGTGTGTGTGTGTGGATGTGTTCCATTAGGTGAACGGGGTGAATGTAGTGAAAGTGGGTCATAAGCAAGTGGTGTCGTTGATCCGGCAAGGAGGAAACAGGCTACTGATGAAGGTGGTGTCTGTCACACGCAAACCTGAGTCTGAGGAGGTCGTTCGCAAGAAAGGTAAAAACAAAAATGATGCTGATGTCATGAAAATATAACATAAACAGAGGAGAAAATGCATGAAAGTTCCCCCTCAGGCCAAAAATATTTGTTTCCTTTTGAACATTTGAGCTTCACTGTAAAAAGAAAGAAAAAAAGCTATTTTCACATTCCATGGTGAAAAAGTCCATTTTTCTCTGTGGTTGTTGAAAATCTGATTTTGAAGAGGCGGTCCAACAAGCAAGATTTGTGGCAATTTTTTTATGGGGAATGGCTCTGGTCTAAAATTCAAAATACCCAAGTAAAATAGAAAGCTAAAGCTTCCAGTACACAATAATGAGAATGGACTTTATAGGGACTTAGGAAATATCTTTTGTCCAAAAGATAAATGTGCAAAATTAGAAAGATTATTATATTTCAAGACTTAGTAGCACTTTAGCAATTTTAATGTGGAAATTATAGTTGTGATTTTTCTGCACAGACACCCATTATGGTACTGTTGAGAATATTTTTTACACCTTCGTTCATTTGTGGAGGGCATCTCCCTTATGAAAAAGTAGATGTTTCATTGAAATTCCAAATGCAGTAATATCTTGATAATATGAAATATGTGAACTCTTGTTTTATGTCTTTTTGTTGTTGTTGCAAGAACAGTCTCATCTTAGTAATGAATCTGAACCACAAGTAAAATAGAACTCTCCCATTGTTTTGTCTGAACAAAAGAACTTTGCACACAGCACACAGGTCATTTGTGCAGCAGGTTGATCGCGCTTTATAGAATCCCAATGTTATACAGTCGTGCAGTGCCCACAGGACTTAAGAAGATATGTGTGTTTCCGTTGTCAAGGAGATTTTTGTACCACATTGCCCTGCTGTAAATTCATGTGGTTTCCATGTCAACCACAGCTCGCTATTACTCAGTTCTCACAGTTCAGGCACTATGACCTCAGGATTGTGTACTTGGCCATTGTGAATGTGTGAGTATTTGTGTGTGCAGCAGAGTGTATACTTCCCCTGCGATTGTTGACATACAGAAACAATCATAGGGACTGTACTGAATCAACCAGCTACTATGAGCTCTTTCAACCACTCGCTTTTTTTTACTGCTCATCTGTTACATTCATATCTTTTTTACAGCTTGTCTGGCTAAAATAAACTCCTGGCTAGACACCATTAATCATCGATCAGTCAGATTTAGTTTATAAAGCCCAAAATTATAAATCAGAATTTGCCTCGGGGTTCTTTAAAATCTGTACACACTGTAGCTTAATCTGTCTTTAGATCCTCGATCACAGCGAGGAAAAGCTTCCCAAAAAAAATCCTTTTCATGTGAAAAAGGCAGGAACCTCTGGGAGACACCTTCATCATGAATTTTTCTTTCCTTGATTTCCCTCGTGCTGGCTTTGAAAACTTTAACTCTATTGTTTATGTAATTGCTCAATCCATCTCAAAGTATGGATTTCCATGATGTTATAGCAAAGCGATCAGGAGGTGGAAGACAAAAGGAGTTGATCAGATTCCTTGACTGTCAATCAAGATCCTGAGAAAGATTCTGCTTATATAGTCGGTGCAAATAACTGTCGACAAGATGATATTCAGACATCCAGTTGCTCTGAGCTTCCTCAAAATCACCCCCCCCCCAAACTTCTCCTGGATGTCTTTTTCACATCCTGATCTGTGTTGAACAACATCTCCCGCTGCACTGCTCCTCCTGTGGGACTTACACTCTGCTTAGTGTATCGCACCTTTGCACAAATGCGCGCACACACACACACACACACACACACACACACACACACACAGACTTGCAAGCAAACACACATACAAAAAAAACATTCTCTGCACCATGCGAGGCCTCACTACTGCCACCGTTGCCATGGTGACTACACTGCATGTTTGAATTAAGCATTGCATTACAGCAAAAGCATCTCTCTCTCTCTCTCTCTCTCTCTCTCTCTCTCTCTGACTGTGTCTGTGTTCTCTCTCTTTCTGCAACCTCCTCCATCTCTGCTCTCTGCTCACTTGCTACTGTACCAGAATGTGCAGACTGGTGAGGAAATGAAGATGTTTGATATGGACTGTACCCAGGATGGCGTATGTACCCTAGATCTGCAGCTGCTGATGACAGCAGGATAGTTAGGCTCCTGTACTGGTGCTCTATTGTTCTACAGTGGTGCATTGAGTGTTAGCTGGGCGATTGAATAGAGTGAGCTGATCAAGTCGTGTTTTGGGATATTGTTAGGAAACTTGGGTTTGTTAAAGCTTGTATAAGGCTCAGTATTCACTGCATGGCATCACTTTGTATTCGCAGACCTGACATGCTTTAACAGGATTGTGTTGTAATTTGGTTAATTAATGTTGACT